>NC_079163.1:56902331-57244246 GCF_947563725.1 Argiope bruennichi
CAAGGTAGGAAATGGAGAAATTCAATTTTAATAGAATCGCATTCCGGAGCAATGCATAAATATATTACGTCTTAAAAATTAGATTTAAAACAGACATTTTAGATAAAAAAATTATATTTTTTCAAAATATTTTTTAAGAATATTGTTTGTTTGTTTCTTATGGCACTTGCCACTGACAAGCCCGCTGTTACGAAGACAGCGATTAAGCCTGAGGGGGAACGTCTCTTATTTTTTATAGCAGCGCCAGCTAGGGCCAAGAGTACGACTTTGCCACTCACGCATCACTCATTCGCTTGCACAACCCCTTTTTACAGGAGGGCACATTCACACATCTCACAGATAGAACAACAGAAGAACAACCATTCCCAAACCGGGACTCGAACCCGGGACGCCCAGATCACGGGGAAGACGCGCTACCCCTATGCCAGGACGCCGGCTTTTAAGAATATAAAAAGCCTATAAAATGAATATAAAAACTAATTATGCTTAGAATAATCCATTCATCCAAAGATTCTTTCTAATTGTATAGACGAAATGAATGGCTTCTTTTACAAGTATCTATGAAATTACATCCATAAAAGTATGTATTTTGTATAAGAAATATTTACACGATAACATTTTTTACCTTATTTTCAAAATATATTTAACAAAAAAGAATATATGATCTCTTTGTTGCATAATACGTGGAAAATAATCAACTTTTTTTAAAAGAAAAGAAGTTTTTATTTCATTTTATTAATATAAAACTTGATGATTCTCTGGCTAATGTACCATAATATCTGAGGATCAACATTAGTCAATACTTCGTTATCAAAAACAGCAGAAAGGAGAAAGAATTATCAAAAACTGCAACTTCAAATTCAAGTAAAATGAATCTCAAGTTTCCTGTCAATTGGTATTTTTACATTGGGCACTAAAAAATAAAAATATTGTTTTCATAATGTTTACAAATTAGTACACGATCGATCATTCTTACTTGAATGCACCAAAAAAACATTGAAGGAATCAGTCGATTTCAATTTCATGTACGATATTAATGTAAAATCCCAAAGTCTGCAATAGAAAAATATGTTGTAAGTGGAAATGGAATAAAAAGAGTAATGGATTTCCTTCAGCCTAAAACCGCAAAGGAACAACTCTCCATATTGACATTACGCGGTGTAATGAATCAGCTTCTTCCTGGGTGACCACTGTGACATTCCTTTTTCCCACACTCGATAATGTACATTCCGGGCCATTCTTCATCAACGAAACTCCCACAGTGTTAAGTGCCTCCAGATTGCCAAATGGAAGACCCTCCTTTTAAGTACGGTCATCTGGCCATTTTAGTGCTAATCCAGATAAGGAAACACACGTGCGTTTCCCAGGGAAATAAATCGTGTCTTCGAAAGGCGACAGTGTCAAACACTCCAGATGTCCTGCATTTTTCCCATGGTGGAAGGTGAATCATCAATGGACATTTTCCCACGGGCGACCAGAGACGATTCAGGTTGTTCTGAACGGTGATTGGGTAACAGGGAGTCTGAGAGGAAAATAAAAGGTGAGATTTTTCGGAAGAAGACAGAGAGAAGCTTCGTGTGTACCAGGGAGAGAAGCTTCGTGTGAACCAAGGAGAGAAGCTTCTTGTGAACCAAGGAGAGGAGCTTCGTGTGAACCAAGGAGGAGAAGCTTCGTGTGAATCGGACTTCTGCGTAGAATTCCACCCGAAGAAAATTCGGTGGATTCCGAGAGCTACCCCCGGAGTAGCCTAAGACGCCAACAGCCTGTTAGCTGTTCTTGTAAAGTTGTTTCCTTCGAAATAGTTCGAGGAACTATTCTTGTGTAATTTTCTTGTTGTAAATAGCATCATTCATTTAACCTAGATTAGAAAGAGTTGTTTTTATGTAATAAAGCTGTAAATAAAAAAATTTGATCATATCGCTACCTGTTTTTGGATCGAGACTTTACAGCGGCCTCAGCCGACACCTTTGAAAGAAAAGAAGGGGGTATCGGCTGGTTCCCGACCCTCCCGGGGGAGGAAAAGAAATGTCAGAAACACAAAATATTCTTCTCTTGTTTCCACAGGGTATGCATTCTCCCATCCCATTCACAGGAGTAAAGGGAAAAGGAGAAATCTGTGAATAGGTTGAAAAATGAACGGACAGGTTATTCTTGGAACTATCGTATCATTGAATCGCATATCACTGAAAGTGGAGTTATCGCAGGAAAGTGTGAAGTCACCGCGCCGCTTATGGATACTAGTATTTGCGATCTTGACTTTCCGATAGTCGCATTTGACAGTGCACTATCCCATAAAGATCATTTCTAATTGCCTGGGACATGATTTTTTAATGGCATTCATTCTATTCACTTAGCAGACACCATTGATTGGCAGTAAAGTGAAAATTTTAAAGAAATGACATTTTTTTTTTTTGTAATTCAACTTTTTCAGAAAATGCTTTACTCCAATAAATAAATTAAATAAATAGTTTTGAAAAAATCAAAATTAAAAAGTAAGCTGAAATAGATAAATTAATTCAATCACATGTTACTTAAATTAGTAAATCAAGTATTAATTAGAGTTAATAAATTTTATATTTAATACTAATTAATAATTTTAACTAATAATATAATTGAAATAACAGATATTTGGAACAAATATTTAAAAATAATAATAGCAAAATTATTTGTTATTCAAAAAATCATGGATTATGTATCTCTAAAGTGTGAAGTCGTTGCTCGTTATCAGTGATTTCTTGACTTCTCACTTGGCGATATGAGTATCCCATAGAGATCATTTTTAATTGCTTGTGAAGTGACCTTTTAATTGCATTCATTTTGCATGCGCCATTTACTGGTAAAATATAGAACTAAAGTGAAAATTTTAAAGAAATGGCATTTTTTTAAAATTTCAATTTTCTCAGAAAATGCTTTACTCTAATAAATAAATTAAATAAATGGTCTTAAAAAAATCAAAAGGAAAAATTTTGCTCAAACAGATAAATTAAGTCAATCACATGTTACTTAAATTAATAGATTAAATGTTAATTATAATTAATAAATTTTTAATTAAAAGTGGGATTAAAAAAAGAGCTATATGCAACAAATGTTTAAAGTTAGCCATTGCACAAATAATTGTTATTAAAAAATTGTCTTTTATGTCTGTCTGTCTGACGGCCGTTACAGATATGGTTCGTAAATGCTGATTGGCAACATTATTGTGGCGATTATTTTGGCGTCCATATGAAAAAGTCTTTGTTGCTTGTCATTAGTTGTGTCAGTTTTTAATAGGTAATCCTTGTTACTAATGGAAATTTGAAAATTATTTGGGTTTTATTTGTTGAATTTTGTTTTAAAATATCTATGAATTGAATACTTCATTTGTAAAAGCCCTTATTTTAACAGATCGAACGGAAATAAGCAGTAACTTGAAAAAAGACATCTTGGTTTTCCCGCGCTGCTTGTACCGTTTTGCTGATGCGAATTTAACAAAGAACAGTTTTTGTGCAGGATAGACTATCTTAAAGATATTTTAACGGCAGAGCAGCATTCATTGTGAACAGAAGGTAGGTATTTATTTTAGAAAGGCTTTTAGTTAGCTGTACGTAAATACCAAATAGGGAAATTCATGTTAATAGTAAATAAAAACGGTTGAACAAATAGACATGATTTGCTGTGTGCAATTTTGACTTTCTTTAGAGATTATTGTTTTCTCAGTGTTTTGTTTTAGCGATCTTTCTCTGTCTTTAATGCGTTTATATATTGTTTATTTCAATTTAGTAATATAGCTAAGAACTTGAACTGAAAAAAAATATTTAATGTGATAAATAATTATTTATCTAAATCCATATCTAACGTGTGAAATAACCAATACTCATGAAGTACTCATTTATTTTTGATATTCACATATGTTGTTGAATTGGTAAATGAAAATCAGTCACATTTAGATCTTTGTAAAATATATGCATAAATTGCTTTTGAAAAAATGATATTTCAGATAATGTGAATTGAACTAACTTTTTGCTTGTTTGGTAATTGGCCTTTCTTATGTCCTGATATTTATAATAGTTTGTCTTATTCTCATATGTTAATTTGTATTCATCCCCCCCCAAAAAAAAAGTTTAAAAAAAACTATTACAAGCATCACACAAAAATGAACTTATAGCAAATTAATAATATTTTGATTCCTTGTCTTGTAACTAAAATAAATTGCTCATTCAATTCTACTATCATCAGAGTTGGTATTCTTTTTTTAGCTGAACTGAGATTGTCTGTCAACTTTGTAACTGCCACTTGCTTTTCTAGTCAAATTGGGCCTAGGGTGTTAACTTTCATAGTATTGATTTCCATATGCATTTTAATGAACATATTGACTATCATCTCTGTTTTGTAAGAATAGTTCATTGATGCCATTACTATCAAATTAAAATAGCAATTTCTATTACATTACCTAAGCAACTTGATCAATTTTTAATTGTTTGTAGCTTGTTTTTTTAAACAAATAAACTTTTTTTAACAGCTGATTTTTGATTCAGTATTTTATTATGGTATCAAAATTTGATGTGAAAATGGAACATAAAGAACCACTTTTTTTTTCATTTGTATGATCTAATAACCTAACTCATAATTAGTAAAAATACAGGAAACTGCATTATTTTGTATTTTTAATATGTCATGAGTAATATCCAGTTACACATCTTTAATGTCAAAGCAGTTAAGTTAAAAGTTTTCAATTTAAAAAGGACTAAGTATTGATAATTTGTCTACTTACTATACTACTATTGTTGTTAAAGAATCTTCTTTTGATCATATAGTTAATTTATGAGTCAAAAATTTTTTGAAAAGGCTTTAGGCAGAAAAAATTAATTGCTTGTTTAAATAACTTTAATTTTCTAACATTTTTCTCCAAGCCATACCTTAAAAGTGGTAAATTGGCATGAAATAAATCACAAACTCAAATTTGAAAAAATATAAATATAAAAAGCTAATATTTGTTAAAGTAACAAAAAGAAATCAAAAATTCATCATTATTGCCTAATACTAGTTCATATTTGTTTACTTAACAAGAAGTGAAAACCATAAAATAATTTCTTCAGTATAAAAGTATAATGTACAGTTATACTTTTATACAATAAGTATAACTTCCAGACAGATTCTTCCAGACAAATAAGTGTCTGGAAGAATCACCTAGTTTTATTCTGGCATCATTCATCATAAAATCATGAGATGTATCATTCGGAAAAAATTAATTTTTTATTAAAAATTTTTAAATTGCAGATTTTGTAAGGGGCTGTCTGTATATTGAAATAAGAGGAATTTTCAACATTTTCAGTAGCAAAACCCATTCTTCTCATCAAATTGAACTACATCAAAAGTTCTTCTCAAAATTGAAATTTTATTAATATAGGTCTAGTAAATTCAAAATGATAAGCTCAGGAAATTTTGACCTTCTAATGTTAAAATAAATTTTTGTACTTTTTTCATGTCTTAAAAAATAATATAATTATTGAACTTAAACTCATTTTGTTCTGAAAACATAAAATATTCTATACATTTTGCATACTTAATTATCATTAAAAAGTTATTTCTAATATGCCAAGAAAAATTTCAAAATTAAAGTTTGACATTTTTAAATGCCAGCATATTTAAATTTGAGTATAAATAGAACAAGACCATTTCATGGGGATATGCAAAATTTTAGCTCATTCCTACCAGGAATTTTTCTGTATGTTAAATTTTATGTATTGCTTCTAAAATAATGTGTTTAGGTGCACATGTTTAAATTTCAAAATACTGACAGCATTTTAATTGGCATTCAGATGCTATGCATTACTGATTACAAGTAATGCAGATAATATGTAATGCAGAATGCAAGTAATGAGATTACTATGTATTACTGCATTACAAGTAATGCAGATATGCATTACTTGAATGAAATATCATTTTCCACATTGTTGTAATGTAAGAATATATATATATATATATAAAATTTCGTCAGCAGCAAGAAATATGAAATCTCAGTCTGTCCTTGTGGCAAACTAGAATTTTTACTCATCAACTCATATAATGTCATTTACACAGTATAAGAAATTATTAAAAAAATGAGAATTTTATTTTCTAGTAAATACTTTAGAGTATTACTGTTAATTTTGAAAAAATGCTGACAAAATTATTTCTTTTGATAATTAATGCATTGTGAACTCCATATCTTGTAACATGAAGATAGTTATTTGTGTGTGTTTTATTATTGATGTTCTTTTTTGTATTTAAGATTTCTTATAAAAATTTCAAATTTTGTAAAATTAATCCATTATAATTGCTATAATATTGCATATAATCATAAATGGAATAAAAAGACCAGGTATCAAAACATTATTAGATAACATGCTTGGAGTGACTAATTATTCTAAACATAGCATCTCTAAAATTTACTTCTGTTTGACAAAGGTTACTTCAAGAAATAGCAGTCTTACACAAAACAAAAGTATATAAATACACCAAACTAAATGATTTTTTGGTACATATTATTTTTCAATATCTGTGTCTGATACGAATTATTTTTTCTAAAGATCTAATTTAAGATAACTTTTGTGTTGAAAAAGGAAAATTTATGTCTTAAGAATGAAACTCTCTTTTGTCTTTTTTTTTATGATTTGTGGAAAGAGATATGTCTCAACCGTTCTTTGACAAACTTAAAAAACAAAAGATAAATTCAGGCATTTGTAGTACAAAGATTTACTTAAAGGCTTCAAAATATCCTTTTAGGAAATTAAAAATTATCCATGAATTTTTCTCTAATTTTTTTGCAAATTTCAAAAGAATAGAATAAATATTTAGTGAGATGTATGAAGCGATTAACTTTATTTTGGGCTGCAGCGCTTTTCCCTATTTTTATATTTAAAGGCTTATGTCATATAAATTTTACCATGATATAATGCAAAACACTTTTATAGAAAATGTATTATTTTGTTTATAGAAATGTTTGCCTTTAGTTTTGATAGCTTCATTAAATCTTTGGCTTAATATCTATCTATTTTGTATCATTTTTGGTAAGAAACCACATTTTACTATTTTATCACACTGTATCATTATAATAATTTTGATTGAATTGTAAATATCAGAATCAACAGAAAGATGCATTCTTTCGTGATGAATGGCAAAAAGTGTAAGGCGTATCTTACAAATATTCCAAATGAAATGATTTTAGGTTGTGATTATCATATTTCTCAATGAAACCTTGGTAAATAAAATATATAAACCAAAATTAATATTACTAAGAATGATAGCAAGCATATTTCTGTATCAACTAAGCAGCCTCCAAAATTTGATTTTACTAATTTGCATGTAAAATTTTTGTTCTGTTTCATTGTACCAGTTTTCTTGATTGTTTTCTAATTAGAAGAATCCTGTCTAGAGGTAGATAAAGTTTCGATATCAGGATAATTTGCCTGCATCCAGATATCATTTGTTTTATTGATATTTTATTGAAAATTTAAAACCTATTTATGTGCATCATTAATCACAAGCAGAATATAATCTGATATGAATCTGAAATTATCAAAAGAAAAGGTAAAAATTAAATTTATAATTAGCACTTTTTTTTTTGTCATAATTATCAAGATGGTATTTATTTTTCAGTTGTCATTAGCTCATGTACTTTTTGTTGTTTTTTGAAATTCAATTGCTAAAATGCAAGATTTTCATTTTTTAGTTTAATTTTTGCTCCCCCCCAATGAAAGTTATGACACCATTTGAAATTGTAGAATAACTATCTGAAAAATATTTTTTTTTCTTTCTTTTCTTAGATTCCAACTGATAAAAAAATATTTTATATTTTTTTAACAATCCTGTTTCCCCCTCTCTAATGTAGTTGAATTTTTTAAAAAATATTGTGGGTACTGATGTGAAACTTTCACCATCTATTCTTTTCTTTATAACATATCCTGAAGCAGAATTTTAAAAATATCTCTCAAATTTAAAATAAAATAAAAATTTTCTAAATTTACTCCTAATTAAGGTAACGTTACACTTAATATCTCACTTTCTAATATTTGTAACTCTTGAGTTAACATTTTTCTTCAAAGCTTAATGGCTAATAGTAATAATTCTATTGAGCTTTAAACTGAAAATGCTGATGTAATCCTTATCCAATAAAAGCTCCAGGTGCAGACTTAGAGGTAAATTTTCAGGGTTGCCATGGTACTGGGAAAATTGTGAAAGCACAGGTAATTTAAATTCCTCCATAAAACAAGGAAAATGCAGGGAATTCTGAAATTTTCCATCGAAACTGGGAAAGTATATGGACTATTAGTTTATTCCATATAAAAAATGCCGATTTCTTTAAACGTGGGAAGAATAAAATGTCATAACTGTAGCTCTAAAACAACACAACTCAATTCACAGAATCTCATCCCCTTTTTCTTTTCCATGCATCAGTTCAAGTTTCAACACTGAAAAAAAATACTGATATTGGAATATTGACTACAGCTTCTTGGATAGTAGTGGAGCTACTGGAATTGAACAAAACCATTTTTTAGCAGAATGTTTAATATTAGTGAAGTACAAGAAAAGTATTTTAATACATGTTTAAAAATTCTGCTATTTTAAAAGCTGTGTCTTGTTTTGATCTACGTTTATGGAAAACACAATAGAGTATTATGTGAAAAGCGAATTGTTGGTTTATTCCAAAGCACAAATTTTTGCTACGGGTTCAAAAAGTGCAAAGATCCAATTGATATTTTTCTGAAATAACATTAAAGTGAATTCAGAGCAGACCTTGATTCATTTAATGAAGAAATTTGTTTAGATAATTTCTATTTTAATGTTTTGAGGTCCAAAGAATTTTCTAATTTTTGGAAAGTCATAAAAATAATTATTGTATTGTCATATAGCAGTTCAACTATGGAAAATGGATTTAGTATTAAAATGAATATTGTTTGCTGGAACTCTGGAAAAAAAAATAATTTGTGTAAGAAATGTGTGTAATGCTATAAATTTTTATGGAGGGGGTCTTAAATGTCCATAACCTTCTCACATTTGTCTCAGTATGCAAAATTAGCGCATATGAGGTATTATGGAACTTTAGAAAAGCAGAAAAGAATTCAGGGGGAAAAGAGAGAAAGAACCAACAAACACAAAACAACTTTAGAAATTAAATTTTTGCAAAAGAAAAAAAAAAATTATGAAAACAATGACTGAAAAATCTACAGAAATTTATGCTCAAATGCATGAATTGTCAAAAAAAAAAAAAAAAAAAAAAAAAAAAAAAAGATCTTTGTAATGCTTTTTTTTTGGTAATTTATTTAGTAATTTTTATTATATATTTTTATTTAGCAGTTTTTGTTTAGTATTATAAAGACATTTTTTTTTCTGTTTGTAAATATAAACATTTACTTAATATATTACTATTTCAGGCAATGATGAATTGTTGCTTATTTCCCTTTGCTTTTTCTCAATGATGAAATCTAAGAGGGCATTGGGATTCTTTTGTAGCGAGCTTGTGAGCGTTATTCACATGCTTCTTCTTATACTGCATATACACAGGGGAAATATTGGTTGTTTTTTTTTGTTTTTTTTTTCCGAGATTTGAGTTGCAACACTGATTTTGGATATATACAGGGGTGTTTGTGCTTCGGGGAAACCCCGGAATTCCGGGGATTTTGAACTTCGATACCCGGAAATTCCGGGGATCGTCGTTCAAAAGGAAGTAGGAATAATAATGAATTATTTATTTTGATCTGGGTAATTTTGTTTGCTTTGAAAGCAGAAAACGCAAGGTCAGTGTGTGTGGTGAAAACTTTTCCTTTCTTTCTCCAAAGGCAGTGATAATGCGTGAAAAGGGGGAAAAAAACTTCTTTTTTGTTCTTTCCTTATTGCGAGTTATGACTCATTTCCCCGGTTCTCGGACATTCTCTTCTGGATTCTTTTCGGCAAGTAGGCGCGGCAGAAAAAAAAGGGAGAGACTTCGTTCGACCAGATGTGCGATCACGTGACCTGGGTTCAAAGGTCTTAATTTTGCAAAAAAAGTAATTCATTGAACTTTTATAATTAGGTCATTCAATACTTCATAATTGTAATTTTTCATTTCTCCCCCCCCCCTTCTCGAAACTCCAAAATGTCGGTAGTAAGTCCGTAAAAGTTTCAGGGGATTTTTTGGGGTCCCACAAACACCCCTGTATATAGTTCAACAACTTAAGCCAATAAAAGTGTTGTGTATTTTTTTTTTCTAGGAAAAATTACGGTTTGGCAGAATTATTTCTCCAGGGAAAAAAAATTCAAAATTTCCAATTTTTTAAAAATCTTTTTGAATATTGTTAAATATTATTAGCACTATTAATAATTGTTATAATGCTAATATTTAATAAATTCTCACTTTTTGACTTATATATTTCAGATTTTCATTGTAAAAATATTTTATACAAATAGTTTTTATGAATATTTTTGTGTTTGATGTCTGAATTTGATTTCCTTTGTGTGCTTTTTTCCAAATTGGAGCTACAATAAAATGTTGAAATTTAAACACATTTTATTTAAATTGTTAGAAATTTTTTTTTTCTGTATTTTTACATTTTTATATTTTACATTTTCAGGAGGGTTGATTTCCTTTTGAAACCATTAACGAAACTTTAAAGACAAACTGTAAGTTTATTTCTGTCTAAAATCAAATTAGAGATTCATTTATCTGTTTCAATACTTATCTCAAGATAATGTCAAATTTATAGTGTATACACTATGCCTATTATTATTATCCCCTTTCCAATATAGGTATTCCATTGTACAATATGTAATAGTGGAGTAATAAATAGATTTTAATATGTTTAATTAGGGTAATTAATATGTAGAAAGACAAAACAATTTCATGAGAATATTATTGCAAATACTTGTTTGTTATCATATACTCTTCTATTGATATATTTCTGCAAATTTTAACCATGAGTTTCATTGAACACTTGGTTTTCCAAACAAATCTATGTGTTAGGTAAAATTTAAAAAAATATTCTCGTTACATTTTCAGAAATTTTTAAAAACATCCTAAAAGTATTCTTAATATAACAGTAAGTAGAGGAATATGTATAAAACATTATTTGAATTTATATAATTAAATATATAATGTGTAAAAAATTATTTGATTTCGATAAAAGTTTCTACTTTTAACTATTTTAAGCAGCGTGACATGCAGCAATAAGATTTACTATAAGCATGTCATTATAACAATATTAACATTTATAAAATTATACAGTTTCATGTTTTGTTTTTGATGATCCCTCTCCCCAGCCTTCCTTTTTATAATGATAATTTTTTTCACTGTATTTCATTTTTAACTCTGCTGCTTTGTTCATTTCGAATATACACACTCTGTGTTTGTGTCCAAATGGACTCAATGTTTCTTATTTCAATTACCAGCAATACTTTCATTTTCAATTTTTGAACAAAGTTAATCAAATAATTTCTTTTTGTCTTTAAGAAAGTATTTGGCCTTCTTATGCATATTTATTCACATATAATTCAAGAATCTTCAATGTTAAATAGTAGTATTTATTGAAATACAATAAAAATTATATTCTTTTCTACGTTTATGTCATATGTAGGGACAAAGTTACTTGTTTGTGACTAGTTTCAATGTAGTAAAATATAATGCATTTTGTTCATACCGGGTGATTATATATATATATATATATATACTATCCCAATTTATGAGACAGTAATTATCATAGCATTCACAAGAATGGAATAAAATTTTGGTTCAAGGTATTTTGAGGTATGCTCTTTAGAATCATGTGAGAAACAACAGTTAAACTAAGAGTTATAATTACTGTGTTGAAATTTTGAAGTGGCAACACCAACTTTTTTTTTTTATTGGAATGTGTTCTCCATAGTAAAAAACAATAAATGGCATTGGAGTGGTATCTGTAGCACAAACATCACCATTGCTAGGCAGACTAAGAAGAAAAAAGAAAACAACTGTTGTGTGCCTACTAGAGATTTGAAGTTAACTAGATTCCTCTCTACATGATACTTGCTTTGGCTCTAGACACCATCTGCTTCATGCAAAGTGTCATTGTGGTTGAAATAGATTAAGTGGAAAATTTGTGAAACACGATAAAATGTTTTGCTTTCTGTTGCTTCACTGATTTGATTGGTAGTTTTCTCCTTCTTCCTAGTGTCCTGATTTTCATGTTACAGCAGGTGCTATTCCAATGCTGCTTTTTTTTTTTTTTTTTTTGCTATGGAGAACACATTCCAATAAAAAATGTAGGTGTTGCCACTTGAAAATTCGACACAGTAATTATAACTGTTAGTTTAACTGTTGTTTCTCGCATGATTCTAGAGAGCATACCTCAAAATACCTTGAACCAAAATTTTATTCCATTCCTGTAAACGGTATGATAGTTATGGTGTCATATATTGGGATATATTTTTTTTATAATCACCCGATACAAGTGCGATTTACCTATATATTTTACACACTTCATGTATTTCAATATGTATATCAGTATTTCATTTCAGACAGTACAGGCATAACAGTGAAACACTTTTTTTCGTTTGTGTTCGCTGATCTCTGTCTCTCAGCAGTAGAATTTTCAGTCTTTTGACAGCCCTTGTGCATTTTTCACTAATTTAGCTGCAACTTCTTGATGTGAGAGCACATCTCTTTTACAAATGTGGTTTTGTTTTGTCATACTAGAGCTTGTCTGTTATTTTTGTTTCCATTTAGAATTTTCTGTCATAGTATGTATGCATTTACGCCTAAAATACAAGAATAATTGAAAATACAACGACTAGCCATCTGTTAGTTTTTCTTCTACGAATATAGCACAAGTTCATTTCATCTAAGTTGTCTACAATACTTTTTGTAGAATTATAATCAAAGATCGCTTGCTGATTTCAGAGTGGCCAGTCAACTGGGAATAGTCAGGGAATTCCGTGAGATCGCAAAAGGGCAGGGAAATTTATTCTAAAACTGGAAATTTTTTATAAATTGGTAATTTTTATTGAAAATGTCAATTTGATGGTTTTTATAAGTAGAATTAAACATCAAAGTCAGTTATTGAAAATCAATCTTTTACCGAAGTCAAAAATTGAGGCCATCCACATTTCTGTGCATGCTCGAAGGTGGAGAAGATTTGTATTTAAATTTCTGAGGTATCGAAATTTCGGTATGTAATATCGTCAGTGCTTTTTAAAAAGTCCTGCAATTCTGAAAAAAAAAAAAAACTCTCGTGTACTATACTTAGTTGTTGATTCAACTTCTACTAGCTCTTATGTGTCTATTTGCCTTACTTTTATATTCTGTACACTTATCTTTAAAAAAAAAAAGAAACGTGCTTTTTTAACTCGTTTTCTTGCATTGTTTTTTGTATTGCAATAATAATTTGGTAGCATAATTCATTAATTAATCAAATCCGCTTCAAAATGGGTAGAAACGGCTTATTTCGTCCTCTATGGTTGCCTTCAATCTTGGTTCAATCGGCTTTTTGCTACTTTGGTTTTTGTCGTTAAAAATGGCGAAGACGTCTTTTTTTTTTCCCCTCAGCTTTTACACCCCGCTCCCCACTATTGACTTCTTTGACAGTGATGGATTAGAAAGACTGCAGATAGTCCAGATGGAACTAATTTTCACTGACTAACGAATTCCTTATCCTGAAAAGGATTTAAGTGGGAAAGGTATTATGTTGCTTTCGAGGTGGGGAAAAAAAAATCTTTCCTAAGCAAGGTGACCAGCCGACCGGAAAACAGGAAGCATCAGGGAATTCCGATAGATCGGAGGAAAAAATCAGGGGATTTATTCTAAAGCTTTATTTGCAATCATCTAATACTTTTTAAAAAAATAAATTACAAAAGTTAGAAGGAGTAGACGAAAACTTCGTTTAAGAAATTATGACGTAAATATTTTGACGATTTTAAGTTGATGTATTTTCTGTTAATTGCAAGATTCAAAAATCGATGAAAAATGCTCTCTATAGGACAGTTGAACCTAGAGTTGCTGAATTTGTCTTGTAGTTACTATTAAATTTAGATTTTCAATAAGAAAAGAATTTTTCAAAGCTTAAATCAAAATTTCGATATGTTTTATTTAATTAATCAAAAATATTACACTTTCTATATTTTTTCCTTATTATTGTATTAATCAAACCGAAAAAGGTTTAAAAATTTTGATTGAAATAAAGTATATTAAATATTAAATTCAACTTCTACTAGCTCTATATATTAAAAATTAGCAAATATTAAATTTTATACATTGAACTATATAAAATTTAATATTTTGCATAGAAAATGTTAAATTTTATAAAGTCTCTTTAAAATAGTTTACAAAATTATTTGAAAAATGTGACAGCTGATATATATAAATGTAAAATTTATTAAAAATAATTTTTCATTCGAATGAGGAAGGTTGGATGAGGGGATGATTCTTCGAAAGTTTGACATGAAACTGTTTTATTTTATAAATTTAATACTGTTACAATGTACTATTTTTAGTCTATTTAAAAAGTCTAATATTTTAACGATTTATTTTCCAAAAACATAAAAAAAAAAGTATCGCGAGCGTAATGATAATAATAAAATGAATACTGGCTTGATAATTGCAACAAAATATTAAATTCAAATTAAATTTTCTCCGCTTTTTTTTTTCATTAGTGGAAATTTCTTATTTATAACGGTGATTAATGATGTCAAAGTTGCTACGCAGCAGGGAACCTGAAAAACCAGGAAAACACAAGGAAGTTAAGAAACGGGTGAAAAAAATAGGGAAAATGCAGGGAAATTTGAACATTTTCATAAAAACCAAGAAAATACAGAGAATTTAAAGTTTCTTAGTTATTTTTTCCCATCTAAAAAATGCTGGCCTCTAAAGATTGCAAGAATAATAATAGATCGTAGTCATAGCTTCAAAAATGAAACAATACCATTCGCGATTGTGTAATGCGGAAACTCACCCCTTGTATCCCCTCTTTTTTTCTGTATAGATCATTACATTCTGTATAGATTACTAGACAGTTGTTCTTTTACCCGTGAGATGCCCGAATTGCAGCTAATGAGCATGCGCGAGAATTGTGTGAAGTTTAGAATACATTTCTCTGTTGGAATTAGCAACAATTGAATCTACGAAAACACTGCAAAGTAGATTAGAGAATTATTTTTAAATCAATGAGCTGCTCAAAATCCATATGTAATACAACGGATAAAAAATCAATCCTGATTTTGCTGAATGGGTTCGAGAAGTCCTGCAAAATCCATTTGTTGTGTTCCCTTTACTTTGTAAAAAAATAATAAGCCTAAGTAATATGGAAAAGTAGGCACTTATTAGTCGCGCTAAAAAAGGAAAACAATTACGTGTCAATTCAAGAAAATCATAATTAATATTAGACTTTGTATCTAAAGGAATGAAGAAGGTGATATGTGAAGTCCGAAAAAGTCAAATTTAATTTCCGAAAATAAATCTATTTCAAATTTTTTAGTTCAAGAACCATCATTTAAAGCTGATTTTTTTTTTTTCGCCATTAGCGTCACATTCGTCCTTTAATGCATTCAATGATATATCGCAAATATTTTCACATATGTTCACTGAAAGTGAAATAGCTGAAAATGTACGTTAGGTTGTACATAGCTGCTTTTTTTTTTTTAAGGAAAAATTTGACTACTCACCCTGAAAGAGTATAGTTTTGGTAAAGTTTCACTCCATTTGACTGAATTATGTGTTGTTATGGTTGGTTTTAATGTTATGTATTGTCTTTCAAGTTTTCTTTTGTTTTGTTGATTTCTGAATGATTCAAAAAGTTGTTTGCATTTTAATTCCACAAATATTATCTAAACGTCTGAAAATTCCTGATCTGAATTGACTTCCTGTATCTGTGATTACACTGTATGGAATTACAAAACAGCAAATCCAATTTGTATAAAATGCTTTTGTGACTGTTTCCATGATAATATTCTCAATTGGCAGAATTTGCATCCAGCAAAGTAAAACGATCAATGCCTATTAAGCTATATTTATTTACATTAGATGGTGGGTATGGACCTATTATATCGATATGGATTATGCTGTCAAGCTCTTCAAATCAGTTGAATTTGGAATGTGTGTGCCAATAATTAAATTTTTCTGGCAACCAATGCAAGTTTTAGCCCATTCTGTAACATCTTTTTTTATATTCTTCCAAACGAGTATTGGTATTACTTGTAGCACTGATGAACAGTGACATACCATCTTAAAGGGGTGCTCAGGGTAATTGCTAAAACTGCACCCTTCCCTCTGTTCTATTTTTTTTCTTTCTAAATCTTTATTTAATTTTTGCTCTTTATACCGAGGAGTTCAAAGATGGAAAAGACAATTAAGCCTAAGTAATAATATATTTCGTGATTGATATGATTTAGAAGAAGAAGTAGAATCAATTTCACAATGATTATTGTATATGGATTGCTCTTGAATATAAAATGTTTAGAATACAAATTTTTAAGAATGAGTTTGAAAGTTTTATGCTAAATTTATTTAGAAAATTTTCCCTATTCTGATTTTAATAATGCAAATAAGGCTCAAATAAAAAAAATCTAATGCTTGATATTGTGGAATTTTTAGTATATGAATAGGATGAAAATAAAAAAAAAATTATATCATACTTTAAAACACATTATTAATTTTTCCATGGTATGTAAAATTGCATTTTGTTATATTTTTAATAAAAATATTCATATACATATGCAATTGAACTCAATAGCATTTTTTTTTTTAAATGTTGTTGTACTGAAGATCTGAGATAATATAAGCTTTAGTCAGCGAGTTTTATTCTTTCTTTTTTCTTATGCAATCCTACTTTAATTGTGCTGCATTTCCATTGATTCTATTTTGTTTTATTTAAACTTTCCAGTATTTTTTTATTATTATTATCAAACCATCCAAAACGTATTTTTAGATTCTTGTTACTGTATATAACTTAATATTTTATCTAGGCCCTTCCTGAAGAAAAAAAAACTATGGGAAAAAAGCGTAAGCAAGCAGAAATAAAAACTGATATCCCTGAAGAAGGTGAAAAGAAAAATGAATTAATGTTAGAGGAAGAATTAAACATATCAGGAAAAGATGTTGAAAATACCTATGTATCACCTCCTGCCAAATTGACAAGATCTTCTAACAAGGTACAAGAAAAACCACCTCCTCGGGAAAAGAAAATGAACACTAAGAAAACGTCTGTTTGTCTTCCCTCTTCACCTCCTTCGAAGTTAAGGAAGATTACTAATGAAGAAAAAGTTAATGCTGAAGAGGATATAAAAATTTCCACATCAGAAAAGGGAGTTCCTGTCCCAAACTTTCCTGATGGTTGGAGAAGACAAGTTGTTGTACGAAAAACCGGCAAAACGGCTGGCCAAATCGACATTTACTTTTACAGGTATGCAGGTTTCTTTGAAATCTTTTTTTTTTTTTTTTTTTTAAGGCTTTAGAATCTGTTTCATATTTGTTGTGTATAACTAAAATTATTTATGTTATGAATATTGACCAGTAATTCAATATATTGTTAGGATAGTGTCTAATTACATTCTTACTGTTTTGATATGCAGCATTGCATTCTCTAAAAATTATTTAGTTCCTATTGAAATTGTATTAGTTCTTATGCTGATGTAGTGTGCAATTTCAAATGGTTGTGCCTTAACAACCATTTGAAGCCATTGATAAGGCATTATCAAATGAGAAAAATGCCTTAATGTACAACTATTTGGAAAGAAATTCAGTTAATAAATATATGCCTAATCTGTTTGGTTGCAAGATTATTTATATACCTATTCTTTTATTAAAAATAGTGTAGTATGACTAAAAGAGTATGATATAGTTTTTGCAATACTTAGCATAATTGAAAAACAGTAACCTGTTTATTTAAACCTTAAATCTTTGAGTAACAGCCGATAAATGTACAAAAGACGGAAAAAATAACCCATCTTAACACTAAACCTACCACCATTTCACCAATACATTAGATGAGCCATTAGAAAATGGTCGTTTGACCGCTTGTGGTAAGTTTAGTGCTAAATTTAATACTTATTCATTTAGAGATGTATTTTGAGTATTGAAAAGCATTGTCTGTAGGAAAGATAAAATATTTATAGAAAAGTATTTTTTAACAAATTCTGTAAAATTATGTGGGATTTACAGGATAGTTAATAGCTGCTAAAAATAAATCATTCAAATGTTTTATATCATTTCAAACTTATAGCTTATATCTTGCAATTAGACCATAACAAATGTACATTCATGCTTGCCAATGCTGTAGGTATTTTAATGCAATTTTCAAAGCAAGAGACTAATTTAAAAAAAAATCTATAATCATGTTTGATTTTGTTCTTTAGGTAACTAAGTATTTTTACCTTGACAAATATAGAAATGTATTTTAAACATTTTACATATTTCTATGCAAATGCTGTACCCAATACAGTTTTGAGAGTGAAGCTCAGTGAAGTGAAGTACCTCAGTTTTGAAAATTATATTAGTATTAAATACTTTTATAGGTTGTATGGTAATTTTTTAGAATGTCTTAAATCACTTATTGGCACTAGCATATATATACAGTTGTGAATGGGAAAAAGACTCCTTGAATACCCAAAATTAATGGATGTTTCATGATGTATTGATGATAGTCATTTTTGAAACTTAATACTGTAAATAAAATTCCCACTGCCTCGTGGAGGTTTACAAAATGGGAGATGCTGAGTGTTCATAAACAAACATTAATTTTATTTTGTGTGATATGAAAGCTTTATTTGAAAAGTAATAACTAAATGTTAAAAGAAAGATGCCTCTAAAAATCTACTTTCACTGTTTTAAACATTTAATTAATACTTTTCAATTAAAATATATTTATTAGTACTGATTTTTTTTTAATGTGTCTTACTTTTCTATTTGTGCATGTATTTTGGACCTCAAAAGAAATTTTCCGCCTTATAGGGGATATGTGAAATTTTTTTACAATCTAAAGATGGTTGCAAATAGAAGTTTAAAAATTTCTATTCTAATCCAGTCCAACTTAGTCTATTCATTTTCAGATTAAGTTTAGTTAAATTAGTGCATCTATTTTAAATTTTCATTGTTTTCTTTAACAAATCAAATTTTGAATTTTATTTATTTATTCTGTTTGTACAGCCCTGAAGGAACAAAGCTTCGTTCACGTCCGGATGTTGCAGCCTATTTAGCCATACATAAGAGTGAGTTAAAGGTTGAAGCATTTGATTTTAGGAGAACATTAAAGACTAGTGAAATTGTTGAAAAGAAAGATTGTGCTGCTGAGAATGGTACTGCACCAAGAAAAGAAAGCAAGAGTGTGCAATGTGAAAATTCAGATGAAGTGGAATTAAAGGATTCGCCAGAAGCTGCATCCTCCGTAAAAAAGTCGAGATCTGAAAAGTCATCTGAAAGTAATGAAGAAGTAGCTTCTGAAGAAAAAGGAAAGAGTGCCCCTGAAGAAAAAGGAAAGAGTGCCCCTGAAGAAAAAGGAAAGAGTGCCCCTGAAGAAAAAGGAAAGAGTGCTCCTGAAGAAAAAGGAAAGAGTGCTCCTGAAGAAAAAGGAAAGAGTGCCCCTGAAGAAAAAAAAAATAAGGTTTTAATAAAAATTTTAGAATCCAAACCTAAAGTGAAGAAAATAATTTTTTAACATTTCTTAGAAATTCATAAAATATTGTTAGTTTTGTATTCAAGTTTTTATGCTTTGAAGTTCTTTTTTAAAGTCTTAAATACATCTTTTATTTTTTCAGATTTATCATATTATTATAATTTAATGGGCATTTTCTTCACAATGTTATGTTAATTATTTGATTGTTTTCTTTCATTGTCTGAAATGCCAAATATTTGTTTTTTTTATATATATAATGGGAAATATCGTTTATTATTAGTTTTTTTTTTTTTTTTTTTTTTTTTGCTGAAATGGGAAATCCCTATCCTGTTCTTATCTTTGGTAATCAGCATAAACTATTTTCCTGTAATTGCCACGTTCTGTCACATACACTACATCTTCCTCCTCTAATTCTATTTTTTTTTTTTTTTTTTTGAAAAAAATCATCATTACATTTTTGTTTTATTGTGTTAAAAAGGAATTTTAAGCATATTGTCTTAAATTTCTTTTTCATGATCCTTCCCACTGAATAATTGTTTCTTAAATACATTCATTCATTGAAAATTTGAAAATATTTCGTTGTTGTGAAGAAAAAGAGAATTCTTATTTTAAAAAGATATTGTTGTCACGCTAAAGATCAATTTTTTTAAAAATATTTTGTACGGTTTATATAATATGTTATGCCTGTTAAAAATTCACATATATTTTAAAGCATATTTTTAAATATTAATCCTTAAATTTTTGCACTTTTTATCAATAAAAATTAGTAAGTGGCAGCTGTGTTTATTTCTTAACTTCTAATAGATTTTATAGAGTTTTACATTATTTTTTAAATGGATCATCACATTAATATTAATGAAACTTCTATAAAAATGGTTTTTGTCGAACGCATGTTTCTTTTCTAAATTATACTGCACTGTTTATAAAGAACTTGATCCTTCAGAAATTAGTTTAAATACTTTCAAGGTACAGATGACATATCTGTCTAAAAATAATAGTGTTTGTTAACTGCCAGAAATTAATAACAAAATAAGGTAATGATATTTATAAATTAAATTAATTGATAATAATTATAAATCAGTGCAAATTTATGTTGTTCTTACAACATACAACCTGCAAATTAACACTTTTCTTATCTGTAAGTACATTTTACTTTTACCCCACCATCGATTCATTAATGTCTGGTTCTTTTTTGAAATTATGAGAAATGACCGTGAATAGCTAGCTTTGAAGATATTGTTTTTCCTGTTAAAGTTGATTTACTGTATTTTTTCAGTCTATTTTTTATCACTGTCATTAATAGCAATTTAGAGCGAATTTATACTCCCTTCATAAAAGACTGGCTCTACCTCGCCCTAGAATTGCAGTTTTGGAGTCTGATGATCATGAATCTCCACCCTATTCTTCCATTGAAGAGCCACTGTACAATCTGAATCTCTCAGTTAGTAAAACATCCTCATAAATGTGTGATGGGGTTTGAAGCGTCATATGACGTGGGAAGGCAAGTCCATTTTACATGTACCGTATGTAATATATATTCATTTCACTTTTGCTGGTACTATCGTAAGTATTAATTTTAAACTTAAGGATCATGATTATATGTTATAGCCCTCAACTAACTGATATGACTTCCAAATTATATTTTGTATCCATTGACACATAATTTTTGCAGACTCAGTGCAAACCTGCAATCATTGCAGAAATTTATTAACAAGCTATTGCGTTCTGATCAATCTCCTTACTCTTAAAAAACTGCTTTTTTTTTTTCTTATAATTTTTATATAGAAGCCTTAAAAGTGCTTATTTCTTTTTATCCAGGTGCTTATATTTTTCTTTTGATGAAAAAAATCATTTCATCACGCTAGAACTGCCCGATTATAGACTGTATTTTCTTTGCGATATCAGATCTTTCAATGTTTATCAGATTTAATGAATCCAGGGGTCATCAAAAAGGTTTTTATCGCAGTTTAGGGACAAACTAATAGAATGAAGAAAATATATTCTTTTCATTTATTTAAATCTTCTTTCACCTCCTTTTGTTTGTTTATGGAAAAAATGGAATATGGAAAAAATATTTTTTTTATTGTAATAATTTTATTTATCAGGGCTCCCACGCCACCCGGAGAACCGGAAAAACACAAGGAATTTAAAAATCGTCTTTTTAAAAAAACGGGAAAATACAGGAAATTTTGAAAATTTTCATAAAAATAGGGAAATTTTTCTTAGTTATTTTCTTCCCATCCAAATAATGCCGATCTCTAAAGATTGTAAGAATAAAAGATCGTAGTTATAGCTTCCAAAAGCGAAACAATACCATTCACGATTGTGTAATGCGGAGTCTCACCCCTTTTCTTCCCCCTCTTTTTCTGTACTGATCATTCCAGTTTGGATTTTCGAGACAGTTCTTTTTCCATGAGATTCCCCAATGGCAGCTAATGAGCAAGTGCGAGACTTCTGCAACTGTGCGAAAGTTTACAATACATTTCTCTGACGGAAGTAACAATATCCAATTTACGGAAGCAGTGCGGTGGTGTTTAGTCATACTTGAGTTTATTGAATAGTTTGTTTATTATTTGAAAAACTGTGAGCTTATTCAAAGTAGAATAGGAAATATTTTTAGATCAATAAGCTCCTCCATTGTAATACTCATTGGACGGATAAAGAAATTCAATCCCGATTTTGCTGAATGGTGCTCCACAAAATCAATTTGTTGTGTACTGCTCGTTTTGTATTAAAATTATAAGCCTAAGTAATATGGAAAAATAGGCACGTATTAGTCATGCCAAAAGAGGTAAACATACAAGACTGTGTGCCAGTTCGAGTATCTAAAAGAAATGACGCTTCAATTCAGAAAACGTCAGATTTAATATCCAAAAATAAAACGATTTCGAACTTTTTTTAGTCTAAGAACAATAATTTAAAGCTGAATTTTTATGGGCATTAAAACTTGTTGCTTCACATTCATCCTATAAGGCATTCAATGATATATAGGGAATATTTTCACATATGTTCACTGAAAGTGAAATAGCTAGCTAAAAATGTATGTTAGCCTGTACAAGAATGTCGTACCTTAATTGTTAAAGAAACTCCATGAGACTGATGGTTGAATATCTGCAGAAGTTAATGCCCAAATATTTGAATCTGCAAAAATAAATAAAGTAATCTTGCTTTGTAATGTTTTTTGGTAAGTGATCTTAAATGATTTTTATTATTGTTAGAGTTTTGATTCCCTCCGGTGGAGAAAAGGGGAAATTCTGTTCCCCTAACCAGATGTATTCGAGACGCCGATGCAGCGACATGTACATACTCTCCCACTCGTCTTTGTGTTGTGATGTGTTTGTGTGGTAACTTAGAAATTTCCGTGTCCATATATGTGTGAAAATAAAACCTATGAAAGTTTCAACTCCTGCTTCGTCATTAATGGAATTGTCATGCACTGATTGAACAATTTTGATAAAAATGTTTTGTGTTTTATGGCACCCAAGTCCTTGATTTTGCGTGACTTACAATTAAAGAGCATGAGAGTTAATATATCTCTCCCTCTTAATTTTGTCTTGCTAAATTCTAGATAATAAATAAAGGTAAATTGTTTTGTTTTTCTGTTTGTAAATATAAACCTTCTTTTAATATACTATTATTTCGAGAAATAGTAAATTGTTGCTTACTTTTTTCACTCCTTAAAAACATATTCCATTATAACTAGAGCATGAATGCTATTTATGCATTTTCTCGTATCTTGAATATATGTACAGGGATTGTTTTTTCCAGATTTGTGTGGCAACCCTGATTCATGTTACGTTTTTAATAGTTACTTCAGTTCATCCTTGCTTTTCTGCATGAGATTATTTGTTTGTAAAGCATTTGTTACTTATATCTCCAAGTTATGTAATGGCATTCGGTTAACACATTATTCAAGTATTTTTATTAAAATTAATTTTTGTTCAGAAGTTTAGAAATTCTTAACAATGCATTTGATTCATTATGGACTTTTAAAAGTGAATACACTGAATGACTGAAGGCTTCCAAAAATAAAAAAAAATGTTCATAATGCTCAAAAGTTACATGTGGGTCATTTTTACTTTTGCGAAACGATATTAAAAATAAATTAAAGCTAATGAAGTTCCTTTTTTTTACTTTTTTGTATGCAAAGTATTCACACAGAAAGAATTTTAATCGCCAAAAAATACGAATTCGAGATTTTGCCCTGTTTCCATGATTTAAACCTCCGAATAACTTTTGATAATATGTCTGTCTGTGAACATGGTAACTTGAAAAATGCTTTGAGCTAGAATTTCATAATACTAAATTGGCAGATTTCAACCAAATTTTGAACGAAATTCATTCCCATTGTTTTTGGTTTGTTTGTGTGAGTTCGAGTGAACAGGATAACTTCAAAACGCAAGCATCTGAAGTATAGATCAATATCAAAATTTTGAACCAAATCTATCAACGATTTGACCATCTATCGGTTTGCATGTTCGTATGCATGTAAACATTGTAACAAAATAAATCAATAAATACAATTTAGGTAAATGAAATTTTTAAAAAGTTACCTTGTTTCTAAAATTGTCTAAAATCTTCTTTAATTTTGTAATAAATTTTGGATTTAATTATCCGACGAAAAGGTTTCGATGCATACTCCGATCCCCCCCCCCACCACCACCACCACTGTTTTACAGTGTCGCTCTGAAAATAAAAATCTGTGTACTCGTGGCATGCACAACCTTGCTTCATTCTTATTCACGATCTCTAATTTTTGTGGCAGAGGGAGGGGTGAAAATCGTTATTAGGAAGTATACTATAAAACAGTGGTGAAACCTTCTCATCTGGAGTAATATGTATTTATGGCAGAGTGCATTAAGTAATTTCTTCCATTGTATCAATGATGATCCACATTTGTCTTTTTATGTAGTGTATTATATAGAATCGTTCCAAGCGAAAACTCGATCATGAAAGAAGCGATATTAATACTGTCAAAATTTGTAAGTTAAAAATAATAAGAAACATATTTAAAAGAATTTTCAATAGTGTATTTATTGCAAATTATAAAAACAAATAACAAAAATTATAAATTAATTCGTTTTAACCAGAAACTGTGGCAAAAAAACAAAACAAAAAATTTAGCACAATCTAAACTCGGACGGATAAGATTTTAAAAATTAGTTAGTATTTTAAATGAATTATTATTTTTTTTTGTATATAATAATTCATTTGAAATACTAAGTATTTATTTATAACTATTTTAAGATGTTTAGGCATAGATTGCACCAATTTTTCTCAAAGATTAGGTTCAATATTTTCTCATTCCTGCAACAATACTCTTTTAAATTAATCATTACTGGAAATGGTATGTTCCCGGACTTTTTTTCTTAAGGTATTCCAATAAATTTTCAATGAGATTTATATCGGGACTTTGCAGAAGAATGTCCATGCCATAAGGACAAATACATAGGAGCGAGGAAAGCATTCAATAAGCTTTATGTTTCGGATAATTATCCTGCCAAAATCGCTAGTTGATGCCAAGCGAAAGTTTCAACACACATTGTGGAAAATTTTTCATTAAAATGTTCAGGTATGCATTCTCCCATCAATAACATGCAGGGTTCCTGGGCCAGCAGCTGAAAACGAGGCACAGACCATTATTGACCACCCACTATACTTCACAGTTGATTTTAATTTTTTTGTGCACAATTCCTCGTTCGACTTTCTTTTGACGTAAGGACTGCCATCAGATTCAAAAATATGGAATTTCCTCTCATCAGTAAATAAGACATTTTTCCCAATAAGAAAAATCCTTGTTTTCATGCTACATATGTGTTTAAATCCTTATTTTTAATTTCAGGCTTATGGTCTGATTTTTCTTACTTATCACAGACTTTTGTCTGGCTTTTCATCCATTGAGATCTACCTTATGAAGCACATTTCTTATTGTTGATGGGCTTACTTTTTTTTTCATAATTCTTTTTCAGCAGTAAGGAACTTTGCACTAAGGAACGGATTTGCTTTTACTTGTCTTTTTAAATATCGCTCATCTACTTCATCGCAAATCTTATTGTGGGCTGTCTTTGGCTCTTATTTTGCACCTGATTATTGGTTTTGAAGCGTTTTATGATGTCATGAATCACTAAATAACTTCCGTGGGCAACCTCTGATATTTCTGGCACAGACTTCCCATCTTCACCATGCTTCAGTTTTCTTAATGATCGTTTGGCCCCTCTGCCTTGTCATTTTAATTAAATTAATATTTACTTAAACAGTAAATGAAAATAACACAACTGGGAAATTCCCCTGAACAATTATAACGTTAACCATAAAGGTGGCAATTATTTGGGGCTTAATTGTGAGATGTCCAAATTTGACTTGCAGACTTTTTTTTTTTTTTTTTACAAATTTTACTTTAATGTCTAAATTGTTAATTATAATTTATAAATTCGTTCTATTTGGTTTTGTTTTTAGCTGTACAATAAATTCACTGATAAAAAAAACTTTCTCGCTCTTCCTAATTCATTTGAGTTAAAATATTTTGGCAGAGTAAGTTTTTTTTCCTACAGTGCCAGAGTTTGGCTTATAGCGACTGTACATAAGTTAATAAAGTTACATCAACAGCAATTACTCTGCTTTTTAAATTTATGAAAGAAAATCTATGAGTTGAAATTATTTCTTCAGTAAATTGCTAATGCCAATATGATTTTTCTGGCAATGTATCTTGTTCTGCAATTAATAAAGTGAGTGCAAGTAGTAGAAGGGACAAATTATTGAAAGACTTGCATTAAACAAAAGCAATTTCCAATAGCATTATATGTTTTTCAGGTATGAATTATCAGTAGCTTGTTTTAAAAATTTTGTAATGTATAATGAACTCGGTAAATTTTGCATGAGTAAGAAATGTTGTTTTGGCAGAGAACAAGTAAGTGTGTAAAATGAATCATGTTCGGTGTTGTACTTTCATTAGAAAGATGAAAAGATTGTATGAAGATGTTATTCTCATGGAGTTTATAAAGTTGATTTCAATGATTTTCTTGTCAGGAAAATGAGATCGGATGAGGTATTTTATTTTTAATTCTTTGTTTGAAGATAATAAATTTAAAATATGTGGAGAGTTTTGAAAATTTCCTTTTTTTCTTACGACCAAGCATCTATTAAATAAGGATTTGGCATTAATTAAAATATTGAAGTGGGAAATTTGAATGAAGACTATCATACGTTCCACAACATGTAGTCTGTGACTATATAAAGCAGTCTGGCAGAATCCGTTCATTTAACATTACTAAAGAATTGAGAGTGTTAGCAACATCAACCCATTTAAAATATTACCTACTTTTGGGGAAGGTAATAATTATCAATGACATAAAGAAAGTTAGACTCTGATTTCTTGATCTTTTTACGGAAAACAATTTCTGTTTGAAAAGAAAATTGCTCTAATTGAATATAAAACTAATGACTTTTTAGATGAATCTAAAAACATTTCATTGCTAACAAAATTAATTAGTTGGGAAAAGTTATTAATGAAAAAATTGAAAATGTTTGGAAAAATCTCTGAAGAGAAATAACCTTTTATTTACATATTTTATAACATTAGCATGATTTTTATATTCTAGATTCATTTACTTATGTCTTAACCTTTTTCGAGTAATTGGAATGTTTATGAGGTAGCAATATAATCTTTCTTTCTCCTTATTCTGCTAACTGCAGTGTAATTAAATAATTTAAAAGATATGCGGTGAGTCTTTTAATGTGGTTTTTCAAACGAAACATTCATTAATAACTTCGTTACAGTGTTAGTGAAAAATATTCAGTGATTCCTGGTAGTGTTTTATGTATATGTTTGTATAAAATAAGATAAAATTAATCTACGCATCTTGTCTATTGGATTTCAGTTTAGGCAATTCCTTATTACTCATTTTGATTTTTGTACTAGGGAAAAATTTCAGTGTAGTTTATTTATGTTTTTGATGATTTTAAAACTTAATTTCTCATTCATTGGTTTTACTTTTGTTTCTTTATTTATATTATCGAATCTCTTTGTACTTTGGTGCTTTTAAGGGAAGGGTGATTTTTGTCATGTATTTGACGGAGCTTTTTCTAACGAGTATATTGTGCCACAGTTACACGAAATTCGCATTACAATTGCCATTAATAAAACATACCAGTCGTGTTCAGAAAATTTTGTATGAATTCAAGTGCAGCTGACAAAGGTCACATTTATGGTTTATAAACTACTGTGTCAAGTGTGAATATCTTATACGTATTTTGCAGCTTAGCCAATCTGTGTCTTATTTAATTAAATAGAATTACATTTTAGGTTATACACAGTATAACTTTTAAAACTGGACTTAGATGGATATATTCATAATTCGTCAACTCTTCCCTGTGCTCTTTTCATAATTAAATATACCCTTGTGGCCATGGGAGAACTTTTTGCATTAATGGATTCACATTTTCCCACCACCTGATAATATATTTGTGTGGAAAGAATTATTGAAAGCCTACTCTAAGCTAATTAAAAAAATTACTTAGGAATAATCAAAAGAACTTATGACAGGAAAATAATTCAGAAAATTTCTGTTCTCAGCTGCCATTTATTGCTTTATTTTCTGCCTCCATTGTCTCAGTAATTTTCCCTTCCCTTAATTTTCCCTTTAATATAATGAGAAATTTTTTTTCCTTCCTTTTTTTTATGCGATCCTATTTTAATTAAATTGCATTTCCACATTGATTCTGCTTTGTTTTAAGTTTTATTGTTTTTTTTAACAAGCCATACAAAAAGTATGTTTAGTTTTTTGTTATGTATATAACTTAATATTTTATTTAGGACATTCTTGAAGAAGAGAAAGATGAAGATGAAAAAAAGAGTAAGAACGTTTCCAGAAGAAGAAAATTAAAAATTGATGTTGAAAATACCTATGTATCACCTCCTGCCAAGCTGACGAGGTCTTCTAACAAGATACAAGAAAAACCACCTCCTCGGGAAAAGAAAACGAACACTAAGAAAACATCTGCTGCTCTTTCCTCTTCACCTCCTTCAAAGTTAAGGAAGATTACTAATGAAGAAAGGGTCAGTGTTGACGATATAAAAATTTCGACATCAGAAAAGGGAGTTCCTGTCCCTGATGGTTGGAGAAGACAAGTTGCTGTACGAAGAACCGGCAAAACAGCAGGCCAAATCGATATTTACTTTTACAGGTATGCAGGTTTCTTTTAAATCTTTTTTTCTTTTTTAACTGTTTTAGAACATATAAGATTTTTATATTTGTTGTGTATAATTATAGAATACCAGTTGGTACCCGGCGCGTTTCTGCCGCAGAAGAAATAATTTTTGAAATATCGTTTGAAATTTGAAATAGCTATCTTTTTATTCGGAATGATAGAAAGAATGATATATATTTTCTTGATAACAATGAATATATCATTGAAATTGAATGATATACAAAGGAGAAGTATAAATAATATTTATTCTATTTTTATTTTATTTTATTATTCAAGTGCTTTAAGGTAGACAATATCTTTTATCTTTCCGTCTTCAGCAAAAACAAATAAATTTCTTGGCTATCCAACTCGTGTGCATACAACTGACCACGTGAAAAACGTGAATTTTCTAGGTTCAACCTGAACACTTGAAGTGATTGATCTTGCGCCTTGTTGATGGTCATTAAGAATGCAAGTCAAATGGGGAACTGCAGTCCTTTGAAATCAAAAGGAATTCCGATTGGAATAATGGGAATACGTGGAATGAGCACATCTGATTTCGAATTTCCATTAAGAATAGTTGTTTCGATTCTTGCCGCATGTTGGTCTTCTGGTTCTGATGCGCGACATCGGGTAGCACATAAATGTTGTCTTTCGATTCTTGCCGCATATTGATCATGAGATTCTGAAGCACGTGAATTTGCAATTCGTAAATGATCGGCTTCATTGCTCGCTTGTCGTTCCTCGTCTGTTTGAGAAGCTCGAATTCGCTCATTTCTACGTGCTGTGCTGGTAGATTTACTAAGTGACGAACGCTAGGGAGTCATATTTTTTGACAGAGTAATTAACATGATATACACTTGTGTAACCGAAATATCATTCATCTATTCTTTGGAAAAATCACTGTTTGCACTGGAAAATTTCCATTATATATAACTTTCCTGGATCGGCATCGATAATAATAATTATATTTTGTACGTGTGAGATAAACTCAAAATCAAATCACAAAACGTCAGGTTTAATATCCGAAAATAAAACGATTTTGAACTTTTTAGTTCAAGAACAATAATTTAAAGCTGAATTTTTATGGTCATTAAAACTGCATTATTTTCGTCCTTTAATGCATTCGATGATATATCGGAAATATTTTCATATATCTTCCTGAAAGTGAAATAGCTAAAAAATGTACGTTAGGCCTTACAGAAATGTTATACCTTATTTGTTACGGATTAGGTCTATTGGCTCCATGAAACTGGCTCCTTAGTTTTGCGTGACTTACAATTAAAGAGCATGAGAAGTGATATATCCCCCCCCCCTCCCCTCATCTTAGTATATAAATTTTGTCTTGCTAAATTCTAGATAGTAAATAAAAATAATTTTTTTTTTCTGTATGTAAATATAATTTTTTTTTTAATTTGCTATTATTTCGAATAATGCTAAATTATTGCTTCCTTTCTTTGCTTTTTCCTCTCCTCAAATATTACCTCATATTTTATATTAAACAAAACACATCTCTACATTTGGGTTGAGGTTGGTCAGTCGAGAGAGCTAGTGATTTTGAATTTTGAGCGGTTTTATACCGTTATTTTTGGAGCAAAAGAGTTTCTCCCTTTTTCTTTGTTTTGTTAGAAGTTCTGTTTTCAACTGGTGTTTGATATAATGTATTAAAGTCAAGTGAGACCTTTCCTTTTCTTCTTCTTTTTTTTTTTTTACTATTCCGAAACTTTGTTAAAGATGAGCCTTACAAAGGTCACTGTAGTGGAAGGATATGATATTTGTTATTCTTTAAACAACATGCAATCCTCAATTAAGGAAAAATTCTTCAAGAGTGGAAAATCCACGATTGAACTGGTTTTACGCCTTGGGCTAAATGAATATGAAGATATTAATATTGTAATGTCAAATGCGGATTCAAATTTAAGAATCCCCTAATAAACCCTTTTACTCTACAAGCATTTATTAAAGAGAAAATCAAGCGTCATGCAAATACACAAAACATGAAATTTACTCACTAGAGAAAAATCATGTTTACAACCCAGGATCCTGTTTGTGCAGCCCAGTTACTTAATCTAGGCACCATAGTTAATATTCTAGTTGTGACAGATATTATATATGAGAATATAACCTCCCGATTTCTACTTTATTATATTCCCATTAAAGTCTCGCTGCTAGAGATTGCTGAAGAATTAACAAAAAATAATGAAAGTGGTTTAGATAAGATGTTTTCTAATTACGGAATGACTCTCAGGAAACATCAACCGTTCTTACATCACCGGGGAAAGTTCCAACTGTAAGGCAAATTATGGTTACAATTATCGTATTCCAGTCTGATTGCAAGGAAAATATATATTTCATGCTATTAATTGCAATTTAGATTATTTGAAACCTAATTCTGTCTCAAATTTTAATCCATATATCGAGGTTCCCCTCCCCCCATATATGATTAGATTTTCAATCCTGATGCATATCAATTTTTTTTTCAACAGCTGTTTAAAGATTCATATGCATAAAAATATTATATTTATACTTAAAATATAAAATCAATAATGCAGCATTTATGAGATAAGTGAGCAAAAAAAATTAATGTAGGCCACTTTGATTGATGAAGAAATTTAAACTCAAATATTGTAAAACTAACAGCTTAACCCTTTCTAGGGCCGTGGGAAGTATGCTTCCCACCAAATTTATCAATCTTTGTATGAAATTATGTAGGTTGGCATAAGTTCTGACAAATTTTTTTAGTAAGTCAGAAACTTAGATGCTTCAGTTCTTTATCTCAGACAAAATGATGTGTCTTGATTTGTTACTTAATTATTAATTAATCAAATTAAATTAAATTTATCTAATAAGCTAAATGAATCCCTTTTCTTATTCTAATTTCAAGCCTAAAAATATTTTAACATAATATGACTAGAAAAAAAATGGCCCTTTAAAGGGTTAAACGAATTCATATAAACCACGTACTTATCTTTACACAGATGAATGAGTTAATTTATGAAAATTGCTTATTATACAATCAGGCAAGACTATTTTCTTTGTGGAAACTTAAAATGTAAACATAAATGCTAAGCATATTTCTTTCCATTGAAGTAACTTTTATATAGTTTTTTTTTGTTAGTTTTAAAACTAACATTTAAAAATATGGTGAATAATTCTACAACGAAGATGAATTTAATAAAGGAAAATGCGATATAATGACAACATTTTACAAAAAAAAAAAAAAAAAAAAAAAAAGCTTTAGTGAATATAAAGGTAATAAATATTCTGGACGCATTATACTAATATAAAATAATACCTCACTTATAAAAAAAACATTAGATAGTTCCTTTGCTTATCCAAAGTTCAGCAGCAGTTTCACGTGCTGCGATTTCATGATTCTGATGTGAGAATTCCTGATCACATACATCTGACCAGGGCGTGGCTAGTCCTTGGTATTTACGTACCCGCACCTCCTGATGCTGGATTAAATTGGAACCACTGGTGGGCATTGTGCGAGACACTGCTCACAGTATCTCTTTGTTATGTGACACTCTCTCTCATTTTACGATAAATTTGCGAAGCATACTACTCTTCTGCAGGAAGGAATCGGATAACTGCTGTTCCTGCGGATCTGGAGAAATCGATTATGCGAAAACTCTCCGGAAGTGAGAATATTGGTGCTGGAATTTGATACAACTTGAAAAATCAGCTTGTATTTGTGGATTGCACCAAATTTTAATCACCTCTAGAAATCGAAAGCTTCTCTTCTGTGGTAGTTTATATAATATAAAATATATTTTGAAGTATCCTTGAAGAAGTTCATTAAAAATATCAACATGCTAATATTCCGCCCAAACGATTTCTATTTCAGGTGCGCATAGGGAAAGTCGCGAGTAGAATTTTTCTCGGCGAATCAAAATACAAGGCAAACGGGCGAAATTCTATTTGCTGTTTTGACAATCAGAGTAACTAAGGCGGGTAAACTCGTTAGTTAAGGTTTGTTAGCGTTTGTGTATGCCGCTGTTAAAGAATATGATTTAACTTTTTCAGTTAACATGACTGAAAAAGATGAACCAGTTTATTTAAACCTTTAATGTCTGAGTTACAGCTGATAAAGGCTTGAAAAAAAATCTTAATATTTATTCATTTAGAAATGTATTTTGAGTATTAAAAGACATTGTCGGTAGGAAAAAATATAATATGTGCACAATTTATTATGACCACCTCTTCCATACAATGTTGAACCTTTTTTGCCCTTCCTACTGCATGGATTTTATGAGATGTTGGTAAATGGTATGAGGAATTTTAGACCATACTGATGAACTGCATTTTCCAATTCCTTCAGAAGTGATGATACTAGATCCTGATGCCTTGATTCCATACCACATATTCTGAATTGTATTGAGATCTGATGATTGTGCAGGCCAACTAAGCCAGGTAAAGTGTCTGTCATACTCTCTGAACTATTTATGGACAATACTAACCTTATGACAGGGAGTATTGTCCTGCTGGAAGTATCCAGCCCCTGCAGGATTATACCATTACTATAACAGCATGTACTGGATTTGCGATAAAACTTACATACTCTTGGGCATTCAGACATTGCTCCACAGTAATTAAAGGAGCTATACAGTGTCAGAAAGCATTTCCCAAAACGTAATATTGCATGCATTCATTAGCTTGAAATGTTGTGTTAATGTAATTGGGGCCGTGTTTTAGTGCTGTTTTCTCTATATTCAGACACTGCCATCAGCATAGTGTAGTGGAAAACGCAATTCTTTCGACCATATGACCTTTTCCCACTCATCTACTCTTCAATTCTTGTGCTCCTTTGCGAACTGGAGACGTCTGGACTTGTAAACCTCTACTAATTGTCAAGTAGAACAAGCAGGTCGGCGGCTTCTATCGCATATATGGTGTAATATATATGGCTAACAATTCATTCAAAGGTCTTTGCAGTTGCTCCTTGATTAAGAAGATTCCCCGAAATTTGACGCACTGTAATTCTAATGTTGGATTGGACAATTCTGACAAGTCTGCTTCCCGATCTCCCTTTCTGTAACCTGTGCCGGTTACAATTTTGATGTTGAGACCAGCTTGTGGTCGTCATAGGCTACTGAATAGTCCCCTCCTGCTATTAATCCACTCTCTGTAAACATTAATAACTGCTTTTCTCGAACATTTCACAAGTGTAACCATTTTAAAGGTGCTAATTCGGATACTTCGAGCGGCTGCAATCATCCCTCGTTCAAACTCAGTTAAATTACATTTTTTTTTTTTTTTTTTTTTTTTTTTTGCACATTTCTTCGCAATTAACACAATGCAATTGATGCTTCACTTCGTGCATTCCCTTCTTATAGCTATATCACCGTCTAACAGCAACAACAAGTTATAATAATTTAGGTAGCCACTTAGAATATGAAAAGTATTTTTAACATACTCTGTAAAACTAAGCTGGACATAGTAAGCTAGATAAAATAGTTAATTTCTACTAGAAAAGAATCATTCAAATGTTTTAAATCCTTTCAACTTTTAGCTATAACCATAACAAATATACCTACTTCCTTGCCAATGCTCATTGTTTTAGAAGTAAACTTTAAGCTGATCTTTTAAAATTTATTATGTCCGAATTGGCTGTTTGGGAAACTAGATATTTTCACTCCGAGGAATATAAAAATAGTATCTTTCCCTTTGCAAATAGTGATATTTCGTACCAAATGTGATTTTGAAAGTGAAACTCGGTGATGTCGAATATCTGAATTTTGCTGTTATAGGTTGGTGTGAGAATTAGTTGGAATGTCTTAAATCATTTATTAGTGCAAGCATTTATATATACCTGTGAGTGAAGATAAATCTTCTGGAACACATCGAATTTATGAATGTTTCATGAAATACTAGTAATTGTTGTTTTTTTAACTTAGTACTACAGAAAAGGTTCATGCCGCCTCGTCGAAATTTGAGAGGTGGAAGATGAAGAGTGTTCATAAGCAAATATTAATTTTATTGTTTTTCTTTTTTATATATTATGCATTACTAAAGAATTATTTTCTTTTGTTCATATAAGATTAAAGTTTTATTTCCCTTGTTTAAGTTTGTTAATTTTGTATATCTAACATAATTGCTATTTTTTTCACCATATTAATAAGAATAGATCGTTTTTATACCTTTTAAATTCTGCTGATAAGTTAAGCTTCATGTTAGAAGTATTCACATTCTTTGACTTTAACTTTCATCCTGTAGTTTGCAGTTAAAAAATATTGATCAGTGAAAAGAATTTTAAAGGCATCTCTTTTTAAACATTTAATTTGTGCTTTTTAGGTAAAATATATTTATAACTCATTCTTTAATGTCTTTTACTTTCCTATTTGCACATATATCTGGAGCCTGAAAAAAATGTTCCGATTCATAGGGAGGTATGAAATTTTTTTACAACCTAATGATGATTGCAAAAAGAAGTTTCAAAATTTCTTTTCTAATCCAGTGCAACTTAGTCTTTTCAGTTTCTGATCCAATTTGGTTAAATCAGTGAATCTATTTAAAATTTTCATTGCTTTGTAACATAAAAATTTTTAATTTTATTTATTTTGTTTGTGCAGCCCTGATGGAACAAAGCTTCGCTCACGTCTAGAAGTTGCAAACTATTTACTCAAACATAAGAGTGCGTTAAAAGTCGAAGATTTTGATTTTAGCAAACCATTGAAAGAAGCTGAAACTGTCGTAAAGGTAAACAATGTTGCTGAGAATAGTACAGCCAAGAGGAATAAAAGTAAGAATGTACAAGATGAAAATCCATGGAAGAATGGAGTCGAATTAGAGGATTCGCCTAAAGCTGTATCCACAAAAATGTCCAGGCCTGTTAGAAAATTCCCTTCTAAAGTGCCACCACCTGCTGGCGCAAAAGAAAAGAGTGATAAAAAAGATGTAGAATCCAAGCTTAAAAAGTCAAGAAAATAATTATTTGAACATTTTTTAAAAAAAATTTAAACGTTGTCAGTGTTGTGCTCACTTTTTATGTTGTGGATGTCTTAAATTCATTTTCTATTTTTTCAGATTTATCATATAATTTAATTGGCATTTTTTACATGATGTCCAGTGTGTGATAAGTAAATGCTACAGAAAGTTTATTTTGACAATATTTTCGAGGCCTTAATTATTATATTAATTATTTAATTGCTTTCTTTCCTTGCCTCTCCAAAGTTTTCCTTTGGATTTGTTAAATATTTGATTGTTTATATATAATAGGGTTACCATGGCACCGGGAGAATCGGGAAAATATAGAGAAGTTTCTTAGTTCTTTAACTAAAAAGTGCTGATCTCTAAACATTGCGAGAGTAAAAGATTGTAGTCTTAAAGATTTTAGCCTTTACTCTTGAGAATAATTTACTGAAAACAATTGTCCGGTCGTTGTGACAGTCCTGTCATTTTCAGTTCTTGAGTTTTACAAGGTACAGAACATATTACACCTAAAAAAATTGGTATGATGGCCATGATGAGTTAATTTAACACGAAATAGTTCCTTTATAGGATATTAAAAAGTAAGAGCCCTTTTTAAGGGCTTAGATTTTTTTTTTTTTTTTTTTTCTTAATCTCAAAATAAATTTGACTGTAGCAAAGCATCATTCCTGGTTATTTCAGTTTTATTTACGTTTCGTTTTGAAGCAATACGAGAGCCACTTTGAAAAGAATCTCGTAACTTTGAACAGTGGTCAGATGACGAGGACAAAGTTTAAACCAGCGCCCCATACCCATGGGGGGTGGTCTTGATGGATTAATAATGCTTACACGGCGGCAGTTAATTCTTATTAAGATTAAACGCTGTTTTAGGAGGGTAAGGATGAAATTTTATTTTTCAAAGCTAAAGCTGCAAAATTTGGTAGCACCTAGCTACCATCAAAGAAAATACTTAATGTTAATAATTTTCTTCATATTTAAAAATACTAATCAATAAGCAAACGAATAACGACGGGCCGATGTACAGATGCACAAGACATCGCTTTCGGAGGAGTGATGATAAAGTAAAATTATTTTTATTTCAGTTTTTGAAATTTATGTCAAGGGGAAGAGAAGGAAAATAATACTTTGCCTCTGCCACTGTTCATCTTTGTTATTTTAATTAATTATTAAGAATATTTTCACGAAAAATTCCTGAATGTCTTTAATGTTTCTTTGATTAAGCATTTTTCATTTTAAGAATGTTGCAATTTATCTAATAAAACCTTATGGAAAAGTTTATTTACAGATATCTAGTCATATTTCAACATTAGCTTTATTCAATACATAAATAAGTACATAACAGTGCGCACATTCCAAAACATAAATAGCACTTCTCAAAAACCTCCCTTAATCTCACATTCTGATTTTAATATAAAGTTGGTAGTTATAAATCGTGATATACAAATATAGATGATAAATGACAAATATGATCAATACAAACTGAGTTGAACACATTATGAATTCATCTAAAACAATTTTCATTGAAAAATGTAAAAAAAGTAAATATGAATATCTAGTTACAAAGATAAATGAAAAAAAAAATATATTTTACAGGCATTATGCATAATATTATACATTCTGAAATATGCACCACCATTAAATTAATTATTTGCAATAGCTTTATAATTTTATTCTAGCACAACAATGCTTTATATCACAGGCTCTTCTGGGCATACAACACTAAACATATCTTCACGTGCTGAGTACATTTTTAGCAAGTTTTAAAAGAAAGAAAAAAAAATTAACTCCTACACATAAAAGAGAGGCAATCAATCACTCATGTTGTATATTAGATGGCCGGACCTCTATCTACCGAGCTGGTACTAAAAAACACGTTTTTTATTTTTTGATTAAATTTTCAGAAAATGCTGTCAATGTTGGAATCTATTTTCATGATAAAAAGGTTTGAAGAATCCAGGCCGGCTCGAAGTGGATGTGATCACACAAGGCCCCGTGTCACTTTGCACAAAGTAAATTTTTGTTTATTTTCTATTTTATCTTAATCTGAATACATATACAACTGAATATTATTCCGTGATTTGTGCTCATTTCAAGTTCATCAATCTAAGGCAAGGTTCAGGGCTTTTAGACTCATTTCATTTGCAGATAGCTCCGTTACATAAGAACTAAAATTACATTGAAAGTGCAGTAATTTATTTAAGAAAAAGATTCAAATTTTTTTTTTTTTTTTTTTTTTTTTTTTTTTTGGTAAACGGGTTGAAGACAATCTATTCAATTATTACAGACTTAAATGACATTTTATTTTGAGATTTATATTCCATGATACCATTAATACAAATTTTACAATACTTATCCAAAATTAATTTATTTGAATTGAAATTATATCTATTTTTTTCCCTGAAAATTATCATGACCATTGCACCAGCAAAAGATCTTTACCAAGATGGAAAATAAAAGAGAAAATTATAAAAAGAAATTTAAATCAACGAAAAACTAAATAAGGAAATTATCAACGAATTTGAAACAAAAATCATACAATGTAGCCTTATTTTAGAAATTCGCATAACATATTATATTTAATAAGTTTATTTAGCAATTATTTTTGTAAGTTGATATATAAACAGTTATTTCTGTAATCTTTTTTCGAGCATTCCCTGATATTAACCTAGCTCACTCTGATGAATGCATTGCGAAGATTTATAATATGTTTGTCATATGGAGATCTTTTATAACTATAGAAAAAGAAAAGAAAAAAAAAAAAAAAACCCGCATAATTACATTCTAGAGCATTTCAATGGTAATCTGAGAAAATTCCAGGCATTTTATGAAAAATGGCATTGTAAAGGTATTGGCAAGCTTTCCATTGTTGAATGGGGAAAAAATATCAGAGCAGAGAAAATGCGAAGGAAACATTCACGATTCCTGTGAATCTAGTGTATTTTTAGAAGAGACTCTGAAAAATTAAATGACATTAATGAATTAATGTTACAAAAAACGCACGCAAGATTTTTGAAAATTAATAGAAGAATTCGTTAAAATGCTAATATAAGACTTATTTTTAAAATTGCAAATAAACAAATTTGGGAAAACTTGTTGAAAGAAAAACCATGACTAAAATTCTAGTATTTATTAACCGAGTTTTCGATTAGTGGTGATTAAAGTCCCAATCAATTCGGTTAATTGAGGTTCTACTGTAAATTTCTTTTACATTTTTTGTAATATTACCCATCTCCCTGTAACATCCAATGTTTTTAACACTGGTTGCAAAAGTTTCATTATTTTAAAAAAATACATAATTTCGAAAAACTTAAATAATAAATGACTAAGAATGAACATATAAAAGAATACTTAAATACTAAAAGCATAATAAAAAGATAAAAAATATAATTAATTACATTTAAAAAATATTTTAAATTTCAATCATTTAAAAAAATTTTTAAGTACCACTACAAAAGATGTCAATGGATAAGTTTCGCATGGGCCATAATTATACATTGATGCCTTTAATCAGTTTTGAAATTCTTGTTTTCATATGAGTTTCGCCGACATTTTATAAAAATAGACTTTTGCTCCTTTGAACCATCTTATTGAAATTTGCACTAATATATTCTAGAAACATTACTGTCAGTATTTTTAAAAAAAGAGGGGAAAATGCAATAAGAAATTATTTCTGATAAAATGCAATGCCATTCTTCTGAAGAGCTATGCTAATTTTCTAGATTATTGAATTTGCCTGAACAAATTACACACGTATGTATTTTTCACCTCATTTTTATAGATGAAACTAAATGTTTCTAAAGACTTCAAAAGCATAATTTTTCAACAATAATTAATATTTATTGTTAAAAAGTGCTTTGTTGAAATGGAATTTTCAAAACAGATTAAAGTACGTGGAATAAGAAAAATAAAAGTCGTTTTAAATCAATAATATGGCTCCATTCACTCAACGATCTATCAGGAAATGGCAGATTCATGAAAACTTGAAATAATTTATGCACTGTACAAAAAAAAAAAAAAAAAAAAAAAGAAGAAGTCAGAAATATAACATATCAAAAAGAGAAACTAGAAATGTCAAATGCACATTTAAACAAACATATAAAAATGTGCTCGGCACACAAAGACGATAAACTTTTCAACAATTTAACAGGAAACATATCATGTTTATATGAAAATACCTTTCAAAAATTACACATTTCAAGTTCCTTCAACAATGCAATTTTATTTGCATACTCTGATTGCACTATGTTACATTACCAGTCATATATAAATAAAAAATATTTTTCATATCCGAAGTTCTTATTTCAAAATATCAAATACGAAATACATGAAGTGCTGAAAAAAGTCTGTAGGCTACTTTCCAAATGAAAACTAAACTAAGTAGTACATGTCCTTTAACAAATGTCAGTAAATAAGACATTTAACAATAAAACCTTCAATATAATATTCACTTTTCATGCACTCATAAAAAGAAATATAAATATCAATAAATTGAACATTTTCAACATTCAGCGAAAAAATTAAGAATATGAAGAATCATAATTTTCAAGAGAAGCAAAATAACTACTTCTGGAAAAATCATCTCACTAATTCTATGCTTTTAAATAATTAATTTGAGTATTAAACGTACACATTAAAAAAAAAAATCTTGCATAAAAGTTAGGTCGATTCTAAAACCAAACCCAAAAGTTGGCTCATAATGCATTTAAAAACAAACAAACAAAAAAAAAAAAAAAAAAAAAAAAACTTTTTTTTCTACTTTTAAAATTAAACTGAAATTATGTACAAATTGCACCAGTCAAGAATACAGCGTCATCAAATTCTTCTGTAAAATTATTTACATTTAACGCAAAAGACAAAGGTATACCTATATATATGTTTCAATTTATTCCAATACATAAAACGATACCAAGCCAGTATAGCTATACAACTGTCATATTCTACTGTAAAAACATTAAATCATGTATTTGTGGATGACACTTTCATTAGTAAATTCTGAAATGCTTTTCGGGATTTTAAAGCTGCCATTTAAATTTCTATTTAATATTAAACATTATTTAATCACTGAATTTATAATGATTAAGAAAATTCTGCAGTAAATAACGAAACAACTCTTTAAAAATTTTAATGACTGAACTTGGGAATAACATGACTGAAAAATACATGACGTTAATCATGCTGCCTCAACATATACCAATCAATGATAAAAGAAAAAAAAAGCAAGCAAAGACTTGTAACAATCAAAATCCAATTAATTTCGAAATGTGACATAGCATGAATGTTTGGTCGGGAAAGATTTGGCAAGGTTTTATAGTAGAATTAGCATCTTCTATGTAGTAGGAATGTAGTAGAATCCTCTTGAGTAGAGTTAAGTCAAAGTACCCTTCGCTTTTTTTTTTTTTTTTTTTTATCTTAAGCCCGAAGTCTGAAGTACTTTGTGTCCGAAATGCATTTATTTGCGAACATGAATAGAAATGATGTAGTATTCTCATCTTATCCGTGAGAAATTTTTATAATCAAAATCATATATAGCGATAATTTATAAAGTACATTTATTTTGCTGTAAAATTTCTTCTACTTGCAAAACGAAGTACTATGAAAATCAAGCACAATAGCAATTATTTTAATAAACAGGTAAACAGCAAGGATTCGGCTTTAATTTTTGGCCTTTCGGACTTTTCAGTATTGCTTTCTAAATAGCTCTTATTGCATCTCCAAAAGAGTTTGCTAAGCCAACAAATTTTTAACCCGAATCGACATACACTTTGAACTTCTTTTAGCTAGTAATAAATACAGCAAATGAATATAGTTATTTGAATTGCACTGTAATGACTTAATGGTAAAAAGTAACTTCCACTATAAAACAAAAACTGTAAGCAAAATGAAAATACAATATGATTATATCAATCATTAAAGATTTCTAATTTTCACAGAAGGAAAATACGAATTAAATGACAACTTATAATATCAGCCTGTCACAGTAAAAAAGAAATATTGATGTAATAACAAACTGTAATTCTTACTTTACATGCATCATAATGCAACAGAACAAGTAATTACGTGCAGGAAGTCTATGGTCCAATTTCACTGCTAGCAATGAAATACAGAAAATGGCTATGACAATAATCAGACAAATTAATATAGATATTCCAAATAAATTTATCAAATAATTATCAATATATTTAGTATTAAGATTTTTAAGAAACGACATTTAATGTGTAAATATATATGAAAAAATTGAAATAAAAACTATTTGAATGAATATTTGGCAGTGAGTAAGAGTATTATATTGGAAATATAATATTCTTAATCACTTTTGAACATAATGCCAGTTTTTCGTGATTTCTTAAATAGGTATATTTTTAATGAAAACAATACTATTTCATTAATGCTTCAGTGGGATTTTCATATCTATGTAAAGTAAAAATAACAAGTCATTATGTTCAAATGCAGAGAATAATAAATTTAGTAAGAAGAAATGGTAAACGCAAGAAAGCCAAAATTATAATTCCCTCATAGTAAAGTACAAGTCGAAATGAATGTTGATATAGTTTTAAAGTTCTGTTTCTGCTAAATTTTATGCATTTCTCACTTCCATTAAATTTTAAAAAAATGACAGTGTAGCATTACCAAAAAAGCAAATTATATATGAAATTAAATTCTATGGTTAAAAATTACAGAAGTTCTTAATCAACATTCTGCAAAATTTAAAACATTGTTTATAAAATGTTCAAAATTAAATTTTACATGTAATTCAATATTCGATAAAAATAAACAAAGAAAAAAGAAGGACGTAGATTTTTCTCTCATCTCAAGCAAAAGGCATGATTCATAGGGCATATTTTCTTTAAAAAAATCAATCGGTTTGGAAATTACTTGCTAACTTTTAATTGACGTCAAATGAGGATAATCAGGGATACAAAGATAAGTTTTCATAAATTATTACATTTTTTAAAACGAATAATGGAATAAATTTAACAAACTTCGAATTCATAGTCAAATTTTCGTAGATGCAAAGAATATTAAATTTAAAGGACAAACAAATCTTAAAAATGAATAATGTACAAGGTATTTAAACAAAATAAATTTAGACGACTATAATTAGCCATGCCATTGAATATCTGAGAAGTACAATTTTATAATCATTATTAAAATTTCCACGTTTTAATGTACCAAATTTCTAGCTTTAATTGAAAACATACAAAAATATATAAGTAAACTTATAAAAAACAAACTTTAACCATAGTAAAATTGAAACTATTTATAACTAATATATAAAAAAAAGCTTTTTAGAATACTTCCGATGTTACAATGACAATGAATAAAACTGGAATTTCATTCTAGATGGTGACTGAAAATACAGAATAAGATTCTACAAGTAAAAATACGGAGATACCAAGTATTTCTAACTGTAACTATAAAGAAGTAAATAACTCCGAAAAATTGTAAATAAATAATTTTACAGCAGGAAGATGTTAAAATATAAATTTCTTTCATTTTGTTTTTGATAAAATTCATTGCTTCGTTTTCATCCTCGGAAACGAATCGTCTGATAATATGTACACAAGGGTTAAATACAGTGCCAAAATTTGAGGGAATATAAAAGGCATTCACTCCTTAAAATGGCATTATAATCAATTAAAATACTAGAATACATGTAAATTTATCGGTATGCGTATGATTATATATATACACATACATTTAATGAGGGCATTTTGTTTACTCAATGATTCAATATAGATAATTTTATTGGCGAATAATTTTAGCATCCATTTTCACTAAAGTGATATACGTGATCCAACTGAAGACGAATTATATGAACATTGCATTAAATATTTTACTCATTAAATAATAACTTATTTCTGGTCTGATCTAAATTTCGATATGTATATTCCTCTATGACAAAATTTGAATTCTATTTAGCTTTATAGCTATAATTTCCTCACTTTCGGTATTCCTAAAGCATGATTTAAGTTAATGTATATGAAACAAACACTTCAAACGCAAAAAAAAAAGTAAGGAGGGAATTTTAAATCAAAAATTTTAAAACATCACATCACGGATCAATTGGAGCTTCCAGCATAGACATTAAAAAATTATCGATTGGAGTGTCTCCAATTAGTTTAAAAAAAAACAAATGCTCCAAACATTTCAGTCCTATGCTTCGTAAGGCTGGAAGACGAAGCAGAAGTTTCGCAAAGCGTCCAGGTTGATCAGGGTAGTTTTGCTTACAATAATCTTCCAAAGATGCATACACTTTTTCTCTCAAATTTTCAATCTGTTGTGCACACTTCAGTCCTTTAACTTCTGTAAAAAAAATTTCAGAAATTATTCTATTAATAAAAATTTCTGAAAATAACGGCCAATTTTTTTTTTCCATTATGATATGACAGGCACATGCTATTGTATAAATTCCATAGAAATGAAAGGTTATTTATTAAAAAACTATTTCAACAGAGTCAAATAGTTTTCAATGAATGGTGCTTTAGTGTCAATGAACATTTTATCTCAAGGCGAAATTGACAATCATCACATTACTTACATTTTACATCAGCCACATAAGTGTAGTAAGTATGAGTAATTTAACTAAGTATAAGTAAGGTGGTCGTTTGAAATGCAGAATTTCTTCAATATGGCTATTACGCATTGCTGAAATCTAAAATTTTATCAGAAAACTGAAATTAATGAGTGTATACCCAGAGTATTAAAAGTACAGTGAATATTTTTAGAAGTTTTAAAAACCACATTAATCATACATTTGATACACCATTTAGCTATAATCGTATTCCTGATTGCTGATAGATGGTGCCACATGCACATATTTGATGTGTTTTGGTTAATATTGTAAAGACAGCTAATTTTGTTGATTTATCAAGAAAATAAGTACACATGAAAACTTCCTTAACAAGCATTCTTTTTATGAAAAATGGTAATATTGCCATATGTCTCTAGTAATCCTGCAATCCAATGTTTACATCATTTAATTAGAGATCCGTTCAATTTATACACGAATGATTTATGCTTTTCTTCACTTCAATAAATGCACTCACCTATTATAGGTCAAAGGTACGCTGAAAAGTATTTTAGTGAAAATGTTTGTAAAATTTCTGCAATAGAAGAGACAGAATTTAGATGCAGAGAGAGAAGATAAAATTTAAAACTAATATAACTTCGTGGTGTACTTAAAATTTTTACTGTGAACTCCATCCGTCTATTTTTTATACACTCGTAATTATTTCGAATAAAAAATATTCTTAGGAATCCCTGATACTGTTTCTCAGTTAATCTCATAGTAAGAAAGATGTATTTACATATATTTTTAATGGATGCCAGATCAATTATTCCCAATTTTGTCGATAAAAATGAATGTTCCGCAAAATTCAAGAATCTCGGTTCTAACTTTATTAGGAATTGAGTCCGGAGATTCGTCCGGTAAATGTTATGCCTTGTCAGAAAACTTAAAAAGGAAGGGCTGAAAGGAGTCAATCAAATGAATTTAGAGTGTTGATCGCAGAAAGAGCTCCTTTGTTTACACCGAGTACTGATTGTGCTATTGTTGTTTAGGTAGAGATTTGCTGTTTGCTTGTCTTACTGATTTCTACGAGTGCTGTATACATTGGCTGTATTTCTATCACCTATGATTCGGGTTTTCTCGTGGAATAGATTTGATCCGTTATCGAGTTTCATGGACTGCGTCTTACACTCGCCGAACGATTTTCGTAACATTGGTGTCATAAGTGGGGTTCTGAAGTTGATGAGATATCAAGTGCAGACGATCCAGAAAATCGATTTGATTGTTTTGCTTCAATCTATGGAAGAGAGAATACGTATATGGAAGCGGGACAAGAAAAAATGCAAAAAATTCGATCTAGGCAAAATAAATAAATAAAAATCGCAGGTTAGAACGGAGCAAGGACAAGAAGTGAAACATCTAATGAAAGTTGGGGGGGGGGCGAGCACAAGCCAAAGGAATTTAAGGATCATGATGATAGATGCATGGAAAAGATAAAAGTGCGTATTTAAGGAATAAAGAAGATGTCCAAGATTTAAAAGGAGAGATTAAAGCAGTAGTGCGAAATTCATTGGAAGATCAGAGACATTGAGGAGGGATTTAGAAATCTTAAGGTCAAACTAAAAATTTCTCGGCAACTGCAGAATCTGTACATTCCGGACCAACATTAAAACTCTTGACATTCAACGTAAAAACGTCATGGATTGTTGTCAAGTCTCAATTCGATGCCGTGAGTGCCACAAACGATTGGAAGAATTTTGAGAAAGCCAGTCAACTTAAAAACTCTCTTAGAGGATTAGCAGCGTAGATGCTACAAGGAATTCCAGTTGATAAGTAGACGGACTTGAAAACTATCGAGAAAGTTCAAGAATCCCGATTCGAAGATATCTCATCCCATTTTACAAAACTGAACTAAAGATAAGACGATATAAGTCAAGAAAAAGTCTTCAAACCACCGATGTGGAGCAACTAATGAGCTTGGCCATCCGTAATAGAACAAGGGCGTCATCAATAGTACTTGTTCAGGGTGCGTAGATTAATTTTATCTTAAAAAATAAGTACTTTTGAAACACCTTTAGAGAAAAATAAGGATCAAACTTAACAATTTTTTTATTATTATTATTATAGAACTATGCATTCGATGAAATAAATTAAACTGGGTGTCCAATTTTATACAAATAAACAAACAATACTACCAGGAATTACTGAATGTTTATCACCAATGTTGAAACATTAAAATTGTTATTTCATGCAAGTTTCGCTTGAAAAATCATACAAAAAGATTTTCATCGCGTATCTCAAATTATTTAGTTACACTACAGTTAGTAGTATAAAAAAAAGGGGGTTATACTACTCCTTCATTAACATTCCGATTCCTCGAAAAAAGGTCAAGAACATATGTAAACAAATCTAGAATATAAAAATCATGTTAATTTTATTAAACATGTAAATAAAAGGATGTTCCTTTTTTGAGATTTCCCTAAACAGTTACAATTCGATCAATTTTTTACTAATAAATTTTCCCAACTAATTAGATTTTGTTGGTAATGAAAAGTTTCTGGCATGTCGAACAAGTCATTAGTTTTATATTCAGTTTCAGCAATTTCCTTTTCTAAGATAAATTTCTTTTTCCATAAAGAGATCAAGAAATCGGAGTCTAAATTTCTTTATGTCACTGAAAATTATTTCTTTGGCGATCTGTTTCCCCAAAAGTAAGCGATATTTAGAAGTTATTTTATGGCCACCCTGTACTTTCTTCATACTTCGTATACGAGAAAATAAAAAAATTGAGTTTTTACACAGATCTCATAATGTAAAAGTATTAAGTAAAATGCTTCTCATATATCCATACAAATGATATTTCATGCTTTAATCCAAAAAAACTTCTGGTTATATGTTTGATTCAAATTTACAAGCACTTACATATTTAAATGGGAGCATTTATTTTAGGAATGCAAATACGAAAACGCTTTCATAAACAAATATTTATTTAGTATTATTTCATTCAATCAACATGCTCTGAAAAAAATTTACCACTCACTCATACTGTTGTTTACTTTGACAGGGAGACTTAGAGAATTATATATTTGATTTAATAAAAAGAGGAAGAGGAACTTGAGAAATTGAACATTTAAGATAGAATAGAGGAGGAGGATGAAAAAGAAATAATTTATAGATATATCGGCTCGCAATTATAAGCTTTCTCTACAAATGACGTATTTCAATAGCAAGAAACATTTTGAAATTGTGATGATTTATAAAGTATTTTCTTATAATTTTAACGAAGTAACGGCGAACTGAAGTTAAAGCAACGAAGAAGGCACACAAAAATTATAATAAAATAATAATCTGATAAACGCACTGAGAGGGAGGGGAATCTGAGGATATACAGGGTGTCTCAAAAAAACCTCGACCGCGGCTTTTATTCCTTCAATATTGATTGTAGTTATATACTGTAAATTACAAAGTTGCGTAAAAAAAAAAAGGTGCAAAATGTTATGAAATCGATTAAAAATTCAGGGGATTAAACTTTAAAAAATACAAAATTTAAATTTTTCTACGGACCCCGTACAAAAAATTCCCAATGAGTAAAATGTGCCGCATCCTCTAATAAGGTCATGTACAAAATTTCAGAATTTTATCACAAAAAGTCTCAAAGATAAAGAAGATACAACAGTAAAATAAAATATGTAGCAATTTCAAAGCAAATGAAATATGCACATTTCTTTACTCCACAAGTAAATCATTTTGTAATTTCACTGTCAGGAAACATCACACCCTCCCCTTTACTTTTGCTCATCTGTAGGAGGTAACGATCCGTCATTTGTTTGCTTGAATTGCAATTCTACTAAGGATTGACTTTTATGTAGATTGAATAATATATATTTGCTATAAACCACTTGATATCATTCATTGTCATTATGTCAAGGAATAATTAGATGTCTTATTTACTTCAATTAATAAAAGAATATTAACGTAAAAAATATTTTAAATATTGCTATCTATTGTTATATTTGCCAACAGGAGGGCTAATTATAACAGTTGAATAGTTTTCAAAAATTACTTAATGGGTAAAATTAATTAAAATTGCAGAATGTTTCCTTTTTGGTTTTTGATGAACGAACAGTTACGCTGTAAAAAAGCAGTTACAATGGGGAAATCTTATTTTGACTTTTATGCTGTAAGTATTTTAATATTTTAAAAAATAGAACGATTCCTGCCAAATATTGTTACAACTAGCTCTCAGTTCCCTTATAATTATACGTACCCAATAATATATATTTTGCAAAGATTTAAATACGAATAACTATAAAATAAAATTTTTATATTAAATGATAAAAAATTAATTGTTCTAATCAGAACTTATGCTTTTATAAATGAACTTAAGTATTTTTAAATTCATTTATTATTACAAATAACGCTAGACATAAAATACTAATTTATAGAAAACAAATCAAGTAACAAATAACTATTTGTTTATTACCTTTCAAATGCAAAAAATTACGAATAAATTCAATTATTAATTTCAAAAATGAATTATTCATTAAAATACTAATAATTTAATTGGAGCTAAAGGATATAACCTTGAGTGACGCTTGAGTCTTGAAACCAAAGACAGCATACGTCATGAAATACGTTACTCATGACGTTTCAAAAAGAATAAACACCGCTAGGAGCTGCGTGAATGAAAAGTAATAAATAAAAAAGAGAGAGAACGGATATTTCCGAAGGTCATACTAGGATTGCTGTTAGCCACATTCATCAGCTTATCCCTCTTTTTATCGTAATGAAATTCCAAAAAGTTGACACACCCTTGAAAAAAAAAAAAGCTGTCCCGTGTTGCTGTTGCTATAATAGTTTTGGTGACAGGCTCCGAATGTAGAGAAATGTAAGTGCAACATCGCCTATCGTGCCATGCTTGGCGAGAAATGGTCTCGTCGGCATTTTCCTCTGATTTTGCGATTCTGTAGACATCCTCTATCAATCATCATGAGTTGAAATAAATATGCTAATTAAGCATACTTGTGTTTACTTTGATGGGTCCATAAGTGCAATTAAGAAGTGAAAAAGAATTTGTGAAACTGAACATTTATCTCAAAAAGTTCATACCAAAGAAGAAAATATAATTATTTCCTTGCATGATATTCAAGTTTCTAAAGAAACGATGTATTTAAGTAACGAAGAACAGTTTGAAATGCTGATGATTTAAGTTGCATGCAATCGCAATGCGGCTAGCTGCACGTGTATGCAAGTTTTGTTAGAAGCATCAACTTTTTTTATAGGTGTCAAAATTGCTCATTTTGAAATGTTATGTGAACATTTCAATTAACGTTGCATACGAATTTTATTTAAATGCAAGAAAAAATAGTAAGTCTCTTTTAATAACCTATTGTGATATGTATATAATCCCAGAAACGTGCAACGAAATACTCTTTCATACTTGAGACAAGTGTTTGAACAAGTGGCCTAAGTCAATAAATTTAAAGATTAATATTTCTGAAATTTTTTTGATAGAGGCCTGAAATTTAGTATGCCACAGATAAATGTAATGAAAATATTTCATTAACTCACAGTTTTCGACTATGTTTGACATATAAATAATAATTTTCAAACTTTTTACCATCAACATCCACAAAAGTCAGATCGTATTCATGTAGTTGGTCACCTTATTTAATGAAACTTTGTTACGGAAAGTATATGTCTAGGGGCAATATTTAAGGAAATAAACAGCCCATTATTTATTAAGTTTCGAGGATTTGGGGAAACTGACATTAGTCAAGTGAAGTTATAAATTTGAATAGCGCCAATTTGACTAAATCAAAATTTATTTTAGTGGTTATTGATAGTTTGCAATATCTGAGAGTCAGAAAGAAGTTATTCTAACCAGATCGTATCGTTTCTTTCAAGCAGCATATACGTCGAAGAAAAATTAGTTGAATGAGAGACTGAATGTTCTACGTGAAGCGATAGCTGTATTTTTTATTCTAAATTGAACTAATAGTGTTTGCTTATTTTAAGGTCCATTTCCATGACTTACCAGGGGAGGTCACGGGTTGGAAAAATTGAGTTCGGGATGAGATTTAGTATAACTGAAGTATACCTTTAGGGTGTCCATTCATTAAAATATTAACGCTCAATAATTAACCAATTCCAAAAAAAAAAAAAAAAAAAAAAAAAAAAATACCTTTTTGCCTATCTTATATACTAATCCCCCCGAGGGTACCTCGAAATGAGGATGAGAAGCTTAAAGCATGGTGGTTGGTTCTAGCCACCCTGGAGGATACACGTAAAGGTGGGGCGTCTGCTTCCTCCCATCGATGACAGCACGTACTTCCTTAGGGAAGGGTTGTACCGTGGCCGGTGATGGTACTTAAAACGCAACCACAGTTCCCGCCAGTGTTGCTGTTGCGGTGGTCCGGTCATTCAGTATTATTTATCCGTGCGCCTTCAGGCGGGTCGGAAAGTGAGTAATATGACTATCTAATATACTAATAGCTTATGACTGGCCCACTCGCCCAATGACACGTTTGTCAAGGCAATTATTTTCGCACTAAGTGGTCAGACTCCGATCCTCGGTACACGCTTTTTTCCCCCTTTTCTTTTGTTCCCTTTTAATCTTTTTCAAAACTATTCAAACTAAATTAATAATTTACAAATAGTTTTAATTAATACATTTTTCATTTTATATTTATAAAAATTAATGTTTATTCTCTTAATAATTGAATTATATTAATTTGTAAAAGAAAAATATTTGTAAATATGAAGGCATCTCAATAATTACAAAACGCAAAGAGCTGTGTAAATAAAATTCGGTATACAGATTTAGCCTCTAAAATAGAAACTCGTATAAAATTTTGAACCAAATCTGTCCAGCGGTTGACCATCTGTTGGTCAGTAACTTCTCATGCATGTAAACGCGATAAACGTAAGGACTTAAATTCATCATGCTGTCGTGTGTATTGTATTGATTGTACCGTGTATACTGTATTGTGTAACTACTTTGCATGGCGTTGGTGAACACCATGGAAGGTGCGGGGTGATACGGGGAAAGGTAATTATTTGTAAAATTAGAGTGTAAGCGAGAATTTTCGAGAAGAATGCTAATAACCGAAAGAAATTTGAAAATAGTAACTTAGAAGAAAAGAAATCTATATTTGCCTTCCAGCTTGTTGAGAGGAATTTTTATAGCTTATATGCAATATTCCATGAAGCAGATTATATACAGGGTGTTTGAAAAGTATGGCTACATTTTCAAAAGTTAATTACAAATAAACAAAGATATTCGCTTACGATTTTTTTTATGTGAAATAAGGAAAATATCAATTTTTTTTGCAATGTTTGATTGCATGACTTCAATATGCGCACCATCACTTGAGTGCAAAACATTTAGTCTATATGAGATTTCTCGTCACAGTCTCTGTAGTATCACAGGATCAACACGCTGAATGGTCGCTGCAATTCGACTTTCCAGTTCATCAGTGTCACGAATTGGAGGTTGGTAAACAATGTTTTTCATGTATCCCCATAAGAAGAAGCCAAAGTTTTTCTGTATGGGGATCTAGGTGGCCACAGTATTGGACCTCCACTTCCCATCCAATGACTGGGGAGCTTTTCATCAAAAAACCTTTCGCACTTCCAAATTCCTGTATGGTGGTGCCCCAACTGGAAATGATATTGGGTTGCCAAAATTTCCAGCATATCAAGGCAATTGCCTGAGCGGACAGTTACTTCAGAAAAGATAAAAAGCCAAACAATTCGATCGTGCAATAAACCACACCAAACGTGTACTTTAGGGCCGTCTCTTTGTTCCTCCAGTACAGCATACGGATTTTCTAATCCCCATATTCGGGTATTGGTCGATTAACAATAGCTGATGCATGAAACATTGCTTCATCAGAAAACATGACGGGTTGTAGAAAAGTTTCATCCTCCTCCATTTTTTGTAACATTTCTTCCGCAAATGTTCGACGTCGAAGTTTATCATCAGGTTTAACGCGTACAACAATTGAAGTTTATACGCCTAAAACCGTCATCATTTATGCATAGATGATATTGGTATTTGTAATAGCTGTGCCACTCGGCGAATCAATTTACGTGGACTATAACAAACGGATTATTTAATTCGTGAAACGTCATCGCAGCTTCTGCTAGGCCATCATATTTTGATCTTTGCAATGCGCTACCTGTCGTCATAAATCTTTTAGGCCACTTACAAACTGAGGATCTTAAAAGTGGATTTCAATTATAGGCAGTTCGAAATTCACGATGTATTCATATTACAGATTTAAATTTGGTAAGCCATGCTACAACTTGCGCTCATTCCTGCCGTGAAGCAATTTTAAAACGAGAATATCGCAAAACATTGACGTAACGCTATCTAGTTTACATTTCGATAAGAAGAAACTTGAACCTTTTCTTTATGAAACAAAAAACAAAAAAACTGTAAATGAAAATCTTGGTCCCTTTATGTTTAATTCGTTTTTGGAAGGGTAGCTATACTTTTTCGAACACCCTGTACATATTTTTTGAAAAACAGTACTTTGGGATAATTAAATACGAACGTTAAAACAAATTCTGAGGCAATAAAAGTATTTTCTTATTTAAAAAACTTATTTACGAATTTGTAATGTATCTTGAAGTGCATTTAGTTCCATGATAAGGAAGACAGTTGTAAAAATAGCTCCGATGGATGTCGAAAGGACACCAGAAGAATGACCTCCAGCATCAGCGACAAAAATCAAAGATTCTAGTATCTATAGGAATTTTGGCAATAATTCCATTAGAACGCAAGTTATACTGATCCTTCAAGAACCTTCTTTGCCCTATTACAGAAACTATAAAAAAACAAGGAGACGGATTTGGAGTTAGTAAGTAGAGTTAATCGACGACTTGTCTGCAGAGTAGTCAGTCGTTAAGTCGATAATGAGTCGAGCATCGAGTCAAGAATGAATCAGCGATTGGCTTAGCTCGAGAAAACTACGGAGATTATAGACAATACAGAGGCGTGAATAGTCATACGAAGATTCTCTTCAGTGGAGTTCTCTCTCAGCGCTTTGTGATGTTACGGTGTTTACAACAGATTTCCTGCTTGTGTGAATGCTGTTTATTGTAAATGTTAGATTATGCCTTATTGTCTGTGTGTTCGTATTGGATAAACGTCATTATTTGGTATTGAGTCTACTGGACTGTTCTACCGTGCACCCAATGCTCCGGATTCCCAAACCGGACTCTTTGGTTTTCAGATTTTGAATTTTCTGAAATAATATTCTCTTCAATCAGTTCGTTATTATGATCAGAAGTCAAAACAAGTATTCCCAATTACTCCATCTTCTCTGAGGTAATAGAGAAACATCAACTCAAACGAAAAAGTGCAAACTTCGTTCCTAACAACCCTAACTGATTTCATTTGGAGAAAGTTATAAAAATGCTATTTGTCCATTACAAGTCAAAAATAATATATTTATAATCAGTAATATAATAATAATAAAGGAATAATGCCATAATTCATACTTAGAAAAAATTTATAGGAGTGATGAAAAAATTGTATAAAAATAAGAAATAAAAACAGAATTCAGAATTTCCAATATTGGCGATATGGAGATAATTTTTTACATAATTCTTTTTACAGCTGTTACCTCCTTAAGTTCTCAGATACTACAAGGAATGATTGGATCTATAAATTTGATGAATATTAGACTCTATACCTAACTGGGATAGTGTTGTAGAATTAATAACTAATCTGATATAACAAAATGAATTTAATTTGATCAAAATTAATTCTAAAATTAAATTTATTTTGGGACATAACACATTTCTAGAGAACAAAACGAATTTTATATAATTTCCGCATCATTTAGGTACATTTTGTCTCCAACATTATTTACTAATTTTTCAAATGACTTTTTTTAAGAGAAGTATTTTGAATTAATTTTTCACTCTCTATAGATATCTTCTTCAAATAACAGAAGGGAATTTAATTCTTAATAACTTGAATAAAATTTTAATACACATCTATTTCAAACTCTTTGCAGTTTTTAGAATATATTTATTAAAGCTAACATTTGTTCACCAATCGTAAAATATATTTCTCTAAAATAACAAAATCTTTTAATTGCTCTTCATGGAAATGATCAATGTAGCAAATTGAAATTTTTAAATAATCATAACAGTTAATCTGAAGTTTCTGATAATTATAAAAAGATATTATATTGTAAGACATTTACATTCATGTCGCTTAGTCTGAACTGTAAAAAAAATCTAAAGACTGCAATTCAAAATAAACCTTTCATACTGACTTCATAGCATTAGATAGCAGCATGTCTAATTAAAGTTTGCATTCTTAAAAATTTAAGGATTTAAGTAGGTCTTTATTAAGAAAGATTTATTTAAGTTCATTTTTGCATTCTAAATTATTGCAAAATTAATTTGCAACAAATTTGCATCCTCAATCCCATACTTTTATTAGCATTATTAAATGAAAAAAAATATTTACGTAGATGATTAATTCGACTTAAACAATTTTTTTTGAAAGATTCTAATGCAAAATAATTAGAGAGTAAAAAGTTTAACTTAAAGTAAAAGCTATGTTATACAACTTGAATTTCAGTCGTTAAAAACAAAAAGGGTAAGTTTTAAATCACTGTATGAAGCATAAAACTATAAAAGCATAAATAAAAAACCGAATATTGAATAACATAAAACAATTATATTATGTAATATTAGTAAATTATATCATTCAATACTGTGCAATATTAAACAATTCTTGCAATAAAGTTTTATATTATACAATACCTTATAACATTATACAGTACTACGTAATATCATTCAGTACAGCGTAATATTACATAACACTGTGTCATGTTGTACAATGTTAATCAATATAGTACAATATTATAAAATACTTTATATTATTTGATATTGTACAATATTCTTCAATACAATTAATATCTTTATTCAATAATGTATAATATCACGCAGCATTGTATAACATTACATAATCTCATGAAAAAGATATTTTATAATACAAAATTTTATTACAAAATACCCAAAGTAGCACATAATATCGTGCAATATAATAAAATTTGTAAAAGCAATAGATATAACGTTTTCCCCAAAACTGAAACAATTTAAAATGTAAAAATGTTATAATATTATGCAACATTTTTTTCATGACATTGAGCAATGTTATACAGCACTGTATAATATTACACATCCTTAAAAATATCATGCTATATTACACATCTAAGTTTTATTTATTAGGAAACAAAAAATTAAATTTCAATAACTCATGCAGAGCATCTCTTGAAAATACAATGCAGAGTTCTTTTTAAACCTCTAAATATATCACTTACAACTTACTTAGTTTGGAGCCTTGTGATTGGTTGATCAGCAGTCAAGCAGTATTACATGAACTAGTGAGACTTTAAACAATAGTATAATATGGCAACCAAGTATCACTTAAGGAGTTCTATTTCATACGAAGTAGTGTGTAATTACTAAATAATTCTGAAAAGCCATTCTAATCAAATTAATTCTTCAAATTCCTTGTTAGAATGAAACTTAAGAAATATTTTCGCTTGCAACAAAGATTTGTTATTGGTAAAAATTAAGAAAGTGTGTTCAAAAGTAAATACTTTTGAAAGTAAGAGAAAGTTTTTCGAAACCACCTGCAATTTTTTTTATTTACGAACACAAAAAATTCAGCATTAATTAAAAGATTAATCAGTTCTCTGTAAAACGTGGGTTACTCATTGTATCTACATGGGTTATAATTGTATTATGGGTTACTCATTCGATCTCTCCTAACAGTTTACACACAATTTTGTTCACTATTTTCCAAAAAAGATATTCAAGAACATTGAAAGTTTTGTCTAAATTGCACCTGAGCCTGAATCCTAATTTCATTCAATGAATTACAATTGAAATAGCAAGCAAACGCCATGAAAATAGATCTTTCATTATTCAGAAATAATAATTTTAGTGTTAAGATTAATGACTTGCACATGCAGAGATAAAATTTACTCGTTTTCTTCTTTCTGTACTTTGCATTTCTCTATCGGTGAACGATATTTCTAATACCGTTAGCCCTCATCCATTTAAAGCTTAAGAAATGGTAGACCACTTTATTAGAAAAATATTAATAAATTGGTGCATTTCAATCATTAGTAAAACAGTTTTCATCCATGCTTTAATGACTCCATTGTGTTCTATACACGTACTTTTTAACAATGAGTTTTAGAATGTGAAGAGATAGACATAGGATATATGTGTGTCACAAACGTGAAAAAGAGAATTTACTCTAAATGTTCATTAATTTATTCTATATAATTTTACAGCTTCAGATACAAATAAAAATTTGTATAACTGGAGTATTAATTATTACATATATAATTAAAGGGATAATTGTTTCTTAAACAGAAACCAGCTAAAAAATCGAAAATTATAATAGAACCTTTTAAATTAAATTAATTTCATACATAAAAAATTACTTTTAAATGATAAATATACGAGCAAAATACTTAATACGAGAATACATAAATTCATTTAACAAAATATTCAGTCAAGTATTATTATTTTTTAAGATAATAATAAAAAAAAATTTTTTATTTTAGTATTAGAGATTTAAAATTTTATTAGATAACGAATAAATTTAGAATAAAGAAATTTGATTTCTAAGAATAACTTTTAATGCAGTTTTATAATTTGGTGGGAAAACGGGAATTATAATATGTATTCTTTTAATATGGGTCCTTTATGAAATTTTTTGATAAAAATATTGAAACTTTATATCTTTACATTTAAAACCTTTTATACAACTATAAGTTGTAAGAAGCCAGAATACAAAACCTAGCGGATTGTAATCCCTCCCACATAACTGCATATCTGCAAAGTTTTCAAAGCAGAATTTTAACACCAAAATTAAAAATTGTAAATGCAAGACATATTAGAATTTTCAAAAAATTATTATATAATTTTCTTTAATTGATACTAGATGTGAGTTTTTAATTTGAAAATGAAAGAGTAAAAATGAAAGTTTTCAAAATCGTTTGTTTTTTTTTTCAAACAAAAATAACATTCCGAAATAGATGTAACCAAATAGAAGCTTTGTCTATCATGTAAATGACGCCAAATACCTTAATTAAGAGTCATATTTTGCAAGAATGAGTCATTTTATTTATTAAGAACGTAAATCTTAAAAGTTTTTCTAACACAGAGAGGTAAAAAAATTAATCTGTTTTTTTTAATGCAAACGTAACAATATTTTTTGTTAATAGAATAAAAATACTTTTAAATCCTATAATCAAATAAAGAAAAAATTGTTACCTGGATTAAAAAGTACAATAGCTCGCAGGCATCCAAGTTCAGTTTTATCCATTTTCATTTCTCGCATTTTTGCTACTAACTCGCAGAGTACCCTCTCGAAAATTGTGCCAACGCCAGCACTGTGTGCGCTATTTCGATGAACTACAAGTCCAGTCGCTAAAACAATACCATCTTTAACGGCGACAGATCGATGAGAGAATGCAGCAATCAAAAGTTCATTCCAGCCTTAAAAGAAACATATTTTCTCAGAATAATACTTTGAACATCCTTTACTTTAAGGAATAACTATATCATAATATATACATCCCGTTTGTATGCAAATACTGCATACTTGGAGTCGCATCTTGTACATAGACAATATTGTGAGATATCTTGAAGTCAATATAGACTTAATATGTAATAAACTCCTTAAATCCTTGTTTAAAGCAATCGACCTTTTAGTTAGAAAATCTTTTTTACAGTCATAAAAACTTCCTTAAAGTCATGAATCAGCATTAAAAATTTACAACTAAAAGCTCGCTTAGTTTCAAATTTTAGAACTGGAATCATTTGCTGAATAGAAGAAGAGATTCTTCTAAAAATAAAGTGACAAATGTTTCTATTAGAAAGTTAATTTACATATATTAAACCACAAGGAAGTTGGCTATATATGAAAAGAAGCACCCACGTTGATATTTAAAGGGTACAAAGACTACAGCATTTTAATATAACACGAATTTCATGATGGGAAATTAAAATAAAACAGAAAGTCAGAACCCATAGCTCATACTTCTCAGAATGGTTGCACCCACACAATATTAATCGAACTTTGATTACTTTTTCATTAAGTAATTAAACTTAGATAACAGCCACCCATCTTCATGCAATTGATACATTAGTAAAGCATTTATTATAAAAGATGGCTATTAATTAATATTCACCAATACAAAAATATATTTTTGTTTATGGAATCACTTTTGCTTAGACTACTTGTCTATATGAAGTTAAAAAGGGGTCAGTCTTCTTAAATAAAAAAAAAATGACAGTGATTTCAACAATGAATCTCACAAAAAAATAGTAATGAACAATATGCTAAACATTTTGTAAAATAACTTCGGATTTACAAAAGAAATACATCCATCAGCCTGAAAATTAAGATACATTGAGGATTCTTACCAGCTTTCAATAACACCATTTGATCTTCAAGAGGAAGCTCCGTAAAGTGTGGTATGTGCTTAGCCCATTCCACCAGTTGATAAAGCTGCTTATCTGCTGCTTGGCATATGTTAATCACAGAATCTTTTTGAGGAGATACAGGACACTCTTGTTTTACAAACCACTAAAACAAAAAGAACATGATTTATTTTTGCATACACTATAACAAGGAGATATTTTCATTTTTAATAGTAACTCTCCCATGTACAATAAACAGCTCCTTTTTTAAACCTCTAGAAGAGAGCGAAGGGTTTTATGATCGTTGCCACGTTTGGGTAAAGAATTTCAGAATGATGCATAGCAGGAAAATTTGAGGAATTCTCTACATTGATGGCGGCCGCATTGTGCTTTGAGACCCAAGACAGGTTTCAAAATTTACTCGACATACATCGCAATGCTTAACCGAATTTTTTAAATTGCAAATAAAATTTTTTTTCTCCCTCATTTTTTTATTTAAAAAGAAAGGAAACGAACGAATGAAAATAGTCAAACGAAATGTAGTGGAAAATGAGCACTGGAGGAACACAAGGAGTAAAAAAAGTAAAATCAATAAATAATTTCAAAAGCAGAGATATTCAGAATGCTTCGACGATATAAAATGATAAGGAGATAAAAAACGATACATCTAAGACACATTTTTTAAATGAACTGTTATATGATTAGTACCGAGAGTTATGTCACCAATCCTTATGTTCCCAGACAATGAACTTCATACTTTTTCTTGGAGCATTTCAAGGTGAAATTTCAATTCGCGGAATATCAGATAGAATGTCTATAAAATGGAACAATTTTCGCTTTGAAAATAGATATTTATCACTGAGTACTTAAAACAAAATTCTGTTCCATCAGTAGCTTTCCAAATACAATAAAGTCAATTCAGTCCGGGTTGAAGGAGACGTTTGTAGCTTTTTTCTATACTGTCAAGTTATACTGAGTATAACGTGACTTTTTCATATCATTTCTAATATAGCTGGATGGCCACTTGTTCAAAATACAACGAAATAATAACATTTCTTTGGCGACACGTCAATTGTAACTAGTGTTTGCCATTTGCTTTTACAAGAACATCATTTTTTGAAAAATAAATATTTATTTTCATATCGGTGAGTTATGGAAATGTATATTGTCCAAAATAGACACGATTTTAATACAAATAACGCAGCAAAGACTCTAAATTTATGTGTTAAAAAAGCTTTCTGTCAGAAAACATGTGAAATTTCACTGATGAACCGAAGAAAATTATTCCGGGTTGTTTCAATATATGTAAACGTAATAAATACTTCTTTTCATTCAAGTTTTTACTTCAATCGTTAATGTGTTTTAAAGAAAATTAATGTTTTAGGAATGGTGAAACATGGCTAAATAAGAATTCGAAATGCATATTTTCATTTACAATACATATAAATAATACTTAAAGTGTATTTTCAAGGCACATCTTTTAACATAATCAAAAATTCTTAATGAGTTTAGCAATAAACATTAGTAAAACAATCTTAAATTAAAAAAGTGCTTGGAGTAGATGAAAAATAAAAGATATGTTTAATTATTTTATAATTAGAACATGAATAATACAATGCTATTGATTTTCATGTTCAAGTTTTCAACAACGACATCAATTTTTAGACTTTCTTTCATACTGAATCTGTTTCTATTAAAAGAATATTTAATAAAAGCAATGAATTTACAGAAATGTTTTTAAATTATTGCTTCATTTTTTTAAGAAGCATTTTGTCAAAATGTAGTGACAATGAATTATCCACATGTAATGAGTTGTTTCAGTATTTTATTCACTAACGTTTAACTCATTCGCATATTTAACACTCTAAAAGTTCGGACTTAATACAGAATTTTGATTTTGTACTTTTTCAAAAATCAAAGATCTCGCAAATCATTTCAACAACTGCAATAGGCTCCCATTTGTTCCAAACAAAAGTTCTCTTAAACTATAAGCGGATTAGTCTGTTTATGTATCGACGTTTTTCTCGCACCATCCCATTTATTTCATATTATATATATAATGCAAATACATATTTTTAAAGCAGTTTCGCGGTCAAATAGAAGACACTTATGAATTTTTAAACTTCGCTTTATTCCCTCCCGGGGGCATAGTTGCAAGTAGATTCTTTTATTAACCCGGCAGTTAATATTTTTTTATTTGCTTGCTTATTTCAATTTCGTCGGTAGTAGAGATTCTATAAGTCCTTTGTGAAACTGATAGATCAGATGTTAAAATTATTCTAGGGGGTTCCATTCTTATTCTACCAGCATCATATTTATTTTTTGCAAACACATAAGACAAGAGATAACATAGGTTCAGATAGTTTGTTTATAATCAGAGGCGGAAAAATTTCCTTTGATGTATTCACTACCTTGACCTTCTTATCACCAGTGTTATTATTTTCAACAATATGTAAAGGCATTGGATTATTATTGGTATGCAAGTTTTGCAATAATTTTTTCATTTTGAAATATTTTATTTTTATCATTATAATTTATATAAATTACAATCTGGAAGGCCTAAGATTATGTATGGTAAAGGATTGTTCATGATACATAATTTTTCTTTATTTGACCAATTTTTAAATAAATGTCACAAATTTGGGTTATTTGGAACATTCCATGAGCTTGTTTGACTCTAATTGGCTTTAAATTTTCTCTAGTCAAATTATCTTTTCACAATATCTGCAGATATAATAGAAAGTGTGGATCCTGTGTCAATAATAATATTTACATTGGTATAAGGGTTAGATCCATTACCCAAGTTAGCTAGTATTGGTAAAGTTGAGATGTGTCCAGACAATAATTGTAACTGCACTGGGCCAGGGACCTCATTAGAAGAATTTTGTCTCATTTCAGGATTTTGAAAACAGCCATGAAAGACTATAAATGTAAGCATTATTTTACGTGAAGCAGAATGCAGTTTGAAGACAGTGAATATACTTTTAATTTCGTGACGTCGTTTTATTTCATTTTGAAGAAGCAGGCATATGTACAAGCGATGAGCCCACAGAACGACACAGAAAAGGAATGAGGAAAAAGCTATAGGACATTTTATCCCTGGTCTTATATAACCTATGATTTTCAGAGGGAAAATATTTCTTTACAGTGCTAATATATTACGAGATTTCAAAAGGGATTTTCGTTACACACGCGGAGAAGGTAGGGGAAACACAGGGAGATTTTAAAAAAGAATTTGCCTCATCAGTGGTATTTTGCCTCTTCACGCGGAGTGTGGGAAAGTTAGACTTTTAGCTGATTCGGCAATTTAACAAAGCTTCTCTTGAATTAATTAAGTAGAGACAGTGGAATTGGATCACGAAATAAGAGAATGAACTTACTATGGGCTAAATTAAGATAAAAGCTTGGAAATTAATTAAATTGAAATTAAGAGTTTAAAATATCATTATATATATATATGATTAAATAAGCAAAAAAAAAATTACAATATTTTGTTGTTCTTTATTCTTTATTCTAAACTCTTTTATTAAATAATGTAAAAGAATGAAGTGACAGTGATTTCTTTCGATCTTTTAAATCGTATGGACACAACACTATTCAAGCATTCGAATTTTATATTAAATGGGAACAAAATTTAAAAAAATGATAATAAAATTTTTTTTTCTTGAATTAAGTTTCAAAAAATGAAACTTTCCAATTTAATTAGCAGGAATGGTCTTCGCGCAACTTTCCAGTATACTCTCTAATAAAGGCATCTCTCTTCCTCCCCCTTAAAATCGTGGTCATTGGGCTCAAATTTTTATTTTCAGATACACGCATATGAATTTTGTGCTTCATAGTATGGTGAAGAAAATAAAATATGCATTGTGAATGCCTTTCTTTCAACCGATTGCAATCAAAATTTAACACAGAATGCAGTCTTAATATCACGATCACATATCCGCTTTCATTGATCTAAGTCGTTGCGTTTTTAAATTATCGCTGTTACGTGCATGCAAAAGTTCAGATCAACAAGCGATCAACTCTTTGACGGATTTAATTCAAAAACCGATAAGTATCTAAATTTAGATGCTAAATTTGTATACCGTTTTTTTTTTATTCTATAGCTATTTACTGCCTATCGTGCTCACTTGTACTCGACAGCCAAACTTCATTCAAAAGAATGATATAAGATATATATATATATATTGATAGAAATCTACAAATTTGTTGTAAAGACCACACAATCAAATTTCAGTTTGTTTAGCTCAAGACATTTTTGAGCTATTGTGTCACAGACTTAGAGACAGACATAATTTAAAAACTTTGCTTTATGGAACTCGGGGAAGCCTGAAATGTTCAGATTTGTCAAAAACTCAAGTTGAGTTTTTTGACGATTACAATACTTTCTTTTTGTATACTACGTTATACTAGAAAATAAAAACCGCTCGAGTTCATAAATCACTAAAAATTTTTTTTATGAATTATAATAAATTTTATTATAAACAGACGACTATTATGGGAAATTTTTATATTCTTTCTGAGCTTCGAACTGAAATAAACATTGTCAGACTTCTATAACCCAAATGTCATATTCTGTAATCTAGCATATTTTCTGATAAAGAAATATTAATTACAAATAACAAAAAAATTTAAATACGGTAATAAAAGAAATAAAAACTGAATTTAAAATTTTACAATAAATACAGATACTGAAAGACATTAAAATATCAAAATGTCACTTTTCTTGCTTCTATTTAGAAAAACTTGTATGTAACTCTTTGATAATATCATTTTTAATAAATAAACGAAACAATTAACTCATACTATTCCGCAAATAGATCTTGACTTTTTTAGAACAGAAAAAACAGTTTCTCTCAACTTGCATTATAGATTCAGTATGGCTCTAAGTTAGACTTCAATTTGTGGAAAACTAAACAAACAAAAAAAAAATTATTTATATATTTTATTACTATTTATAACTTACTGAATTTAGAATATTTTCATTAATTTAGAAAAAAATATAATAATATAATTCTAGTTAATTTAAATAATCTGACATTATTAAAATGGAAGTAATCGCCTTGAGCAACGATGGTACTTTTGAGGGAGAAAAAATAAAATGCCCTCATTACTGATTACTCTAATTCAAGCAGAAAAGAAAAATCGCACTATAGTATCTGGAATTCTAAGATGGATATAAATTATTAATTCAAAATTAATCCTTTTAATTGAATAGACAAAAGACTGATATATAATCTTAAAACATACTAACCGCTTTCGGCGACCAACTGTTCACCCTTCATATTAAAAAAGTATAGTTTAGCCATTTCAATTACCTTTAATTAACTGCATTTTACCAAGACAAATGAAATATTTTAAATCATTCTTGTACAATAAACATAGAGAATATTGACTGATCGGCTATGCATGCAAAGAGACGAAATTAATTCGCAAATAAAACTAACATAATCTGTCTCCGTTATACTTTAATTTTGTAAGGCGGACAGGCGATCTATATGACTTGATCTCATGATCTAGAGATCATGAGCTTCCTGTGAAATTGAAATTAGCGAAATCTAATGATGGAGGCTGGGTAACTGGTCAAATGTTTTCCTTATTATTTTAACTACAAATTGTTAATTTAATAATACAGTTTTTCTTTTTGTTTTTCATATATATTTCTTAGAAACTCCCTGAATATCACAGCTTACGAAATTATTTATACCCCCCCCTTTTTTTTTGTACTCCATATTCCCGTCAGTACTTATTCTCTCCAATATTTCATTTAGCTATTTTTTAGACATTCATTTTTTTTAAAGAAAAAGTAAATTGAGAAAATTCTATGAATCAGACCTAAGGGAAGACTGTGGACAAAAACATTTTCTGGCTGCTTAACACTGATATTCGTCAAAATAAGATTTTGAACCCTCTTGTGGATCTCGAGGCACGAGGCAACCGCCTCCACCGCCTGTGCGAAAAACCGCCATAGCGAATAAGTCAATAATGATTAATACTGCGATTAAGTCGAGGGATTTGATAATGATTAATATTGTGAAAAAAGGACAAAAGTAATTCTTGAATCCAGATATGTAAAACTAGAGAAGGAGTATAGAATAGCTTTTATGCCGAATAAATAGAACGACTGCTGCTGCTAGTTTTTATACTTCAATATATTATAATACTAGAGATGGGTAGTTTAATTCAATGCCTACCTGAATAACAAAAAGCTACTTTTGTATATATTCAATAGTGTATATATGTCACTATAAATAAATATGTAAAGGTATTTATATCAAGATAAATAATTTATTTGTCATTTAAAAAATGAGAGTTTATTAACTATAATTGTTATTTTATAGTTTTTAGCTGAGAGTTAAATGTTAAATTAATATTAACAATAAAAATCTAAATTAAATAATTAAATTCGACAGAGGAAATGTTTACTTTTATGGGAAGAAACGGTAATTTTTCTAGATAAACCCTATTGAAATGGTCCCTCAAAATGCAAATGAGCTTCCTCTCCATACATTCAAAAGTAAAATCTCCTGTTTGGATATTTGAGCAATGAAGGAACAATGTTTCAGGAAATGATTCTAAGTGGATATTTACTCATATGTGATCTATTGTTTCTTGATTTTCTGAGGAACAGAAAGAAGATAGGCCAGGGGGAGCCTTCAGAATGTTGTGAGTACTGAAAGATATCTTAAAGAACTAGATTGATTTTCAAAAGACGCAAACTTTCTCCTTTCCTTCTATGAATTAAAGGTTAGAAAATCAATCCATACTGTTCCAAACAAAAGACATTCAAAACAGCTATTTATTCAACTGCCTTGTTTTCTGACCAATATAGATGCACAATAGTAACTGCATTATTCAGTAGATATATGGCAGCTACATGTACAGGAGATAATGTGCAGGGGAAATAGATACAGCAAACAAGCAAATACAAAAACCAAAAATACAGAAATTTAAAATGCCATTTTACAAAATAATAATAAATAAATTGATAAAATAAAAACATTTTAGATAGTTAATGCAAAGTGCACTAAATTATGTTATCTAATTGCCAGTTTTATAAAATTCGTTTTGCCTTCTGAAACATCAAAATGGGAACGATTTATTGAAAAAAAATTAAAAATTGCATTAATTTTTACTTTCGATAAAATTCACATCGAAAGTTGTGAATTTTAAGTGAAACCAATCATTTTATGAGGTTTCATGTGAAACCTCATAAAATGATTGGTTTTTATTTCAGGTTAACTTTACAAAATGTATCACTTTCTCGGAACTGAATTCCTTTTGTGCGAAAGGGCAGTGAGTATAAAAAGTAAATGATCACAGAATAAAAAAACTAAGCACAATTTCATTTTTGAAATATTGCCAGTTTAATACAGGCATATTCTTAGATACTTCAAAGCACAAGAATATGTCTTACAAATAAATCAGTCTGTAATATAATTCTTAGATTAAAGACCAACAAAGAAATGGATAACAAAATGGATTAAGCTGTTTTTCTGCAATTAAGATTGCAAACTTAGTAAGTAAAATAGTTTCTTACTTTTAAGGCTACTTTTCTGTAAAATCTGTGGCATGTGAACTTCGATCACAAACAATAAAATCTCCCTCTTTCCCACTAAATCTTCCGATTAATTGAAATTTTTCTACGTGAATCATTCTTGTACATAAACTAGCAAATTGGATTGCTATAAGCACTTCTAAAATATGTATATATTGTGAAGAATTATGTATTCAGAATTCTTTACAAGAAAAATATGGCATTTTCTATCCTGTTCTAATCTATCAATACTCATAATGTTCTAAAAACTAATGTATTGAAGAATATTGTAGTGATTTCAACTATGATAAACGTCTGGCTACTTTTTGAACATATCTATGATCATTTGACGAATTATGCACAAATGAATCATTCCCAACTGTAAAATTTTCATTATTTTAAATGGTTTCTATTTAACATATACCACAGAAATTGATCAACTGTCATGTGTCACAAATTCCATAAAAATCATCAAATAATTGATTACTGGATGAAATCAACTTAATCTTTTTATTTATTGCTTAACTTGGTTTATTTAACACTTAATATCAAAGCATTAAAAAACAAAAGCTTACTTTGTAGCCATGGTGTCTTCATTCACAGTGAAGTCCTACACGGTGTATTGATGATTTTTGCATACTTAAATTATGCCATTTTTAATTAAGTTTAAATGTTTAATAATTGGTAAATAAAAAGCAGAACTTTGACTTGATGTAAGTTATAAAAAAACATTCTAATAACGAAATGACTTACTTTTAATTTATAGAATTAATTTTAAAATAAATTTTTCTAATTATTTTTCTATGTCTTTCACTCTCTATTATAAAGTCTTAAATGATTGCAGTTGAATATTAAAAAAAAAAAAAAAAAAAGCAATTCAGAATTTCAAGTAGAAATAAATGCATATGTAGGAATATTTATCAATATATACATAAAAGGCAATATTTGTTTGTGTGTGTCCTCTATAGACTAAAAATCTACTGGCGAGATTTTATTCAAATACTGCATACACATGTATTGAGGCAAGCAGATGTATCCAGGAGTTTCGCGATAATTAACCAAATTGTTATTCTGTCAGGTGTTTCAAAAACTATCGATAAAATCATTTAGAATTTTTTTTTAATAATTAAGTTTAGCTACAATAATATACTGCAAGACAGGTCAACAACTACAGCAACAAACATATCATTCCCCCAAATGGAATAGTTCTGAAAGGATTCTAGGACTCTTTGAAAGTTATTGTATTTTGGCTTTAAATACCAATATTCAATAAGATAAAAAATAAAAATCTATTTTCAACTTAATTTCCTTTTTTTCCCATCCTCATTCTGAGATGGCGTACTTGACATTCGACGCCAGAAAAAAAATGACCTGGTTCGGTCTCGAAAAAGTAAGGTTTGGCGATGTACTTCTCTCGGTGCTAATTATTATTTCAATTTAATAAGATCATGAGGTTTTGATTTCTCATTTCCATTCTCTTTCTCATACTCTAGAACTTCCTAAATATCATTGATTTTGAAATTATTTATTGATATTTTTTTTCGTATAGTTATAAAATTACGCACAATAGATAGTACATAATGTAGATAGTAACAGAAATGGAAAATGAAACCTCTGCAAGACTGTGATGAAAGTCAAAACAAATTAGAATGAAGTTAAAGTAATGTAAGTGTTTGAATAAGACAAAAAAAAAAATGTAAATATGAAAAATGAAAATTAAAAAGCTGTGTTACTCATATTTTTCTAATTTTAAATAAAATTTCCAACAATGACGAAGCAAATTTTTATAAATCTGAACTTATTATTTGCACCGACATTGAGTGAACTCATCAGTTGGAGACTTATTTCATTTGAGATTCAGTTGCTTTTAGATGGGAGAGGCTTTCCCCCCTATTTTGAGAAATAAAGTAAGTGATTTGATTCACTGTGCATGGCGTGTAACATATTCTGTTACACCTTCTTCAAGTTTTTGTTTTTGCAAATTCAAACATGATTACTGCAAACTTAGTCATACAGCAAATATTGTTTAGATGAATAGTTAAATGTTTCTATTTCTTTCAGTACAACTGAAAATTAAGTGGAATTTCTTAAAAATGATTTTAAAGTCACAACTTTTTTTAAAAAAGATACAATTCTTTTTGATTTGTAGAGAAAAAATTTTTTAGAATGAATCTCCGATGCTAAGAAAAATAATCCACTTTCTATAAATCCATGATGTATACTTTAATGTAGTCTTATATACTTTAATGTAATCTGCAAGTTTTGAAGAAAATATATTTAATAAAAGTATTCAGAATTATCACCATTAATACAGCATTTCTTCGCTAGTTAATTTGTGCAATTTCTTTACAGCTGTGCTATGAATTTTGAATACATTTGCAAACTTTTGAGTTCCCAATTTCTTTGATGGAATTGCATATTTGAAGAAACATAAACCAATAATAATTTTCTGTTTTCTATTTAATAAACCAAGATGGATGTAAAATATCGAACTTTGGATTTAACGGACCTATTTACGGCAAAAATGTGGCAGTAAAAGTGTATCATGGAAAATATTTGAAATAAGACCAGAAGCTTGCAGTTGTACTGTATAATATAAATGTTTAATATGGTACACTCATTATATATTTATTTCAAATATTTCCTAACAATAACTTTTTTAAAATATACTAGTCTAAGATTTGGTATGCAGTTCGATATTCATTGTAATTTAATTCAAATACGTTTACATTTTACCATTATTCATTGTTAATATTTCAGTTACTAATTTTAAATACTGAAACAGTCTATGTATCCCTTATCTCAAAAAAAAAAAAAAAAAAAAAAAAAAAAAACAGCATGAAAGAAAAACTAAATAGCTAAATGAATTCTTTTCACACAAAATTTTTCTTTAGATATAAATTTAAATATTATGATAAGCTTCTGTTTAAATCGTTATTCCTCAAGTTTTCATAATTTAAAATCGAAACGGATTTATAATTAAACTGAAAAAATATCTATTTAAATATAGAGGGGAAAAAAAAAGAATTAATCCATCCGTCAAATTTTCCTTTTTGTTTTGAAAGCGAACGCACTCACAACTTAAAGAATGAATCTGCTCCTGATTGTTGGCGAGAAAGTAACCCTAAGACGTATCATTTCGGAATGAGGCTTTCCGGTATTTCCAAGTCTTAGACTCTAGTTTAGCAATAATTGTTCATTTTTCATTAATTATTTCTTTATTAATTTCCTTTTGTCAATGTATTTAATTTTTTACATTACTGGTGCTTTGCTTGGAACAATAATAAAAACACAGAAAAGAGCGTATTATTGTACATGCTTAAGAGAAAAATGCTGCACACGAAAATGGGTAGAGACCGTTTGAGGAAAATTCTTATCAATGTTTATTCCGCTTTTCGGCTGAAAATAAAAGATATTATTTTCATTGATAAATAATTAAATTTATACCCTGAAAAATGTACACATTCTCAACAGACCCTTTCTTTATGGTTTTTGAGTCAAAGGATGCTCTTTTGAAAACTTCAGTAACTATCCGTTATTCACCTAAAGCTTAGAAACTTTCAACATTTCTCGCACAATGCTGCTTTAATTTAACGGAAGTATGATATAATAAAATATATATAATTAATTATAGGAATCATTTTAACATTTTTATAGATTTTGTAGTTATTTCTTGATAATGAATTATACTTTTGAAACTGATGGCCGATAAAGTCAAATCACCCTACAATCCTGCAAACATTTTAAGAGATGTTCTGTAACACGAAAATGATAAACTACACATTGTTTAAATTCTGAAACATGTACACACTGAACAGAAATCCCTGTGATTATTTCAAAAATTCCATAAATATACTTACACTTGCATCTAAGCCTTCGGTCTTAGGTTCCACCCGTAATTCAGCTTCCAGAATACGGTCAATGGACATGTCATTTTGGGAACTACTTGTACTTTCAACTTCATTTTCATTTCGCTCCTTAGTTCTTTGTCGTTCTTCTTGGACAGCTGAAAATCATACATATAAGTTCAAATTCGTCGTTGTTCAAGATTTCATTAAAATCCTACTTAATTTCACACAATCATTGTTCCCTTCTCCCCCTTAATAATAGAGACACAAATTTTTCTACATTTTTCACTGACAAATATTCTTATTCAAAAATAAAATTTTGAAGCTTTTGGAATGTAAGAAATCATGAAATGTGCGGAAAAGAAAGCAAAGCGTAATTTTTATGCACATATCTAACAATTCGTCATTTAGCTCAATATGTAAATGAAGCATCTATAAAATCTGAAAACTTCCAATAATACAGTTTGATAATATAATACTCCTGTGCATATGCACATTCTTGTATTTTCCTCTTTTACGATAAATATGAAGCTGCAATCGTTATTATCTGAAAGCCAAAATTTATGAACGTAAGTGATAAAAATTAAGGTAAATTTTCATTTAACTCGAAAATCAGATGTTTCTGAAAGAGCAGCTTTTAAAAATGTTCCAGACCTTCATGAACTCTGTTCTATGTTCATGAACTCTGCCTATGATGTTGCTTCAAATTCTGAGGAATGAACCAGTGAACTTCATAAAATATAAACTGTTTATGCAGATGCATGACTTCTGAGCATTAAACCTAATCGATTGTTTCAGTAAAAGGATTATTACTTGAAGTATAGTAAAACATGCAACAAAAGCTTACAAAATAATATACCATTTAATATGCAGAGACGGCGATAGAAGTTTATAGATGGGAGGAGAAGCACAGTTTTACTAATTTAGTTTCGAAATATCTCAAAATTAATTCTACATTTAGTTAAAGCCCTTCCAGTATTAATTAGTACATTAAAATTCTTCACCCACTTATTTTTTTATTATTTAAATACCGGTCCTAATTTTTTTCTTATTGTTAAAAATTTGCTAGGTTATTTTTATTAAATTACTTTTTCTTTTACTGACCATCAAAAGATGGCTAATATTTGAGTTCATTTTTAATGAGATTCTTTAAAAATTTAATCCCACAATTCTTGAAAAGAAAACGTTTTATGACATTCTAAATTTTAGTGTGAGTATTATATATATATCGAAACAGAAGGTTGGAACACTAAATCACCTTAACTGGAATCATGGAAATACTTAATCGGACTTAACGAAGTATACGTTTTTTACTACTTTGAATTTGGTTCAAATTTAACAAGACAATTAATCTTCTGAATCTTTTTAATGCTTATAAAATATTTCAATAATAACAAAAGTGAATTAATCGAACATGGCTATAGTAATTTTTAAATGCCTAATCTTGGATTAAGGAAATAACATCCCTCATATGCAAAATAATACTCAATAAAATAAAATAACTAAATTTAAAATTTCGCAAAAAGTTTTCTTGAAAGTGAACAATATTTCTTCAATATATATTTATATGAAAAGAATTAATGCATGCCACTGTCTACAGAAGAAAAAACATGAAAAAGATAAACTGTATGTTATTTTTATATACATACGATTCAGCCTTCGGCAATACGATCTTCCAATTAAGAAACAGGAAAAAAATATTTGAAAGCGACACCCTCAAGAATATTAGAGCTTCAACAGTCTTCAAGCAAGGAATTTTCGATGAAATAATTTCCCATGGATTTTTCCTTTTTGTCACTCTTACTTCTAAGACAAAAGTTACCCGATTTTGTTGTATTAATTCGGGATGCTTTACACTTGTGTGTTTTTTTAGTGTAATTAGTGTGAAAGCATTCTTGATAAACGATGCTCTAAACTTAGTATCGATTGTGTTTGGATGACATGTAATATTAAATGAATGAATGCATGCTTTTATAATGGAAGCTACATAAAATGAATGTAGAAATTAAATTCAGACTGTTTTATAAAGGAAACATTTTAGAAATATAGAATATTTAATTAAAAATATTCGATATTTTCATCAAAAATCGATTTTTTTTTTAGAGTAATCATCTACCTACGAAAATTTTTAAATAAAGACTGCAGCAATGAGCAGGAATTCAGATGAATTTCGAGTTTGAGGTGAATAAGCTCATGTGCAGGAACAAAAAATTTATAACTGTTCCGTCATGTGCAATATAGATCGTGGCAAACATATGAGAAAATTGTTTTTTTTTTTTTAAATGATGGAGAAAATATCTTGTAAATATATATACAAACTTATTCATTTATTTAATGCTTAGTAAGATATGAAAAATGCACATGCGGGAAATAAACTACTTAACATTAGATTCCTCATTTGCTTATTTAAATGTGCATATTCAGATCTAAAAATCAATGAATTTTGTTTAAAAAAACGATAGGATCTTGGATTTTAATTCCCCTATTTTCATTTTTAAGCACATGTTCTTATTGTTAAGTAATTTTCATTCTTGGAGCTACTGCAGGTTAAGAAAAAGTTCTCCCCCCACCCCACCCCAAAAAAAGATTTTTCACAATTGTATGTACTGAGTTTTCTTAATGTGTTATATATGAATATGAAAATTATTCATAAAATATACGAATATTCTATAAATAACTATTTTAATCATCGTTTTATTAAAACTTTATCCAAAATCAATTCAAAATTTTAATGCACTAGCAGTTAATTATATAGTTTTTGTCATAAAGAGTAATTGAATGAAAAATTGGAGAAGAAAAAAAAATTGCATTCCTCCAAAGCATAGTTATAATATTGAATACTGAATCTGAAAAATTTAGGTACTAATTCATTTAGCAAGTTTAGTGCATGTATGTAAGAGCTCTATTAGTGTAACTAAACAGCTACTGTATCCCATGCATTTATTTATCTTGTCAGTTGCAGTCGGTTAAAGTTCACCAATGAAATGATTAAAGCTTACTTAATTGGATTACAAAAAACAGATATTTTACTTTTAAATAATTCTAATTCACATATCTCAGTGATTTATAATGGATTCTCTTAAATTAGCAACGGCAAAGCAACTCTAATTAGCATACATATTGCAGAAGAGTATCGGCAATGCCTATGTTTTATTACATTTACTTTAACCATTAACCAGATTTTACTGAAAAGAATTATCCTAATGAAATAAGCATATTAGATTAGAAAAACTTCCATTAACAAATCCATTAAATATATAATGATAAATCAATGGATGAATAAAACGATGATACTTTTCCGAAGTATACAGTGAATTCTGAATGAGGAATAGCAATCTTATCATCCTATTCATATATGCTATAAATGCCTCATTCTTTTCGAACAATTGCACCCAAAGGTGATCGAAACAGAGGATGACAAAAATTTAATTTTTCATACATCATGATGATATCTTTGCCGAAAAACAAAGAACAATCGACAAAAATGTGACTTTTTTTCTTTTCTTTTTTTTTGAAGTCGAATGAACGACTTCTGAATCAGATATTTGAAAATCTGGGAACATAGCGTCGTCCACATCAGTCGCATTGAATTTTTAGTCGCCGGACAAAAAATTGTCAGCAAAATGCAACATCTTATTCACCTATCATCTTGTTGGTTATATTGCCAAAAGTACTACAAAAGTGGTGCAAACAAAAAGGTAGTTCTACATAGTAGTGCAAACTTTAAGCTGGATGAACAAACTTGAATGAGATGTTTAAAACTTTGTGAGCTTGATGTCGTTGACATCCGTCGCATTGATTTCTTAAACGACAGACTAAAAAGAATCGGAAAAATGCGATATCTTAGACATCCTGTCAACTATTTTGATAATCCTACCGACTTAAAACAATTACTAAGATATTTCCATTATTATTGTTAGTAACTTTAAAACAGTTTTTAAACTAACATATTGCCGTATGGTAATTTATTATGGTATTCTCCGTAATCGTGAAGAAGGGGGGGGGGGCGTTGACGCCGATTCTGCTAATATGCCACAGAATGTCTTATTTCACCAATGTTATGGATTTTCAATGTTGGATACTCACCTTCTCTTTTCATACCCATAGCAAGACATTTTTGATATCGACAATACTGACATCGGTTCCTTTGCCTTTTGTCAATTATACAATTTCGGTCTTCACGACATGCATAAGACAGATCTTTACGGACAGTTCTTTTAAAAAAGCCTTTGCAGCCTTCACAACTGAAACATGAAATAATGCGAATATTAATAACTTCTTGCCAAATGAAAGGTCAATATGAAAGTGATATCCATATTAAAGTAAATAGTAATAAGAAATCATTTAATAAACCTCATAAAAAATCGAAACATTTTAACAAAACACACTGTAGAATGTAAGGAAGAAAACTTTTTAAATATTTAGGCTTAAGTTGCAACAATGTCAGTGCGGTTTCTGGAAACATTTTTTAAAGAAAGAACTAATTAAGGAAACGACAACATCAACAAAAATGTTTTAACAAAAGAAATTAATAAGTAGCAAAATATGTTACGTCTTCAAAGAGCAAGCGCATTTGAATATAATTAAAGGAAAAAGTTTTATTAAAAGACTTTATTAAGGTGACTTTTTTGTATAGTTATAAAAGATATTTAGATTGGATCCTGAAATGGACTGGTCATATTAAGGGGATTATTATTTTGAATTAGAGAGTTAAAAAGCAATTACGATAACTAGTAGTCTGTTATAAAATGTATTTCTTCTAAAGTAGTTTACATTTTATGAAGATTTAACTATATTTCTCTCTCGCTATACTTTCCCAAAACACACTGGTGCAATCAATTATTCTACAAAACTTATAAAAATGAATTTAATGGCTAATTATTATATATGCGCAATGATACTAAACGCTAAACGTACTTTCAAATGAGAGTGAAAAAAAATTTTTTAAAGCAATTTTCGATTTGTAAGGCCAATATCATGTGTTTTTCAATCAAACAATTGAAAGAATCTGCATTCATCATCCTCTTTGATAGCCGAGTTCTTTCTCCGCAATTCTCAGAGTTTAAATGATTCCTAGTAAGCAGTATTCGTCTCTCGAACATTCTATTTGAGAAATCCTATATTATAAATTTCTCAAAGAGCCGCTTAATACTTCCAAATTACATATTCAAAAATTTAATACTGAAAAATTGGCATTTTCTTTTAAGAATATCAAGCGAATGATGTTAAATACAAATGAATACTTCTAACATTATATGATTATATGTATTCTGAATAAAATAGAATAAAATATAATGGCTTAGCAAAGATAAAATTTATATTTTGGTTTGGCTACACAAAAGACTTCTAAAAATTCAATTACGTAATCCAGAAATATAGTGGCCCGAAAAGGCATATTAACAAGGCCAAGATACCGAAGATAGAGATTTTCGCAGTACACATCTGAATTTCATGGCTAGTTGGGGCGATGCTGGCGGTCTAAATAGCCCTCGAAAAAAGACATTAATTGACAGAATCAGTTATTACTTTGCTGATATGCATTGTCTTGTGAAGTATTATTAGAACAGTGTTCCAAATTAAGGTTTTTAGTCGCTTGTCTCCAACTATTGGAGTAACTGCAATGAGATACTGCTGATCAACCACTACATTTTAAATTAATAATTGGTACAGTTAAAATCGTTATAATTATATACTTATCAATAATAATTGATATTAGTTTTGCAAATATTTTTGATAACCAAGAATATTTATGAATTATAAATTCATATATGAAACGTATGCAGATAAGTATCATTAAAACATAATAACGTAAGGATGTTCCAAAAATGGTACAAGTGTTTATTTCCTTAAATACTGCATCTAGATATATACTTTCAATCATAAAGTTTCATTAAATAATGTAGACAATAGTATGAACACATTTTAAATTCTGAGTAGGTTGATTAAAAATTAATTTTTATACAACCCCCATAACATAAAAGTGTCAATCAGTGAAATATTTCTCTTATACTAAAAATTTTAAGAATCTATAAAATTTACAAAAATATTAAAAAAGCAAATTTATTTTCCTAGGCAACTTTTTCATATATCTGACTACTGTTTGAACTAGTCTGTCATAGTATTTTTCAGAGATAATACCGATATCATAAGTTATTAAAAGGGCGGAATAAGAAAATAATAATGCATTTATTAATTCTTATTAAAACTGAAAAAATAATCAATAATGGATACATTAGTTGAAGCATTTACAAAACTTGTTCTTGCACCTATACAGTATTGTATTCTTTTTATCAATATTTGTTTATGCGTCAAATTTAACACTAGGAAAAGCTTGCTGAATTCATCGGCAAAAATTTGCAGCGTCTACAGAGAGTGTGCAATATAGAGGAGAATGTAAGCGAATCCATGAATCAAAGTGAAGAGGCGGCAAGACAGGTGATTTAGAAGATGGGTGCTTCCACTTGTCAAAGAATTCTGCATTCAACTATTGTTTCACAGTTCACGTATGGTGAGGAGAAACGTAATTTAATTGCGACCATTGTAGGAAAGAACTGCCAAAAGGAATTCATCCATGTATTCAGATACATAGATATTCAAAAATTAACTGAATAAATATATTGGTTAGTGTACTGCAGTACAAAACGGAGCCAACCAATAAATTTTTGAAAATTCTATACTATAAATGTATGAAAAATTGTCGCTGATGATGAATCTCTTGTACGAAGTATGAAATTTTATCGATCCAAAACTAATTGGTTTGATGATTGTATTATAGCAACATCCGTCAGTCCAAATTACATTCCGGAGAATAGAAGGATTTGATTTAACCTGAAGCACGGTTCTAAAGTAAAACTTTTCATATCGATCATGATCAGACTATAACCGTCCGTGCAATTCATGAATGATTCAGTGGACATATTCCAGTTATTATGCTGAAGAATTCCCTGCGAAATCGTGTTTGGAATGTTGAGTTCTGAATTGACTGTTTGTGTATGATATCCTGAGCATGATGATAACTTGAAAAATAAGCCGAAATGTCAATTTCTACATCACATGAATAATGCTTAATCCCTTCCCGTTTCTATGCGGGAAAATATGGATTCTGTAGTTTACAATCACTAAATTATTATGTTAACACACTTCCTAGAAGGATACCAAATATATGGGGGGGGGATGACACTTATATTCTGAATTAGGGAAGCATTACAATTCCATATAGCCCAAATCATAAACATTTCAAAACGTTCCTCGTAACTTATTCTTTTAGAAAGCTTAGTATCATGCATGCAGTTAATACAATTCAAAGCATATAATTTTTTTTCCGGTATTCCACTGGCTTTTTTTTTTCTTTTCAGATTTCTTAAATGTTAAATTCCTATGATTTCTGATTTCAATATAATGAATGCTTATATCGAAATCTGAATATAAGAAATGCTTCCATCTAAATTTGTGATAAGCCTCTCTAAATTTTAAAATAAGCATTTTTTTTTTCTTTGCAATTTTGCAAACTGAAGAATGAATCTTTGAGTGTGAACATTTTATTAAAAGGAACATTTTATTAATTGATCATTTTATACAAAGAGAGCCTTTTGAAAATTTAATTTAAAAAACTTAATCCATATTTTTTTTTCTATTATATTGTATTTATTTTCTGTTTTATTTTATTTCCAATAATAGAAGTTAAAGTAGTTTACCTACAATTATTCACATTTTTTAATGAAACTTTGAAACTGGAAATGTATGAAAGAAAAGCTTCACCTTTTTGAGACACCTTGTATAACATCAAAAATTGTTAAAAAAAGTAAATGATGTTCAATACTTTAAAATTGTAATGAAATTCTTAACAGAGGTATACTTTCCATACTACTTTTCACATCAATACTTCCTCGATAAGACAGGAAACTAATTCATTAGAAAAGAATTATCAACCCTATGTTTACTTCAAAGATGATGAGAAGATTACAAATGATCCATGCAACGAAATGCCATTCATAGCTTTAGCTAAGAAATAAACATCCTTACCTGTATACACCATAATGCTTCCCGGATGCTCTGTCACCACAAATGGAACACAAATGTTTAGAGCCACTCAGAGGATGATTAGGGGGATATCGTGGTGACTGGGGCTGGAAAAAAATGAACAAGTGTTATGCACCACATTCAATGTACAGGAGACATCAATTACCTCAATGATTACGATCTCAAAAAGATAAATAACTCTTCAAAATAAAAACATACATGAGCAAATGATTTCACTTAAAATGCACTCGCACTATTTCATTGATTTTCAAAGAGGCTATGAGGTAAAAAGGAACAGCTATCTGGGCTTCTGATAGATGAGAATATATTTAAAATGATAAGAAATTATTATTTATTGCCTCAAAATTCATTTTTCCGTCAGTAGCCAACTATTGTTTGACAACGGATTCTAAACCCCTCATCGCTTTTGAGCATGCGTTAGGAAGGGCTAAATTCGACAAAATAGGGGTGAGAGGAAAGATGAAAGGAGGAGATGTTTACATTTAGCAATAAAGTTAATTCCGGAAATGTGCACATCCTTCCGCGTCTCACCCCTTAATGAGATAGAAGGTTACTCAATAGGATACTGAAACGAATACTAGTCCATAGTGGTTTTTAACTGTTTTTGAATAAAAATATATTTCAAGGAATATCGCATATATTTAATACCTGCAATTTGGAGTAACTTATTATCCTTCAAACCTCAATTTTGTAGAGAGATAAAAGTTTGCAAAAACAGAAATGATTGAATTTTATGAGACACGATAAGGAAACATTTAAGACATTGAAATGCGCTTTAAAATGTCAAGTAGCTCGATATAATAATATAAAGTACAGCTCTCGATTCAAGTCTCTTACTCTTTTCTGACATTTATACAACCTGAAATGTCTACTTAATGACAGGACCTGATAAAATAACTTCTCGGAAATCATAAACTATCATCAACGAATTTTGATTTAAGTCACTCAAACATTCAGCGGTCAACTCCACTCATTCCTCGGAGTTACGAATAACGGGTTCTTCATTCTGGCACCTTCAATATAATTGATTAATATAGGCACAGTAGTAGAAAAATCAGTCATGGATTATTTGAAATAAGTTACTTCCTACAACCTCCATTTCTTACTGAAAAGAATCAGAATCATCAGATTCCTCCATCAGGCTAATTTTTCTTCATAGGTATCAGTTATCTTTCATATCTTACCGTCAAACTGCTTCAAAGAGTTATTAATGAATTATTAATTTTTAGTGAAAGGGAATAGAAAGATCAAAGGGTAGATTCTTTAAAACTGACAGCCGTTAATTTGACATAAAATAATAAATAGTATTGGGGGGGGGAGACAAAATTCTAGTGCGTTCTTAGATATAATATTACATTCCTATCACATATTAAATTAATGCCAATGCATGAAAAATAGAGATTTTTGTTACTAGAAAAACATGTTCCTAATTATCCCACGATGAAAACTGTCAGCGATAATTAAGAATACTATTTTCTTTCTGAAAAGATACCCTAAAAAGGAAAATTGAATCTTACTGGTAAGCATTATATCCTACAGATCCTAGAAATATATAACTTTGCAAATAACCGATGTAGGAAATGAATAAGGACACTTAGAAAAGTTTAGGCTTCATTTTTTTTAAGCATATCTGCAACTAAAGTAAATAAATGCCAGAAAATGGCACTCAGAAAAGCGTTGTTCGTCTTCCTCTCGAAGACGCATGTTTCCCAGCCTACCAAGCCTGCCCACTACGATGAAGTTTCATCTAATCTCAAAGGGAAATTTGTGCCACAATGACAAGGTTTCGGTTTTGGGTTCCAGGTGTGAAATCAAATTCCTTCGAAGAGTCACGCATATGGGCTTGGTGCATTGCAAATGACGTCAAAGGAAAAATGTCCTTCTCTGCACTGCCAGCGAAATCTGGAGAAGTCTGAGAATGACCCAAAATTCTGAGGTCTATTCTGAGGTTACTTCAAAACGAGACTGAAATACTCTAAAATGAAATTAAAGATAGCTAAACTAAACTCTGAAAACATATCACATACAGATATAAAATACAGATTAATTATTCATTTTATATTTAAGAGACTTTAGATAGCGAGAAACGCGATTTTTTCCAGCATTGTCATATTTCATTTGATAGTCTTTTAAACAAGGAAATGCAAGATATGTATATGTCACAGTGAAAACCCGAAATCAGTCAAAACGTGAACTAACTAGATAAAACGCGTTTTAACAAAAGTGCTAGGGATAACCCGAATTAACTAGGGAAAACGCATTATAACTGACAGTTCTAGGGAAAAATCGGTTCTCTCTAGTTCCGGTTTCGGTATTTTTTCTTTCCGGTTTTGTCTAGTCAAAATCGTATGGATCTAGAATTGTTGCTAATGAAATAATAAAAATAAATAAGTATAATAAAGCATTAATAAAGTATAAATAAAAATAATAAAATTAAAAAAGTAAGTAAAGTAAAATTAAAAAGCAAATAATAAAGTATTTTTTTCTTCAGTGATAGATTCTTTCCTCAAAAACTGTTTTACTTAGTACAGTTTAATACGATAATTTTTGAATAGATACAAATAATATTGTCTAAAAAATCAGTTAAAACACGAATAAAACGGGTTCTTCCTAGCCTGTCAGTCAGAACGCGTTTTACCTAGTAAATTCGGGTTTCGACTGATTTCGGGTTTTGGCTGCAATATACAGGGTATCACAAAAACCTTGACAGCGGCTTTTATTCCTGAAATATTTATCGTAGACTGTAAATTACAAAGTTGTGAAAAAAAAAGGTGCAAATTGCTATGAAATCAATTAAAGTTTTCAGGGAATTAAATCTTAAAAAAATATAAAATTTAAATTTTTATACGGACCCTGTACTAAAAATTTTCCAGAGGAGTAGAATGTGCCGCATCCTCTAATAAGATCATGTACGAAATTTTAGCATTTTATCACAAAAAGTCTCAAAGATATGAAACTACATAAATGGTTACTTAAACCACTTTTCGATGCCTGGATATGAGTTCGCAAAGAGAAAAAATCATGTCGGATGTTCATGTTTTAGGGGTCGTACCCAAATTAACAAAGAAAGTAATGATTGAATAAATAATTTTACTATTTATTAGTGTAAAGGTATTAAAAATGTGTAGAAATAATAACTTAAAGGAAAGATTACATAACGTAAAGGAAAGAAAGATTACTTAAAGAAAAGATCACATAACGTAAAGGAAAGATTACATAAAGAAAAGATCACATAACGTAAAGGAAAGATCATATAAAGAAAAGATTACATAAGGAAAGATTACTTTCATGAAAGATTACATAAGATTTTTTACAAGTTCACTGACTGTGCTATTTTTAAGTTATATTCTGTAATTTATTCATAAAATTTTAAAGTATTTTTCAGGGAGCATAGATTTTAAAATTTGTATTTAAAACTAAAGATATGAAATATATTTAATTTTCTTACGATGCATTCCAACGTCGCGTCATCTGCACTGAAGCTGTAAACATTTGCAGTTTAATTTGTGATTGGCCCTTCTCCAATTTTGTTTTAATATATCTTTGAGAATTTTCATGATAAAATTCTGAAATTTTGTACATGACCTTATTAGAGAATGGGACACATTTTACATTTTACTCACTGGAAATTTTTTGTACGGGGTCCGTATAAAAATTTAAATTTTGCATTTTTTAAAGTTTAATCCCCTGAAAATTTTAATCGATTTCATAACATTTTGCACCTTTTTTTTTTACGCAACTTTGTAATTTACACTATATGTCTACGATCAATATTTAAGGAATAAAAACCACGGTCAAGGTTTTTGAGACACCCTGTATATATTAAGAAATTCTTTGCTCTGGGTTAAAACCACAACGTTGGTAAGTGTTGTCATATGATCTTGGCTTTAAATTACGGTCTCCTTCAAAGAGAGACAAATTACCAAAGTAATCAACAATCCATAGAACCAAATTCATTATTAATAGATCAAAAAGGAATCTAATTCATAAAAAAAAAAACTGCAAAAGGGAGGCACCTTCCAATCCCCCCCTTAACATTTTCAAAAGTTTCAAGAATTTGTATGAAATGTTACTGTACATTTTTTATTATTTTACTTTTTTAATTAAAAAAACAAAGCATACAAAGCATGACATCAAATACCACTTTTTTTTTTAATTATATGCATAGAGTAAATTAAACTAAGTGACCTACCGTTCAAATCTCACAAAGAATCTTTCAAACAATTGAATAATGGTATTTTTTAGATGGAAAAGAATCTACAAAAATAATAAAAATTATGTTTCAAATAATTCATTATAAAGATTATTTTTTATTTCAGAGTTTTTCCTCATTATTCCACCATAGGAGGGTGCTGATTGCCGATTGCCAGGGATTGCTGATCTTCAAGAAAATAACAAATTTAGAATTTATTCCGAAATTGGTAACAATTTTAATCTCTTCGTTGTCTAGAGCGTTCAAGTGAAACTCCGACAGGGCGGCCGTAATGCACTTCAAGCGTTAAACTTTTAACGTTTAAAACGCTTTGTAAATGTTTTGTTTACTTGTTTGTGCTTTCATTTTTGTTTGTTCTAATGCTGAGAAAAACAAAAATTTTCAAGGAGAGAAGAAAGTCAAAGGTTTTTTTTTTTTTGTCCTTATTAAAACTGGTTTTTGATAAGAAAGTTTTTTAAAAAATGACAAGTATGAAACCAATTATTGAATCTGTAAAAGTAGTTGGTTTCTAATTGGTTTATTCTCATTTTTTTTTTATTGTTTCTTTCTCAATTTACGCTCATTTTAATGACCAAGTTGAATATGCATAGTTACTTCATAACGATCCTATGATTAGTGAATTATTTTTAGAAAAATCACTGAGCTTTCACTTTTTCAAATTCTGATTAATAACGGGGAATGGCACTCTTGTCTTGCATCGACCATTTAAAAAAGTGCTATTTGAACAAGCTATCATTAACAAAGTAAGCAGGAAAAAGGAATAACTCGCACTTTTTATGTTCATTCAATCACTATTAAGTTTTTTACAATACAAAATAGCCTTTTGCTTTTCAAAAAGAGCCAGAAGTAGTCATTTTTTTCAGTAAAATTTACAAAAATAAAACATACAAAGCGGCCTTAATACTTCAGTTTCATTACTATCAGTTGAAATACAATCTAAAAATGCATACATTTTGAAAAAAAATGTAATATTAAGCTACATGTAAGTTCAAACTTCGTTGAGAAATTTCAACAATGTTTCCATCTTAGGAGATAATAAACTGCATTTTTTGCATGGTAAACTATTGAACATTCGAGCACAATAGCTTTTCCTGTTAAGATACAAGTCGAAATGATTTAAACTTGATGAACTGAACTATCACTTACATTGGAACCTCTGTTATCTGTGAACGCGCATATTTGTCAACCATTATCTTATTTGGAAGGCTTGAAAATATTTATATTCATTTTCAGACCACACCAGTAGCGCAATTTTTCCTTCACAATGACACTTAATACTACTAAAAAAATGCGACGCTCCCATTCTTATTGAAGGTAAAAAAATTCAAGTACCTTATTTTAGACATAAAACTGCAAATGAATGAAATATTTTCATTCGAAACGTTAAAATTCATCATTACCATTACTTTTAAATGCTTAAATGAAGGACACCCGTTATGTAAAATAACGTCCGCCTACTATTAAAAGGATAATACAGTACACTCCCGATTATCCGCGGAAGTGGGTGGCGCGGCCGCCGCGGATAACAAAAATCGCGGATAATCCAAAAAAAGCTAAAAACGGGTATAGCAAAAAAGAAAACAGTCATTCCAACTTTGAAAAATCGTTTTATGTACAATAAAACGAAAATAAACAGCAGGAAATATTTAACTAACGCTTAATATTTTAGTATATCACACAAAACTAACCTAAAATGCATTTTGTTAATGAAAACAGAAAAGTGCTTTGTATTTACGAGAGGCGTCAAGGATACACAGAAAAATTAATACTTATGTACTGTTTTAATACTGTAATGTATTATGTAATTACAAAAGCATAACTAAAACTGCACCTTTTTGAAAAAATCAGTCAAAAAAAAACTTTGTGCGGCAGGCGCGGATAACCGGCTCGCGGATAATCGGGAGTTTACTGTATTCCCAAGCATGAAATCTCACAAGACCTTAATTTACGTGGAAACATACCTGTACGTAGAGAAATGAGAGAGCAATGAACTATATACATAGATTAAACCTTTCTAAATGGTCCGACTCCTGATTCAAGGGTAGTAATGCTACATTAAAAAGAGAAAGAAATTGACACTACCACACCCGTATAAGGCAGAAAAGAATCTATTACTTTTATTAGTATTTACAGCTGTACAAATAAAAGGGAGAAAACAACTACAATAAAAAAATACGCCATCTGTTGAGGGAGATATAAATTACTTCAAATTTATACAATATCAAATTCATATTTCTGTTCTTGTTTGACTCTTCAACAAATTGGTTCGTGTATCTCTTCAATTTCTACCATTTTGACTTCCTCGTATACGGAAAATATTGGAATCGTCAAAAAATTCGAGATTTTCAAGATATCCCGGAGTTCGAAAAACACTTTAAAATGTCTCTCTGTGAAAAGGATAATTCAAAATGCTTTGTCCTGATGTTCGAATATAAGTTAAAATTATAACTACAAAACCAAGAGAACTAAATGAATAAAATTCGGTACACCGATTTAACATCTACGGCATAGACACCTACCAAATTTTGTGCCAAATCCAACATGTGTTTGACCGAATGCCGATCTGTACTCTTAGAAATATGTAAACGTGTTACTAAAAAACGCAATAACTTTAATATATCGAATTAGGTATGTTCTTAGTCAAATTTTAGTTATAATAGGTCGGGAAAAATGCATCAAAAACACACGATTCGATTTTTGGATATCATTAATCGCCAAAAAAATTTACCAAGGACACACGGAATTCAGTAAGAATACTGAATTCACGCCAAAGGTAAATCTATTAAACGCCAGTGAGTTTCATAACTATTAAACGCCAATGCCATGTAAGACGTTTTCCGACTTACCCAAGGTCCACAATTTTTTGCAGGGATGGGTGATAACATCTTTACTAGAGAGTATGCGAGAAAGGTTTGGGGAGACAAGTCCTGCTGGTTATTGATTTTCATTCATATAGTTCATCTGTATTGCGGTTCTCTTTTAGTTAATCATTTTGAGACTCATATTTGCTCATCCATATTTTTTAATAGAAAGCGAAATATATAATTAATGGCATCTCTTAATCTAATTAAAATTTTAATTAATATTTAATTTTTATATTAATTTAGCCCATATTAACTTTATTCTAAAATGTTCTCTTATTTCCTGATCCGATTCCACCTTTTTTATTTAATTAATTCTACACACGCTCTGTAAAACTGCTGAAATCACCGAGTTCTCACGCTCCGAGTGAAGGGATAAAAATCTTTAATGCTTGAAACATTCTTTTAAAGATACTTAGATTTCCCTTTCCGAAGACTACAGGCGTTAAAGAAATCCCTACTAAAATTTCATTATAAAATGACTGAAGGAAACATTTCTGTCTCTTTCGCTCTTTTGGACTTGTATCGCGATGCGAACGGACTTAGGTTTTATCAACGGTACTTGTACATAGTTTGCCTCCCGGATGAAATAAATTGGAAGTTTTAAAATTACCACGCTACTACTAAAAAAAATATGTTTATATAAATCCTCTTTTAATTACAGTCGGACCGCAGGACAGCTATCATCAAAATCTTAATTACATCTCAGAATTTCTGATCAGGTTATTGATCCTCTAAATATTTCGATAAAAACTTATCAATTCGATTCTTGAATACCTCAACCTTGCCAACCATAGCTTTCAAAAAGCTGCTTATAACAGAATAGCTTCTATTAAAACATAATCATTCTTTTTTTTCTAATTAACACGTTTCATTTATTCGCTTTTAGCTCTATATGCTTCTCAGTTCGGTGCAAATTTAGCATCGGTTTTGAACTAATTTCAGCTAGAGACTTGAAACTTTAAATATAGTTCATAATTGGATGACGATGCAAAACGAACTCACTTTTTTTGTCTGTCTGCTTGTTTATCTTTTCGGCATAAATTTTGCAATCTACTGAAAACTTTATTATCGACAGATGGCTCCCTCAGGGGGCACCTCGAAAAGAGGATGAGATGCTTCCGGCATGGTGGATGCATCTCGCCACCCTGCAGGGGACATAAATAAGTGGAAATCTGGCTCCTCCCATCGATGACGGGACGTACTTCCTTTGGGAAAGGTTGTACCGTGGCCGGTGATGGCCCTTAGGATTCAACCAAAGTTCCCGCCAATGTTGCTGCTGAGGCGGTCCGGTCATTCAGTATTCTTTATCCGTGTGCCTTCGGGCGGGTCAGAGAGTCAGTGAGATGACTCATCGACAAATGGAGCTATGGCATGTCATTAGCTCACCGGAAAGTAAGTTTAAAATCGATTGTAATTTCACATATACAAGAGTAAAAAGCAGGAAAAAAAAGATTTAAATTTAAAAAAAAAATTAATATAGCATGGTTTCAAAACGCACTAAAAATGTATCCTCAAAATTAGTGATTGTGAATTTTATTAATTACAAAGAACATTTAAGTTTTGAATCTAAGCATTGTGAACATAAAATAAATGGTATAACAGTATTATTTTCAGTTGTTGAAGATTCTTTGGCACTTAAGGTGGTTCATTCCCCAAATTACACAGAGATATTGGCAGTGCTCCCATATCAACATCGAATTTTCTATTGGTGGAATTCTCAAGGTAAAATGTTTTTCTCTTCTCTCCCAAAAATAATTTAAATATATTCCGTTTATTTGTCAGTGATTTTTTAAAGAAAAATTCAGTACTTTCCCAGGACCCCATCACAAAGAATTTGAAGAACACGGAAACCCGGTTTCATATAGATTTTAATACCAATTAGCGCAATGCCGACAACGTCAGAAAAATATGCGGGGAAAAATGAACAATGTCTCCATACTTTGTCTGATTCGTAGCTGACCAGTGTTTATATATATAAACTACCACGTGCGGTTGGAGTTTTCAAAAAAGTGAATAAAAAGAATCAGAAGTCGTCACTTTCCCCGGTCAAAAACAGATGCCATCTTTATTCAATAATGTATGAAGGAGATATTACAAAAAAGAATATTTTTAAGAGAAATCTTTTTCATTTGTAAATACCTATGGAGATTCAGATGAGGAGTGTATCCGCAATCTTTTTTGAAATCGCCGCATAAGAACGAGAACATTGGATGAAATTCTGATTCAAATTGATAGTGCTCAAATCATGGTACAAGATTAGACAAAACACAAAAATCGCATTTCAAATTCATGTATTAAAGAAGAAAAAAAAAATCCAGCAAGATTGAAACTTTCGCATACAAAGTCTTCTGGAATAAAATTGGTTTGCATACACTGGGAAAATGAATTACGATCGTGAATCTAGCAGTTTTACTGAATCTGTCGCCGTGTTTTGAATCCCTTTTTTTCTGGCCGATTGAAACCAAAATCTAACACATATGCAGTCAGAAGATCACATTTCACTGCTCTTTTATATGCATATGTTATTATTGAAACCTTTGACAGATTTGGTTCTAAATTTGATAAGAATTGTCATTTCGGACCAAATTTTATCTAACTCCTTACATTCGATAATTATTGAGTTGGCTTATACTGTAATAGTCAGAACAGTCAGTCCTTTGAATGAGTTTTATTCAAAATTTGATAGAAATTTACAAATTTGGTTCATATCCCAAATTTTATCCATCTAGCTCAAAGCCCTTTTGAGTAATCGTATTCACGAACAGACATGCAAGCAGACATAATGACAAAAATGTGTTTTTGGAATTCAGAGGATTGTCTTAAATGGGGAGATTCGTCAAAATCTCGAGTTCAAGTTTTTTGACGATTACAACATTTTCTCTTCGTATACATGAAAGTAAAAATGTTCTCTAGATAGATGAATAGATTTTAATGTCACATATTTTCTTTCAGTCAGGATGTTTGTTTTACGTAATGCATTTATCGCTCATAAGCCATACATAACAAATCTCGATAATCCGCGCGTTGTTACACAAATTGTTTGCTTATGACTCCATTGTCTTTTTCGGCACTCTTTCAGACAGCACTCAAAGTATTGTATTTAGTACATCAAGAGTATTTTACCGAGGTTCGAATTAGTTCAGAATCCCGATGTGGTGTCATTCCTGCGTCTGAAAGAATGTTATATCGCATAGACAAAAAATTCTCGAAAATAATATGCCATTTTTTTATGCGATTCATATGAATAAAAAAGTAATTTGAAGCTCAAATTTATTCTACAAAATATTTTTTTTTAACATTTTAATTTATCAGATAAGTTAATTTTAATTCAGATTAAACATGCGGAAATTCAACTAACAGCAATTAGTGAATAGTCTTTGATGAATGATAGTTATGAAAAATAGATCTTCGGCGGGAATTCAGCTGAATATGTATATATTTTGTCGGCCTATTGACACCAAAATCAAAAATAAAACTACAATTTTAATCACATGATAACATACCGAATTTCGATGATTTAAGTCACTGCATTTATGAGTTATTGCGTTTACATATATGCGAAAGTACAGATTGACAGACGGTCAACCTTTTGACAGATCTAGCTCAAAATTTGATATGAATCTATATTTTGGACACTAAGAATGTGTATCAAATTCTATCTATCTAGTTCTTTATGCTATGCAGTTGTCTGTTTGGCTGTTCGAGTTCGTTTGTACTCGAACAGCCAGACAGATTTTCTGTGAATGGATTTTGTTCAAAATATGACAGAAATCTACAAATTTTGATGTAATTCTATATACCAAATTTCAGTCATATAGCTCAAAGCGTATATGATTTAACGAGCACGCAGACAGACAGGCAGATAAACATGATGCCAAAAATCTGTTTTCTGACTCGGGGAGGTCTGAAACGTGGAGATTCTCTAAAATCTGGAGTTAGAATTTTTTGACGATTACAATACTTCGTATATGAGAAAGTAAAAAGTGCTGGCCAATGACTATTACAATACTTCCTCTGTACTTCGTATATGAGAAAGTAAAAAGCGCTGGCCAATGACTATTACAATACTTCCTCTGTACTTCGTATATGAGAAAGTAAAAAGCGCTGGCCAATGACTATTACAATACTTCCTCTATACTTCGTATATGAGAAAGTAAAAAGTGCTGGCCAATGACTATTACAATACTTCCTCTAATCTTCGTATATGAGAAAGTAAAAAGTGCTTGCCAATGGCTATTACAATACTTCGTATATGAAAAAGTAAAAAGTGCTGGCCAATGACTATTACAATACTTCCTCTGTACTTCGTATATGATAAAGTAAAAAGCGCTGGCCAATGACTATTACAATACTTCCTCTATACTTCGTATATGAGAAAGTAAAAAGTGCTGGCCAATGACTATTACAATACTTCCTCTGTACTTCGTATATGAGAAAGTAAAAAGTGCTTGCCAATGGCTATTACAATACTTCGTATATGAAAAAGTAAAAAGTGCTGGCCAATGACTATTACAATACTTCGTATATGAGAAAGTAAAAAGTGCTGGCCAATGACTCAATTGCTATTTACATAAGGGAGGGAGAAGTTGGTTGTGACAATTTCAAATTTTCAAAAATGGAATGCATAATATTTTATATCGTACATTTGCGAGCAGAACAATGATATGATTATTATAGTATGACAAACTCTGGATTAAATAGACTCACACAAATTGGGTTAGGAATACTATTCAGAACAGAACATTATATTTGACAGTGTGCGATATAATATAATAATATAAATATAAAATATTCAACGAATATACTATCTTGATAACAGAAAAAAACTTACAATTGCGTATAGGGTGAAAGACCGCTTTAGCTTATTAGAAAATTTTAACAGACACTCAAAAACGTTAATGAGATTCACCAAAGTCCGCTGTTCTGTATATGAAATGTTTTGCAGATACTATTTAATGATGCAGACAATACAAATCCATGAAATAAATAATTTTTTCTGCTTACTGCTGAATAATTCGTAGGCAGGATCCCTGGATATGCAGTTTGTGAAAGGCTACTACTCACAGCCGGCAAACCTGCTGCTGTCACAGTAGTTCCACCAGATCCATTTGTGGCAGAAGAAGAACTTAAAATGGTGGGACCTGAAAGATTATATACCAACACATTTATACTAAGGAAATAAACAGGATACATTTATCATTGCATTAGAAATTAATTATGAAGTCAAGATATAAAAAAATAACTATAATAACTTTTTATTAGAAATTTTTAATGAATATTAGAAGCATCTATTATACTGGTGAAGATGATACGACATACAAAGGGAAGGAGATACGACATGAAAATGGCATTTGATAGCTTAAACTGAAAAATGCTAACAATATTTATCAAAATAAAGGGAGCTCAAATTTTGTGAGATGATGATTTATTTCGAACAAAAACTAGATAAGCTACTAGAGGTGCTAAACTATTTATTGGGTACACACACAAAAAAAGCACAATTTAAAATTTAAAAAAAAGCAGGTGGGAGGGATATGATATTTTCTATTGATGGTAGTGAAGAAATTAGGATGGATAAACAAAGAACATTAAATTGGACTCAAATATTCTAAAGTATTGCTTTCCATTAGAATTTTGCAAGCCTTCTATGACACGTATAATATCAATCATTTAAGTTTCAGACGTGATAAACGTTTCTTCATCACAGAGCACATCTGATAACACCACTCTCCTATAGATGAATTGCTGGACAACCTTATATTAATTTGCATATATATCTCAGAAACATTACAGCATAAAATCCCTTTATATTTAATTGCATCAATCAATTTAAAGACTTTGTTCTACAATGAATAAATATTTGATATCACAATAAAATGTTCTTTATTTGAATAGCAATTAGATATGTTATTTTAGTCATGTTTTAAAGTTGCTTTAACCAAAGAAACACCGCCGAATACAATTAACAATAGGAATTATGTTCTTCCACCAGCTATGCGATGTCTTTGCTGTGCACCTCTAATCCCATAATCATGATCAGCGATAAAATCTCATCGATTAAGGCGCCACATGCACTTGGTCAAATTCCTCGCGTTCGACAACGCTATCAGACCAAAACGTTTTCTATGTAGATACAAGGGCTCTTTTCAAACAAGCGCACAACACAAATTGATAAAGAAAATCCAGCATGTAACGCCACGGTGTCCCCTCGCCGCTCATTCTGCGAAACATCGCTCGTTAGCGAGTGCCTTTTTTACATTTTTTGTTCGTTATATTTTTCGTTCATTTCGCATATAAATCTCTCGTTATGCTAGATGCTGAAGGTGGTTTGCGAGATTTGATTCTACATGGATTTATATTCTGATCAACACTTTTCTTCCCCTCCTTTTTTTTACTTCTTTCTTTCTTTCTTCTTTTGACTCGTTTCGTTAATGAAATGGCCATTCGAATTGAATTAAGTGCGATGTTAAACAGATATGTTTTGTAATTTTCCAATAACAAATATTGCGAAATTTATTTAGAATTACCGCTCTTACTTTAAAAGACTGCATTCATTTTCAATTGAAGTGTTTTCCTAATAATCAGTTATAGTATTCCGATTTCAAAGAGGCATCGATGGGTCATTTATCCTGGATACGTCACTATTTTAGCATTAGAAGTTTACTTCTGATTAAGAGCTATTTTAAGAACTGATTATATTTTATTTGACAAGTTTCATGCTTGTAAATATGGAATTTTCTTATCGATTTTTCACTTGCTTCATGATGTATTACAGTTTTGAAATCTTCAAGGGCAATGCACTAATTTAATATTGTCATAACTAATTAATCCCATTTATGTGGCGTTTATGTTAGTGAATTTGAGAAAAACTTGTGGTGAAAGCTTATAAGCCAGTTAACAGCTACGCTACCGAGCAATTGCTTTTGTATCGTGGTCATGTTACTGGGTTGCGAACCACAAGGTCCCAGGTTCTATCCTCGCGCATCACAATCCGCCACAAACTAACGTTATTTATAATAATGAATTACAAAAAAAAATTCTATTTTTAATACAATAATAAAAGTGTTCAATTTATTTTAATAGCAAGGTTACTATTGAAGAAGCAATTTCAGAAATATATCATGAGTTTATTTTCAGCTTCATCAATAAATTAACATTGATTAATTCTGCTATTGACAGACCCTCTGTACAAATATTAAGAGTCAAAGTTCGCTAAACATCGAGCTGATAACTGAAACAAAGGACAATTACTGAAGTTGAACGTTACCGTAACAAACATCAAAACGCTGAAAGAAGAAACTTCATTCTTTCTGAATCGCTTTCACAAGGTCACCCAGCAGGCCTGTTGGAATACATTGTGTCTTTAAAAAAAATAAAAAGTCGTCTGCATGCTCAGGTCAAAAGCACGGACTACTCTGGGAACATGCCAAAACCCTCCTACTAAAATCCCACTGTCATGTTTCCTCCAAGGTCAACTGTTTTCTCCCGCTCATTGCTGTCAAGATAGGAAAGAATGGCGCAATTCAGCTTCCGTTTAGAATTTCGCATTAATTTTTTTCCTTCATTTTTGGAACAGAAAATAATATTGAGTATTTTAATCTTTCAAAAAGTTCCGCCGCTAATTTAAAAGAGCCTTCGTGATGTATTTTTTTCACAAGAAATAACAGACATAATGAAGAGGTGCCGGATCATGAAAATAAAAACGATTTGGTAAGAAGCACAAATGAAAAATATTAGATGTAAATACTGTTGTTTTTTTTAATGGCTAACACAGTTAAAAGAAAAAAATTCAGAATTACGAATGAATGCTTAGATTAGGAGATTTGAAATCTTTTCCGGGGATTAAACATCTTTTCTTCCCATATCAACAATAAATTCCCCATCAAATGTAAATCTATTAATAGGATGAGAGTCCCACATATTATTATTGATTCAAACATGTAGAAAAAAATAACGTCTGATATATAATCAGTACTGCTGATAAGGAAGCGGTCACTTAGAAATAATAATTCATTGTTCAGAAATACAAATGCAGCAGTAACTAAAAGAATTTTAACAAATTACGAGAATCATTCTAGTTGGAGCATTCATTACAATATTCCAGTAATAAAGAAATAATAATCAGTTTCGTGCTTTCAATACTGTGTTATATCTTTGAAGCCATTTCACACTCAACGTTAACATAGTTTTATTAAAATATAATAAATATTACACACTTTATTATTTAACCATCATTGATTTTTATCAGATAACAATATAGACAAGATAAAAATGAGAGATCGACAAAAGCATTTAATGAAGCTCTTTCAAGTCATTAGCATTCACATTCGAACAACATAAATAAATGGTCGAAATTCTCCAAAAACAGAAAAATACTGAAACAAATATGTTCCATAATAAATTTGAGATCAAACAAATACAGTAGACTCCCGATTATCCGCGGGCGGATTATCCGCTGCTGCAGTTTTACAGCTATGCTTTTGTAATTACATAATACATTACAGTATTAAAACAGTACATATGTATTAATTTTTCTGTGCATCCTTGACGCCTCTCGTAAGTACAAAGCACTTTTCTGTTTTCATTAACAAAATATATTTTAGGTCAGTTTTGAGTGATATATTAAAATATTAAGCGTTAGTTAAGCATTTCCTGCTGTTTATTTTACTTTTTATTGTACATAAAACGATTTTTAAAAGTTGGAATGACTGTTTTCTCTTTTGCTATACCTGTTTTTAGCTTTTTTCGGATTATCCGCGAATTTTGTTATCCGCGGTGACCGCGCCACCCAATTCCGCGGATAATCGGGAGTGTACTGTACTATATAATTATAAAACTTAGTGAAAAAGAGCGCAAAAAAGCATTTTATAAAAAAAAATTATTACCAGTTTTCACTTTAGATTCGACATAAAAATACTCGTTTTCTTTTTATTTCTTTTACATGTACCGACTTATTTCGTATTTGAAATATAGTTGTAAAACGAAGTGAAGGCAAAGTTTCATGAGCCGCAACTTCCGTTTATTTTTCTAGACTCTAGTTGGAAAACAGTAACGGATTACATATGTTTCTCTGGTAACGGTTTAATAAAGTTAGATTAACTATTCATAAGATGTCAGCATATGGAAATATTTTGTATGGATGTCCGTGGCCAATTAAATAGTAAGCAATCTCAGTTGGAACGCCCTGACCGAACTTCCGAGCCGTACTCATTCTGTAGTATTTACGCATCAACATATATATGGAAAAATGAATTTTAGTGAACACTGGAATATCATCACAAGTACTTATATTTGTGCAGCAAAATATTCAACTTTGGTTTTCATTTCGAGCAGATTTTGTGTGCGAATTTTATGCAAGACAATTTTAGAATGGGATGTGTTGCTTTCGAGTATTCTAGAAAAAATTGAAAAAAAAAAAACACACACACACACTTTTTTCCGTCTAGAAGTCAAAGTGTTAAGTAGGTGTAAGGGAAACACAAGGGATATTCGTACACTGTATCCTAAACTAATCAATAAAACTAGTGATAAATTTATATGAAACGTAGTTTTCGCCCCCTCCGATCATAATATGAAAAAGTATCAGTAAAATTTTTGAGAAGTTATTCAAAATGACATAAATAAGGTGGAAAGAAAAGTCATTGGACTGATAAGAATGGGAAAAATTCTATTTCACATTCATTTATCAGACCAACGATTTCTATAAAAATTGAACTTTCATCTTAAAAAAACCACAATAATTTCGAAATTTTAAAGGGAAAAAAAAGATAGTAAAAATGATTTTTTTTTTTTTAAAAAATTTGCTAAAATCACTTAAAGGAAATAAGAATAAAAAAGTGTACATTTTTACTATGAGAGGATCTATTATCTTGTTAAATTTATGATACACTTAATCTGCATTATTAACCCGTTGCACTTCGATGTCTCGCACTAAGGCATTATAATCTTCCATATATAGGCATATATATAGGCATCCATATATATAGGCATATATCTTCCAGAAGCTGCATCATTTTAACGCTTTATTTATTTTTGAGAGAAAGATAAAATCAATACATTCAAACTGCTTCTTCATATCCAGACGTCGGTGCTGGAAATGCTGCTGCCAATTCCATTTGTATAAATGGGTCACGCTGACTGTGCAACTTACCTTGACTTTGTATTTCCATTTCAATAGTTATACTTAAAAACCATATCAGAAATCTTTCCCAACACAGAACTTTCTTTTCTGTCAATTACAGTACTAATAGAGTAAAAATACTCTACCAGGAATGCTTGAGTTACGGCCTTAAACGCCGCAACTCAGTCTTTCATTAGCGATTAACTTTCCCATGACATACGGGGGGGGTATTAACACATTGCGTACAGGTCACGAGATTTCTCGTTTTTAGCAGTCTCAACGTTTTGATCGGGTCACGAGATATCTCGTTTTCATGTTTTATCGGTTAAATCGATGCATAACCAACCAGAGGCAAATATTTAACACATTAAGGACCACAAAGAAATCTGTAGGACATAAGCCTGGGACAGCACATTTTTGGGCAAACTGGTACGTTCTAAAATCATCATAACTTTGTTATTTATGAAGCAATAACAGACAGGACACGCAACACGAGGAAACTCGTGACCAGTCCATAACAGATGGGACGCGAAACATGAGAAAACTCGTGAGCAGTTCTTAATGTCTTGAAACAAGATACTGCTGCAAATCGTGCCGCACACCGTAGCACAAGGGAATATTCTTTACCAAATATCATACTCTAAAGCATTATTCAAGTCTGTGAAATAATAGATAAAATGTAAAAAAAAATAATAATAATAATAATAATAATAAATGCATGTATAACGTATATAGTAATATTTAAGAATAATTTATGTAAATATAAAATCAAATGTAAATTAAAAATGTGCATATATGCATTCTATTGCTTGCTAAGCAAAGGATGTGCGGGCCCTGGGAGCGCGTTTAGCGCGCAGAGCGCCGTACGCAGTGTGTTAAGTTGACAAATGTCAAAAATATCCAATTAATAATAATGAGGTTCTAAGGCTTCGTTTATTTCTTTATTTACAAGCCACGGTTTCCTGAAGAATGAATTATTGGCAAATGAAATGAAATGCAGAAACATTGCTGAAAAAACAATTCAACGTTTATCAATTACAAATTGGCTTAAAATAGGTAACGAATTTGGAATGCCATGATAATAAATACTCATTTTATTCACAAAAGTTTTGTTTCATTTCATTGTATAACACTGAATTGAAATTTTTCAAATAACTTACAGTTCCTTCTTTCTAAGTCTTATACATAATTAGGTGTTTACAGAGCTCGTTCGTTCAGAAATAGCACAAAAAAAAATTGCCAAATTAATCAAAAGATGCGTAATAATAAGTTTATCCAAGCTCATTTTTAAGAAATTCGAACATTACTCTCCATATAAAGTAATCCGTTTTACTATGTAGACACAATTTTGATACAAAATATATGCTTAGATACCAGTAATCCAATTAAAGAGATGAAATTTGTTTTTGTAACTCATGAAATTAGATATAATTTCTATGTGAATACAGGCAAAATAAAGAACATTTATTGCCTCAACAAACAGACGAAAAATTTAATTAATAAATTTGAAAAAATGAGATCAATTGAATACCATCACTGAGAAATTAAATAAAGGGTTTCTCTGTATACCAAAAACAGACTTATCTTATTAATTTATTAACGTAATAAAATTGCAAAAAGCACCTTCGTTTTATATACATTGTCATATGTCTAAGATCTTCTTCAGAAGGGAGCTTAAAAATCCAGAAAACAGTAACTCCCAAAAGTTCTCACAATAATCCATTTATTATCAATATAACAAAAATGATGCATAGCTTTTTTTAAAATGTAGCATGCAGCTCATTATCGCATTATTTGTTTAGAATCAGCAATTTCTGAGGGAAAATATATTTGTCAACGCATAGCACATATCTTCATTTAAGAAGACATTTTATTTATATTCGAAAGCAATGGTGCGCTAGGTGAATATATAAATAGGTAATCGTCACCTCGAGAGAGTGAGATTCGTTTATCTCAAATTTTTATAAAAGAAAAAATTGATTGAATAGTAATTGGGTACTGGTATTCGACGGCGACGTTGTGATGTTTCGGAGTTCCGCGGTGTGACACAGAGGCCGCGAACACCTCCACATCATAATTTGGAATAGTTATTATAATTTGTAAGTTTAGGGAAAGATTAAAATTAATTGAAACTGGTTTAGACGAGCGCATAAAGCTCTAACATCATGAAATTTAGTAAAATTGTTAATATTTTTATGATATAATTATTATTATTATAAAATAATATTTTGATTATTTTTGGGGGAAAGAGAACTTTAAAGGAATTACGTTACTTTTACTATGGGGATTGATTTAAGTATCTTGATTAGTTATTTTTGAAAAAATCCAGAAATTTCAACCGTGTAGCTCATTATAGCTATCTAAGGCCGAAACAGGAATAATTGAGAGATTTTAATCCAGCAGATTGATAACAGAGTTAGTAAATTCCCCGACTTTTTATAGACGGAAAATTAATGTAAGAGTTGTCGATTGCAGCTCTAGGTGTTTTTCTAGAGCTGGGCACAGCAGGATCATATGCTGGTATTTAAAGTAACTCGTTATGAATCTGAGGCAACCTTCTTTTAATAAATTCCGAAACAGATTCAAGTTGAAGGTCACCGTGAAGTATTTTTCTTTTGATGCACCAGGGTGCATTTGAATGCTGCTTTTTATTGCAGTTTACAGAAAAGAACCATAAATAATTCTAACACTATGAACGCCTGAAAGTTGGAAATATTTTTAAATCTCAGACTCGCACCTGACAAAATCACTAGACATTTTCTCTGAAGTAAAAAAAAAAAAAAAAAAAAAACTATCGATTTGCAAGGTGCGATTGTTGCTTTAAAATAAATTCCTAAGGCCAGGCGCAATTTTTATTCGCCTAACTATTCACTAGATGCCGAAAATCTGTGGGATGAAATTGTAGAGCACATACATCCAACTCAACAATTCTTCGACTTAACCCCTTTGAGACGAAAAATCGCACACGTGACCTTTCCTCAGGGCCGAAAGCAGCTTTCGTGCAGCGGACTTTCGGAAAATGATTTATATTCGATGGCGTTACTAATCCATGTTTTTATCAAAAGATTGGTTTCGCACATTAGTATTCCTCACTCAGAGGCCAGACTGGGATTGGGCAAGTGTCTGCGAATCATTATTTTCGCAAATATAAAGAGAAGCACGCATTTTTTAACGTTAAGAGAAACAAGAGCTTATTTTGAAGTGTCTGTTATAGCTTATACACTCATTTGTGGTGTTATTTCAGTAGGGATTGTATTCCTCTCAGTTTCATTTGTGCAATCATGGCTACAAGACTGCTTATCTTTACGGGGGGGGGGAGTATGTAAATTTATGAATGATCGATGTATGGTTAACGATGGATTTTTTTTATTTAACTTACAAACTTAAGATTTTACTAAATTTTTAATCTATTTTACCATAAATATTAAATTCTTTATAGTAAAACAGACGACTCAAAAAATTAGAAGATGCGTAGTTTGCTCGAAAGCAAGATAATAACGAGAAATTGACAATGAATATAAACTGTGTAATGTTAATCTCCACACTAATCAGCGTTTTGAGATTTTTTATAAGACCCCGAAGCATTCATTATTACAATTTTATGAAGTCTTTTAAAATATTAATTGTAAATATTTATTTTTTCTTTTACTTCTATCACTTCATTATTCTTGTGTTACTTTAAGTATTATCGATCATAATAAAACACATTTATTTTTGGTATTCAGTATCGAATATTTTTAATTAATTTTTTAAAATCATGATTGGAAACACGATATCTGTTGTTACATATTTAAACATTGTTTCATTTCTATGTAACGAGTATTTATTATTACATTTATTATTTATTTTACATTTATTATTTACATTTTTACGAAATGTAATGCGCGTTAGGTTTAGCGCGAGAAAATGCTCCATAGAGCTGAGATATAAATGGAGGGAGATAGCTATATAGTCCCTCGTTTCTTCTCAAAACAAGTGTACCCAGCATGAATCACGTGAATTCAAATGAATCTTAGAGTAAGAAAATCTTTTTTGGCGCCATATCGCAAATCTTGGCATACTCAAAAATTGTCGCGCAACCTTTTGCTTCCCGGCAATGGGTCCGGTCGGCATAACATTTCTTGAAAAAGATTTTTTTTTTTTTTTTTCCTTTTCTTTTCTTGTTTTGAGATTATCATTCTTTGAAAACTAAGCACAGCGGTTTCGAAAATAGTTTCGTTTTCATAACATTAGTAGCTGCATTTGTTGATTTATATCATGTTTACTTTTTTATGTTTTTTTGCATTAATTAAAAGTGATTATTTTCTTCTTTAAGTAAAAATTTTAATTTGTTTATTTACCTAAAAGCGTCTTTTAATTTTACGCTACATGTTCAAATACTTTCTATCATTATCTCAAACAGATTTTTAAAAAACTTTTATAAAAACAGATTATAAAAGTGACCTACGGTTTTTTAAAATTTTTATTTATTTAGATTTTAATGTAAGTTTTTCTTTTGACGGAGCATTGTTAAAGAATATTGTTCTACATAGTAAGCATGCCGTACAAAAATTGCTTTGAAAAATTTAGACACTGATTTTAACGTTAAAAGGTAATTGTAAAATAAAGTAAATTGGCGTAATATAATCATAATTAGCATAATTCAAAATGTTGTTTCGACACATTTTTAATATTTCTATGGCTTAGTATCGGTTTAAAAAATTTCACTTCTGGTTTATAATTTTGCCAGTAACTTTGCTTCTAACTACCGCAGAAACAAAAGTAAATCATTTTTGGAATCTTAAATGTGTTGACTTGAATATAATATAATAAAGAAATACGAAATTTTTACCAAAACGGTAATTTTAGAGTATGTGCATACCGTAAGTTATTAATAAATGTTGACATTAAAACAAAATTTTTATCTGTAAAGACAGCATTTCTTTCTTTAATATTTTCTTATCTTTATAATATCCATTAGTTTCTTTTCACATTTTAATAAAAATTTATAGAAACATGCAATTATTACCTGAAAATTTATGAAATTTTACTGTATAACATTTTCTATAAAACATACATTTTAGTTTCACTATTACATTTACAATGGTGATTTAATATCGTTCATGGTATAATACAATTCGAATTTTTATGGTAAAAAAGGCACTACATATTAGAAATAATAAGGAACTTTATTTGCATTTAAAATAATTACGTAGTTATTAATCGGTCAATAATGTTTATATATACATTTGCACAGGAGAGAAAAAAAATCCCGCCAAGTTTGCAGCCAAGCACGTGCAACACATTCGAGGTTAAAATGAAGCAAGAAGCAAAATATAATGCAGTTATATCAATTTAAATGAAGCTTAATAACAAGTTAACTAAATTAAATACAATAATTAAACAAAACTCTGAAATATTTCAGTAATAACATCGAAATCACTGAGTGATCTAAGTAACGAATATTTTAAACTGATTTAAAATGGATGTTATTACACATACTTGTGAAATGACACAGAACTATCCTTAGAAGCTTTTTCTATGCATCCAAATGCACAGCAAAATTGGCTTAAATAAGTTTAAAAATTTAACAGTTAAAAGCGAGAAATAATCTATCATTGAAATATAATGGTGAATGCGGTTAGAGCGAATTTCAATTCTAACTACAAGTCACATGATTTCATCTTGTTCTACACCAGAGTTGGGTAGAAATTCCCTCTACTCGCTATTTCAATTTTATGAAACGCTCCTACCTGTACGGACCATAGAATTGAAATGGTGAAATAGTTTATATTTCAGCTCTGTGGTATGGACAGTCAGCGTTTGCTTGGTCCCATCCAGTGACAGCATTTCTTTTCATGCACATCCGTCATGAAATAACAGTATTTAAAAAGGCACAGATTGCCTTTCGATTAAAAAAGAAAAAAATCGGATCGCTGTCGGGTTGGTTTTCGAGTACACGGTTTCTATTACGTCACACATACATACATAAAGCAAATTGTTCTGCTCTGTTCGTTAGGGATTCAAGGTCAGGATACGAGTTCTGAAATTGGCGCGTAATTGATGCGAAGTTGTTGCTTGGGTGAGCAGAAAAAAAGACTGCTTTGTATTTCAAACCATTTAGCTCTGAAAATGATTGGACAAATTGCGAATGATATGGAACTTTTGATTGAGTGCATAGACAAGAGATATACTTTAAAATCACTAATGAAATATTTTTGTTAATTTAAAAGTGCATTTATGGGAGAAGTATGATGGGGTGAGAGGAAGTTAACAGACTGCCCATTCGCGGATTTTGAAAGTTTGAGGGCACAGGCGCTAAATTATTCTGAGACCCCCCTTTTAGATAAACTGTATTGATAAGAAAGTAGTGTGAACTAATTTGCGCTTTTAAATTCATCTTTATGCTTATTTTATTTATTTAATTATACATACGTACATACATATTGCATAAATGAAATTGCGACCCTTTATCTCCATCTTCTTTCTTCTAATTATTATTTTGATAATATGAAAAAATAAAGTAACAATATTTCTTTCTGTCTTAGCGAATTTTCTAAATAAAATGGACATTGCAGTGTCCAAGCATTCAAATTTCAATTTAAACAAGAATAAAAATTGAAAATAAATACATCATTTTTGATTTTCTTAATTTTTCTAAAAAAAGGTAACTTATTCAATTTAGCTTGAGTCACGAACTTTCCACGAACTTTTTTGAAGAATTCTAATGATTTCCGAGAAGTATTAATGGAAAATATTCCCATTTAATTCATTTCAAACTGGAATAACCAGTGTCAACGTTCTTTATCCCAAGGACTGTACGGTATTTTCTATTCAGTTTCATATTTGTGGGTTAATTTTATTTATTTTTCAACAAAAAAAATATTAAAATAATTAAGTTAATATTAAAAATAAAATAACAGTTAACTTATTTTAAATAAAATAACAGTTAACTTATTTTGAATTTAAGTTATTAAATTTATTATAATTAAAAATTATGATTTAAAATTATTTAATGGAATAAATTATTTAAAAATTGTTGACTTTCTTAAAAATTTTCCAACTAAAGTGTTTTTAAGCTAAAAAAAGTGTTAAAACAAATCTAAGTAATAAATATTTTGAAAAAAAATAAGATGCAAAAACTTTTTAACACAGTTTAGATACTCTTTATACGATTGAACATTTTTAAACTTGAAAATTATATTAATTATAAAACAAAACCGATTTTATATTTATATCCTTTATTATTTTATTATGTACTCTGTAGCTTTCCTCAACTTATTTTATAAATATTCTATTAAATGAACTTGGAAATAATTTTTTTTTATATATTACATACATTAGCCATAATAGCCAGATAGTTTAGGTATTCTTGATTTGTTAAACTATAACGATTTTTCAGCAACTGCGACCATTAAGAATCTGTAAATTTTCAACGCAGTCAATACATTCAGAAAAGTTGAATGTACCGTATTATTATACATCAGTTTATAAAAATTTATTTTAGGTACTTTTTTTCTCTTCATTTGTTTTGAGAGGTTGTGACATGAAGAATTTAAAATGTATCATTTCATTACCAAATTCAGATTCGATATTCTATGATAAATGTTCTTTAAATTTTTGATCAGATTCCTTAATTTCGATGTTGATTCTTTTTTTTGAAAATTAACCAAAAAATCCAAATATTGAATTAACTTTACTATACGCTTCAAAACGCCACGAAAGGTCCGTGCATAGCATATGCAGCAGAGGCAAATACGTTTCCGAACTAAGTTTTACTTTTCCTCCAAGACCAATGACTTATGCACAATTGCCTTCAAACTTTTTTATATTATTTTCAATTTAAGTCGGCCCTTTTCAGCACATCATAAATCTTCCCAACAGAAACGGAAAAGAAATATATTTTTACCTTATATACCGAGCACTTATAAAAGTCTGATAAAGAGTAAATCATGTAACAAATAAACAAGCAGACAATCCAAAATTTAACGCCTTTTCAGAAAGATCCATGAGTGACGCAATAAAGAAATATTGAAATTATTACTTTAAAATTTGATTAATCCGCTTACATGGTTATTGGTTAATCTAACATGTCTCTACATCTACCATTTCAAAAAGATTAAAAATAAAATATAATGTTTAAAATTGATTATTCTTATTCCAGAGGATTATTATTCTTAAATAATAGCACGAATATTCTAATAAAAAACACAAATGTATTATTTTGACTATAGTTTTAATACCAAAAAATTTATAAGATATATTATATATATATATATATATATATATATATATATATATATATATATATAACCAAAAATATTAGCATTAGGTAATTAAAACCTATAATTGAAACAATATAAAATCAAAAATATTTTGGAAACGAAACTAAATTATTTCGGAATCGCAACTAAAAAATTATTTCTGATTCAAACTAAAAACTAAAAAAAGAACAGAAAAAGCACCATTGTATTTAGTTTATTTGGTTTAATTTTGATACTTTTTTTTCCCTATTAACTTGGTTTTTATTACTATTATATATATTTCGAGATTTGAAATTTTAGATAAGCCAATTCAGTTTTTACTTATAAAATTTTAAATAATATAATTAAAAAGCATAACATTTCATGCCAGTTTAAAATTATTATTGGCATATTAGTAATCTGTTCTAATCTGGTTACTAAACTAAAAAGTAACTTTTCTAAACGAATCATTTTAAAAGACTTACTGGAATTTAATTTATTAGAAAGGAAAGAATTAATGTGCATATATTTTTAATGCTGTTACGCTATTATTTAAGAAAGTGTTTTATAACAGCTATATTACGCAATTTTATTTTGTTCATCTAGTCTTAATCAATAATTCAAATGCTTTAAATTCAGAATATAGCTTTTGTAGAGAAAAAAAAAATCGTTTTACCTTAGTAAAATTACTTTAGGCATAACTATTTTTTTTCTTTTACATAACATTAAATAAGTCATAAATCTCAAAAAGAAAATTATTTTAATACTAAATATTAAATACTGTATAAAAAGTATCCAGCCAAAAATTTCCTCGCTCACAGTGATGCTAGAATAGTGCCATTGTGCACCTCAATGCACATGCTTGATTTTTTTTTCTCCGCTTTCAAGACTACCAATCGCTACATGTTGGCCGTCTACTGAGTTGCTATGAAACGCATTCTTCGAATTTTTTAAATTTCTCATAAGATGACTGAATGAATGCAGCAAAGATACTGAATCAAATTCTGTCAAAAACTTCTAAAGTCGAGACAATTCGTAAGATTCAGCAGGTGTTTGGAGAAAACGATATGAGGTTAACACAAAAGAGTAGTTCAAATGATTTGAAAATGACTGAACATCCGTGGAGAGGCCATAAACCACTCGGAATGCAGCTGTGGTTGCAAGAGCGGAAGATTTGATAAAAAAACATGATCTGACAGCGACAAAAGAGTATTAACTCTAAAACGCAATTCGGCGAAAAACTGGCAGTATATTCATCGCGCCTGATTCAAAATTAATACTCTCCAGAGATGGCCCCTTTCAGCTTTCCTAGGTTGATACTGAGAGAAGAGAAAAGATAATGTCATTCAGCCTACTGATAGTAGAAAAAGATAATGTCATTCAGCCTACTGATAGTAGAAAAAGATAATGTCATTCAGCCTACTGATAGTAGAAAAAGATAATGTCATTCAGCCTACTATGAGCAGAGAAAAGATAATGCCATTCAGCCTACTATGAGTAGAGAAAAGATAATGCCATTCAGCCTACTATGAGTAAAGAAAAGATAATGCTATTCAGCCTACTATGAGTAGAGAAAAGATAATGCCATTCAGCCTTCCAGAGGTGCTTTTGGCAGCGGAAGAATTGGTGTGTGAGGCGCAAGCAGCCTTCTCCAATCAAACCTTTTTCGGCCAAAGGTCGGATACAGCCCTCATACGCTTAGATGGAGAAGATGTTTGTTAATTAATAGCAAAAAGTGCTATTAATTAACAAACACTGATAAATATATAAATCGATGCAAAATTTTATTTTTTAAAACTCTTTCTCTAAAAGAAACACTAGTTAGTATGATCATTTTACCTTTTCCTTTTTTTTTTAATTACTCAAAATTTGGGAAAACTTAGTTTCAAGTACAAAAAAAAAAAAAAAAAAAAAAAGGCTTTTTCGCCTAAAGTTAATATAATTCTCTAAACGACCGAACCAGCAATTTCCGTTTTTTATTTTTTTAAAATATAAAGTTCATATTTATATATAATTTTTATTAAAATTAGAGGAATAAAATATTTTTAAGATTCAAAGATTTAAATAAAACAAAGTTCGATTAAGTCACTTTAAAAGATAATTTTTCAAACCTGATTGATATTGAACAAAATAATCGGGGACTTAGTACATTAAAAAAAAACATTGATAACGAATATGAGGTGGATTCATTAGAAATTGACGGGATCATAAATTCCATTATCTATTATTCAAAAATTCTATTTATCCAAAATTTTGAACTCAGAAAAACTAAATCTAAAAAAAAAAAAAGAACAGTAAAAGATGGCGACGGTTTTTATCCTAAAAATAACAGGAAATATTTATTTATGATATTCCACTGTTTTTCTAAATTTTCAGAAAGTAATAAATGATCAATAAGAAATATAATTGAAATTTAATAATTTCAAAATAATTCCAAAAAATAAGCAAGTTATTTAATAAATATCATATTCAGCACTTTTAAAATTAAGGCCGTACAATAAGTTTAAAAAAATTCACTAATTGATTAAACACTTCGTAAAGTAAAATTTTTAAAGAACTTAAAGGATTTAGATATTATTCATTGAGAATACAAGACAGTGACATATTTAATCACTGGAAACAATTCAGAATTGTGAACAGTTTTTTGAAACTCTTTCCCGTTTCGACTTGATCCAAAATTCGAATTATATATCTTAACTTTACGTTAATAGAAAATTCAGAGGCCAAAGAAAAAAAACTGAATAAAAAACTTAAGTTCCTACGTAAATGAAAATATTTCGAAATTTTATGAAACTAATAAGATTTTATTTCTTTCATGGAACTCAATGATTTTTATGTTATGATACGTGAGATATTTAACGAAGTATTTTTTTTCTTCCAAATATCGTGAAACAATAAAATGGCAAATAAAATTTTCCTAATTGTTTATAAAACTTCTTAACCTTTCGATTCAAGCCCGAATGGCATCGATTCTCTAATATGTTTAAACTTTCATATACTCAGCATTTCTGCCAAATGTTTGATTGTTATTCAATCTAACGATGAATTAATCGAAATCGGTTTGTAATAAATGGTCTCACACAGTATCTAATACAATAAGCAAGGGTATCAGAGGAAAATGAATGGTTATCGGAAGTCATTCATCTCCCCTTTCAGGCACAACAATCGGAAATAACCAAATGAATGCAGTAATTAAGATTCGATTTATGTACTGGAATGGCCCTGAAAATCGTCATAATTTAATCTAATAATTGAAACGATAATTTCGTAAGTAAGTGCGGCTGAAAATATGATTTTAGAGAAATTCAAGAACAATTAAATTGTGTCGCTATATATATATATATGGTATTCCACTAAAGTGGAGCAGACGTTTGTTTCCTATTATTAGAGACATCTAATTGCAAAGTTTCATCGAAAAGGTGCCCAAATGTATGGAAATACTTTAGCTTTTGTAGAGGGTAAAAATAAACAAAAATTAAATTTTTATACGGCCTCTATAGTGATAAAGTGTCTATGAGTGAAATATTTTTCGTGCACTCAATTATATTCATTTTCCAATTTGTAAAATTTTCTGAGATATTAAAAGGCAAAAATTAATGACTTAGACCAAATTTCTATAGCTCTGACATGTGGAGCGACACTTTTTTTTAAAATAATTTTCAGGGATAATATACATATTACAAAAAGTTATTGAAAGAGTACTATCAGAAAATAATTACATATTCTTCGATATCTATACAAAGTTCCATTCTTTTAAAAATATTTGCTTCTAAAATTACTTTTTTCTAAAGACCTTTTAAAAATATCACAGCACAACCATACATTTATAGAACTGAATAACCATACATTTATAGAACTGAATAACCATACATTTATAGAACTGAATAACCATACATTTATAGAACTGAATAACCATACATTTATAGAAAATTGATAGTTTACATTTATAGAACTGATAAAGAGCCTCTTGTACCATGAATGGATTGTCATCAAAAGGCTAAATACAAGCCTTTTAAATTTGTCGACAAAAATCTACAGAGCATGCACTACCAAAATCAATTCATCTTTTAGTTCAGAATAACAATTATCAAAATTAAATGAATATAGTGGTAAACCATTCAGTTTACTGTTATACAAAATGAGCTCACCAGCGAGCTTCTAAAAATGATACTCCAAACATTTATTGAAAATTGCCACTAATGATGAGACTCTTATACGAAGAATGGTTTTTTACTGTTCCAAAATTGATCATTTTGAAGATCAACTTTTCTTTCGCGATTAAAATGACATTCGTCTTTCAATTTACATTTCTGAAAATATATATAATTTGGACACACGACTCTCAGGATGTGATTTTACCTGAAGTAGGGCCCATTTGCCGATCGTGGAGTTATCCATGTAACTGTTGTAACAATCCATGGACTTCACGAATACTGTACACACGTCAGTTATTAAATTGAAATATTCTCTACATAGTTGCTTGTAGAATGTTCGAGTTCTGAACTGACTTCTCGCATTCTAGAATTCTTCTTTAAAAAAAAGTCACTTTCTGTCTCATTTGTGTAACATCCCATCTTCCACCGTTCCTCTACGGGAAAGTAAGGATCATGTATTTTTTGTTACCGTTACATCATTCTGTAAAATGTTTTACATCATCTTATCAGAAAACGAAGTTTGGCCGGTACAACTAAACCAACATTATGATTACCTAAAGCACAAATCGTCAGCATTTCTAAAAGTTTTAACAAATGTCATTCTTTTAAAAAGAGCACAGAATTTTATTTTCCTTGCTTTGTAACCAAAAGGGATATCTTAAAAGTTCTGTTTTTCTTCTCTACCTCGTGAAACCTGTTTTTCAACTGTTGGGTGGTGATTGGGTGGTGTACAACGACAAATGTTTACATAAGATAGCTTTTCTGTACAGAATATATTTGCATTTCTAAAATAAATGTTTATCTAAATTTGTGATTAGTCCCTCTAAATTTCAAAATAAGCATATATCTGCAAATTTTATAGATAAAAACGCAAAACCCTGCGTGTGCATAGATGTATCTAAGAAAATAATTTTGCTGATACTTCTGCTCTATGGATGCCTGTAAAAATTTAAATTTTTTAAACTTCTTACTATCAACCGCACAGAAGTAAAAATGTTTTCACAAAATTCCCCACTTTACTGAAACTTTGTAATGGGGGGGGGGCTGCCTATGTGAAATATTTAGGGAAATAAAAACTTCTTAGGACACCTTGTGTGTGTATGTATGTAATGATATCTCCAAATCTAAATTAAATTCTAATTTTTATCTTAATTTAGCACGTATTAACTTAATTCTAAAATGTTCTCTTATTTCCTGATCCAATTCAACCTTTTTTATTTAACTACTGTTACACGAGCTCTAAAATTGCTGAAATCGACAAGTTCCCGCACTCCGAGTGAAGGGAGAAAAGACTGTCAAACTAAGCGGATTCTTTTAAAGTATACCTATTTTCCCCTTACCTAAATCGACACGTGTAAAGAAATCCTTATCAGAATCTCACAGTACATAATTATGGGGATAAATATTTCCTTTGCTTTTTTCGCTCTTGTATTGTGGTGTAGATTGACGTACCTCGTAGCTTCTTGCTTGCACATAAATTATGCCTCCCGGGATGGAATAAAAGCGAAGCTTAAAATTTTCAAAAGTGTCTTCTCTCTCTCTCTTCGGCCAAGAAACTTCTCAAAAATATGTGTTTTACATTATATGTGTATATTTGGAGATCAACAGTTTAGTTTTTAGCTATTTGTGTATAAAACGTGAGAGGGTACTGAGTGTATTTCCCTGCTTGTTAATCGGAACAATTAAAAAGCATACTTAAGTGCTGCTCCGTTCAACTAAATAGTTCAGCCTAACTGTATGAGCGCGACCCATACAATCTTATAAGCTGGGGAAGGAATCGGATTTATGAATATAGTCTAAAACTACATTTAGGACAATCAAACAGGAGTAAAATTGGAACTATGCAATACATCCAATAATGCAAATTTCATTGGGAGAGTAACAGTTTGAACCATCCGAATTTTAATTTATAAATGCGCAAGTAATTAAGCAAATTTTATGCAGACTGCAGAAAAATGTAATTACGTGTACTGTCGTTGCAACTCTAATTTTTGGAGAAATATACCAAAGATTTTATTTCGTACGACATTTTCCAAAATAATGCATAAATTTATAAACAAACAAAATTTAAAACTTAAGTGATGTAAAAAGACTATGGCTGTGATAAATCTTAACCGACTCTTACGAAATCTTGCCTATGCCAAGCTGTTTTTCAAATACTTCCTCTCATTACTTATTTCCAATGCAAACCATTATAAATGAATCCTCGTCTGTAAGTTTTCGTGAATTCAAAGAATTTTTCACCTTTCGTGAAAAATGAAAATATGGTATACCATTAAACGGAACAATTTAGTTGCAATAAAAAATTAATAAAAACGCAGTTTAGAGATATTAACAGCATTTGCGGAATATCAAACAAAAGTTGGGACAGGGAGGGAGGTTTGACCTGTATTTGTGAAAGAAAAAAAAAAGCTCCGTTATTTCCCATCAGCAGTCAATACAAGTGAAGATAAACTAAAACCTATTTCAAGTTTAACGTTGGAACACCATTAGTAGCAATATTTCACAATCCGGTTAAAAAAAAAACAATCCATTATTATTATACCTGCAAAAAATAGTTTTAAAAATTCGAAAATTAGAGTAAATTGATCACAATTTAAACGAATGACCACCACACTTGCATGTAAACCATATTATATATGATAGTAAGCGAATACTATCATAGATAAAATAATTCTTTCAATTTTCGAAGAGCAGTTCAATTTTCAGAAACAAAAATATCTTCTAATACATTGTCGTGATATTTACGAAGAAAACACTACATTAAACATAAATACCCAAACCCAAATAAGTTCAGTAACTTTAGCCAAATAATGTTTCCTCGAAAAAATTTTAAGTCAGATTTCAGTCAAGTAAGATTTTTCAGCACTAATACAGATTTTTCAGCACTAATACTTCGTCATTTTAAATGATATTTCAAAAGACCCCAGCATTCTGCCATAGGTTTCCCGATTCTTATTTGGGGTGGGTGAGGGAGTAAGAAAATTAGCAGTCTGAGCATTGATTAATGACCGAAGAATTTAAACAGGAAAAAAATATGGATAAAGTCTTATTGCTTTAATTATTTCAATAAGTATCTAGTATATCTATCCCAAGTTTTCCCTATTGAGATTTGACCTTTGGCTTCTAGATGGAAAAAGTGAAATGAAATTAGTTTTTTTCACTTTTTCCTAAATTACTCAAAAAAGCATTCAATTCTAAAAATTGTACATAAAAAGGTTGTACCATTTTAAAATTGATCGGAACATAAAAATCTGCCTAAAATGATTAACATTATATATGTATGTATATTTACAGAAGTATTAGCTTTTATTATAGTTCCGACTGACTTTTCCCATTTTCAGATCTAATAGTAATAACATAATTAGTCTATTAACCGAAAGACGATGCATGCAATCAAACAGGCCGCGTAATATTCTGTGCAAAAATACTTAATTTCATATGTCTGTACATGTTTTTGCACCAAAATGAGAGCATTATTTTGGTAGGGAAGTTTGGAGTGACAATTCCAGCTCGTTTGCGCACTATTTCATTTACAACTATTAATTATATTCCAAAACAATTTCCATGTAGCATCTACACGGAACAAAATATGGGTGAAATAAAACGTCAACACTGATACCATTGGAGACCGCACGGAAAATTACTTGTTAACGAAAGAAATACAAAAGAGAATGTTTTAGCAGAATTTGTGTTGTGTGCATAGATGTTCATTAATGAATCTCGAATCAAAAGAGATCAAAACACGTCAAGGAAGTAAAGTGGTTTAGCGCCCACAACCCTTTCCAAATGATCATGTCTTTAGCATCAGTGGTGACAGGAAATTAAAAATTATCAACTGCTACGATAATTGAACATTGGAGTAACTACGATGCATAAAAAGATTGGTGAAAATTTCCATGACATAAAATATTCTAGTGTAGATAAGAGTTCTTTCTCTTCAAATAGTTAAACCCTCATGCGATGATACGTAATGTTACCGGACTGTTGATCCAATGCTGTTGTTTCAACGATTCAGTATAATCAAAAGATGACCTTCGTGCATGGTTAAATTTTGAACCGGCTTCTTATCTGATGGCTCTTTTTGATGAAACTGGAATAAGGAAAACAAACCCTCACCGGTGTTTCATCCTCATTTCGGAATCTCAAACTAAGCCACTGGAGAAGGATTCCTTTTTCATCGAGTACTATGGCATCAAAATGATTCTTTCAGGAAAACCTGTGATCAATATGGGAAATACATTTTTAAAAAAATTATGGACAAAATTCTGTTATCGTATTTGATGGATATAGAAATTCTACAAAAAAATATTAAAGCCATGGGGCTCTTCGCCGATTAAATATCCTACCACCTAATTCAAATATTCAACAATAGCAGTTGCACAAGAATTATTTCGGATTTATTTCTTTATCCAAACATGGCTTGGAAACAAATTTAATCCTGAGGAATTGGGCTGGATTATGAAAGATGATTTTTTTAGTTCTCATCAGAATGACGCAGCACCTGCTCCAGATTCCCTTATGAACTTAATTTTCTGTTCCTGTTTTAAAGATTGCAGCAGTGTGTGTGTGTGTGTGTGGATTGGGGCTTCACTGATTAGGCAATTTATCACTTGCTTAAAAACTGTAAAAGAAGAAATCGTGTGAAAAATAAGACAGACCTATCAAAATTGTTTATCAATCTTTAAAATTAAGAACAACGTTTTTTCATCTGTATTAATGTTTATCCAATTAAGATGATATAAGAAATACATTCGTCAGGAAAATACGACTTAGTGTACTTTTTTTTTCAATACGAACAACAAAAAATCCCGCTTCATTACTTTACATATGAGAAAGATTCGTCCATACTAAAATTATTCTTATTTCGTAAAATTCAGGGCTAAAAACGTTTGTAAAATGACATTTACATTGAAAATTTCTTCACCTCTCGTCTCTCCTCGTTCGAAAGGGAAAGAATGTTACGGAATTTAGTAAAAATGACTAGAATATATGCATATTTAATGAATGCAAAGTAAAATGTGTGGAAATTTCATATATTGGCCTTTCCATTTTCCTATTCGAGATTTTAAAAAACAATAGTTTATTTGGTAGTAAACAATAGTCTGCTACTATTTAGTATAGTTAAATCAATATACCATTTAGAAACGACAAGGGAACTATTTTTTTTTAAGGACTTCAGAATTTTTAAACTTGGTCAATTAAATAGTGCACAAACTAGATAGAACTGTTACTCCAAACTTCCACACCACACTGGCGCACTTGCACTTGTACTCTTGCGCGCTAACATATATAAGCATATAAAAATAAATATTTTTTGCGTAGAATCTTTGTTAGACAACATATTTGATAGCACGCGTCATCTTCCCGAGGGAAAAACCGATTTTTCGAAAATTGGAAAAATTAATTGGAATTTTAATAACAGCTAGTACTTATACCTCTGTAATAAATGTCTAAGGATAATATTCATTTAATGTATAATTTTATGTTCAACAATTTTTACAACTGGGCGAGTCGTTCTTGAATAATTTACAAAAAAGTGGGAAAAAATACCTTTTCACTTCAATTTTTTTCACCTAGAAACTAAAGTTCACTTCTCAGTGAAGGGGAAATTTGAGACAGCCATACCGGATCCTTACTGAAGTGATTAAAGAGACATCAATTTAACCAAACTTTTTTGCCGATTTAAAATCTCCAATTACTAGTCGCTGACCAGAATGATAAGATGCAATTTTCTTACATACCCCCCCCCAATAATCGTCCTCCCGATGGTGTGGTGTGGAAACTTGGAGAGGGGAGTACCAGCTCAGGTGTCGTCCTCGTCATCTGACCGCGGTTCAAAATTACGAGGTCAGTCCCAAAATAGCCCTAGTGTTGTTTTCAAACGGGACGTTAATATAACATTAAAAACTAAACTCCATAACAGAGACTTTTGAGACATCATTTAAAAGGTCACAAATAAAATATCGGCACAAGAAAACCTTGGCTTAAAATTTTCATAAAGAAAAATGCTAAAATTATAAAACTTCTTGATTACATTTGAAAAATATATTAATTGTTTGCATTGTAATTAACATATGTATAGTTTTTATTAATTTTTCTTTTAAAAACGCAATAAATTTTCAACAGAAATTACTGGTCCATTTCTCCGAAATTAACAACAGCTTTTTTTTGTTTTTTGTATTGAATTAAAATGAGTTTTCATTACGATTGTTTGCCTGGCTGTTCTCATATAAACTGTATTTTTGAAGCTAAGTTTCAGAGAAACGTATATGCCTTTATAGTTATTATAACATGACACTGCAATTGTATATATGCCGCAAATTTTATAACTTAGTGTTACCTAAGTTTTCAAGAGAATTTCAGTATTATTTTGCTCATTTTTTCAACATACAGTGATACATAAAGGAAAAATTAAGAATAAGATCTGAAATGAAATCATTATTATGCTTTATTTTCTGATAGCAGAATTCTTGGGAGAGATCTTTCAGAAACAATAGCAGATCTGAATTCCAAAAGATGGTTAGAGAATCTAAGATACAAAACCTTCTCTATTCAACAGTAATTTATGTTTTCATCTCTTAATCAATTCAGATTTAAGTGCAGAATTTAGTGAAGAAACCAGTTACGAAATGTGATGGTGGTAAAGGACAAATAAGTAATTAATACAAAATACAGTTGTTCAACTTTTATAAAAGTACAAGCTGGTACCCGGCGCGTTGCTGTCGCAGAAGAAATAATTTTGGAAATATCGTTTGAAATTTAAAATAGCTATCTTTTTTAATTAGGAATGATAGAAAGAATGATATTTATTTTCTTGTCGACAATGAACACATTCAATGAAATTGAATGATAAATAAAGGAGAATAAATATTTATTCCATTTTTTGACTTCATTATTCAAATATACTTTAGGGTAGACAATATTTTTTATTTTCCCGTCTTCAGCAAAAACAAATTTCTTGGCTGTCCGACTCCTGAGCATCCAAGATATAACTGGCCAAGAGAAAAACATGGATTTTCTGGGTTCAAAGTAATAAATTGGCAAAATGTTATAGCCATCGGATGAACGATACGGCAGCGCATAAAATACGAACAAACAAAAATTCATTTTTATATATTAGATATAATAATTATACTATGCCTATGGTCTTCGCGCAAGTGCAAGCAGTATGTTGGAAAAGTTTTATCGTAATTGGATGAAAGGTGCGGCAGCGCATAAAATACGAACAAACAAAAACTCATTTTTATATTAGATTTCACCAGCACTTTTTGATTTACATGAAATGAACAATTAAAATTAATCAATCGTCTCCGAGAGTGCGATTAGGAGCTGAATTTCCGTCACCTGGATAATTCATTTTTTATACATAAAACAACATAATATTGATTTCAATAATTTGGATCTTCATTAATACAGGACCACCAAGAGCTTTGAAAAAGCCCCAAATATTAAATTCCTTTGAGGAGGTCCTTAAATAGAACATAATTTTTGTTTTAAGGAAACTTTTTATATTATTCTTTTTCCTCTCACTTGATCCCCCAGAGGGGCACCTCGTAATGTGAATTGCTAAATATAAGCAGCTGTAATGTATATAGTTTAAATAAGGCGTTTAAAGTAGAAAAAGGAACAACCAGAGACAGCGTTAGTAGGAGGAAAATTGCTCATCTAATCGTTAACAAATTGTCCCCTCCCATCGGCAAGAAAATGAGAGTTCCGTCGGCAAAAATCTTCACCGTTTCGGAAACGATTGCGGGGGTCTGGATATTAACGGATATAATTTAAAAACCATTTTAAAGTTAATTTATTATAAACAATCGAAATATCCAGGTAACTGCTTAAGTCGACAGACAGACTACATTTGGCAATTTAGCTAGACAGGGTGGCAAGTCAATAAAATATTGCATTTTACCAATTCATTTTGGTCGGTCGTCTAAGAAATTAATACAATAGAGGTCGAGGGCATTATGTCTGCAGAGTTTCATATACTCAAATGTTGTTTATTCAGCTTATAAATTACACTACTTTTGGCAATATAGCCGACAAGGTGATAGGTGAATAAGATGTATTTTATAGATTATTTTCGGTCGGCTGACAAAAAACTCAATGCAACGGATGTTTATGACGTTAAATCCACAAATTTTCAGGCAATTTATATCAATGTCGCTCATTCGATTTATAATTTACATTACATTTGGCAGATTAACAGACAAAATGGCAAATGAATAAGATGCCGCGTTTTTGTCGACTGTTCTTTGTTTTTCGGCTAAGATAACTTCATGATTTATGAAAAAAATGTTTTTATTTTCACCCACTATTTTGATTACTTCAGTGGAATTATTAGGAAAACAGAAACATTCATATTATACATAAATAAGGTAATATTGTTTTCTCTGATTCAGATTTTACTGAATATGTCAATCATACATTCATACATAGAGAAACAAGTCAATCCTACATTCTATCTGTTCAATCATCAAGTAAATCTTAATAGATGCGAAGGTAATAAAATTGCCCATCTCAAGAAATGTGTCACTGAAAATATCTACCAAGTATTATTAACTAAAGAAGTAACAACAGCATCTAAATTTATTGAATACTGCCAATTTGTGGATAAATAGCAACAAAGATGAATTACACGAAAGAGATTAGAAAGATTACCAAACATTGCTACCATTGCTACTTAGAGAACAATCAATATTTATTTTCAATTATACGCAAATTTTGAGAGAAGAAATAAAGATTTTTGCTGTCCTGTATTCCTATAGTTAAATCTCGCCTTTATTCTTTAGAAAATGTAAAGAATGAAGATCTAAAAACATTAGAGTCCATACCGGAATGCCCCATGAATATGGGCAGAGAACCTAAAAACCCATAATTATGTGCACCATTTTCTTACGCCAATGAAGTTCGTCGCCAAATGACGGGGAGGCCTTTCAGTTCGACCAACCAAATTACGGTCCTCGTCCAGAGTCCATATCAAAGCAATACCGACATTTCGAAAACTGAAGATGACAGACCGGTTTGATTTCACTGTGGTCGATCAGGTCGTGTTTATTTGTATTGCCGGAAAAGAAACTAATATTCCGCTATTCTAGAGGTAGTCAAAGACAGTTTGAAGCCAACGTCGAAGAAAATAGAAACCCATTTCGAAGTGGATCACTCCAATTTTAACGGGAACGTGGAAGTTTTTCTCGAAATAGGCCATCTCCGCCTCATAGACGCTCTATTCGTTCTCTATCTAGAGGAACTATGGAAAACTACTCGGAGCACCCTTCAAAGGGGGTGAGGCTGCTAAGAAAAATATCTTCCAATTTCATCCAAATGAAAAAAACAAAACAAAGCAATAATAGAAGGTAAATCAGTTATAGATTAAGCAGACTCAGGTTTATAATCACCCATTTGGCTGAATTTTCGCTGGATGTATAATGGAAAGCCATGTTCATAGATAAAATGAGCTACGAACTTTTAAAAATAGCAGATGATAAATTTGTTAATCCAGTACAAGGTAGCACAGTAAGAATGGCGACAGAAAACCAAACACAACCCCATGAGTTTACATAGTTACAAAAGTATAGTTATAACGTTTTTCCCGTCTGCCACTTTTTAAAAGCATCACAAACTATAATTAAATGACGATTTTATTGAAATTTTAAATATCTCTTAACCTCATCACATCACTCACAAACTAATGGTAAATGTGAAAGTTAACCAGTTACTAAATTAAAATGCAAGGTGAATTCTTCTTCAGCTAAAATTCCTTGAACAAGTAACCAATGAATGTAATTTAACACCCCATTCTGTCACAAATTTTCCTCCAGCATATCTGTTAATTGGCATTTTACCTTACTCATCTCCCTTAACTCAAAATCAATTCTATCCTCCAGTAAAACAACCTAGAAAATAAGTCAAAGATAATACTATGAAATATCACGATAAAAATAAAAAAGATATGGTGCTAGATTCATAGATTCACCATTCAAATCTGGTGACATTGTAATGTTTGAGGAATTTAACTACCCAAATCGTAGAAAATTATCCCCAATTTTTTCAGGTCCATATAAAATAGTAACTAAACTTTCAGATGTAAATTATGAAATAACTAAACCAAATGCATCAACAAACAAAGCCACTGATATTGTACATGTTTCAAAATTAAGAACCTAATATCCACCAGAAAAATTAAGTCATAAATAATAATTTTTTAAAAAAATGCTTTTTTTTTTCTTTTCTTTTTTTTTTTTTTTTTTTTTTTTTTTTTTCCCCACATAAACCTTAATGTAGGTTGACCTGTTATCTCCGCTCATAAGAGTTCGTTTTTCTTTTTCTTCACGATGACGCTGTTGTTGTGATAGATGCAATCACAGCAAGTATTGAAACATAGTCTTATTGAGACGCGAGTATAGGGTCAACTTCCCAATTAATTTCTATCGCTTTCCATTTTTATCCCGGATATTTTGTTCTCCTCTTTGGAAACGAATATTTCTGATTGGGAGTAGAAAGAGAATATGAGTTACATTCCCTTTCTTGATGTCATAATTTTTAAGCCATTGAGGGTCACCCATTATTAGAAATTAGGGGACAAGATCTAATTAGTCATCCAATAATTAGCTAACTAGTGGGACAAATGTTTTTCTGCTTACACATTTTTATGCCATTTGTTTCAGTATTAATGATTATAATAAGAGTATTTTGAGTCTCATGTTAAATTATTTTCATATTCAAGTGTTTTACATAAAATCATAACTATGTTGATATTTTATTATTGTACGAGTTCAATTCACTACTCCATTATTTTATACCAAAACTGATAATTCTGGTGAGCCTTCTAATATTAAAGGACACTGTATGCAAGCATTTCCTAGAGACATTCAACTAACTTTTTACAGAAAATCATTTTTACATTACACATTTTATTATTATTTTGTAGGATGTTGTTGTTATTGATTATTTAAGTTTATCTAATATTTTCACAAATATATGTTTATATCTAATTTCCTTATTGAAGGGGATTTTTATATTAATGCAAAGCTAAAGGAAACCTAGGCACCAAGTTTAATATGCTTTTAAATTTTAAACTCTTACTTGGAACCACTGTAAGGTAGGGTTGTGTGTCGAAGGACCCCAACACAGTTCCACGTCTTGCGATGGGGGAGGGGTAATAATAATATCTCTTAATCTAATTTAAATTCTAATTAATTTCCAATTTTTTACCTTAATTTAGCCCATATTAACACCATTCAAAAATGCACTTTTATTTCCTCATTCAATTACCACTTTTTATTTAATTCTACACGCGCTCTAAAGAAGTATCGTTCTCAGTATTTTCTCACGCTCCATGTGAAGAGAAAAATCTTTAATGCTTTCTTCAAAAGTACCCAAGATTCCCTATCCTAAATCTGCACGGGTTAAAGAAATCCCTATCAAAATCTCATAGTAAAATAACTGAAGGGAAAAATTTTGGTCTCTTTTGCTCTTGTGTCGCGATGTAGAATGACGTATTTCTTACCACTTATTCTTTTCTCGTAAATTATGCCTCCCGTGGTGAAATAAATCGAAATTTCAAAAGTTTTTTATTCTTCCACGCAACAGCAAAAATCTGTTTACATTTTATATAATATTATATGAGAGAGAGAGAGAGAGAAATAAGCACAGATATTTCTTTTGAAGAGAGTAATCACTTCTGCCTTTAAGAAACAGCATACAGAAATTAAAATATATAAACACAGGTATTTCAAGACATATCAGCATACTGAAATTCATACACGATTCAATTTCATGAAATAGCATAAAGCGTGCTTGCGTTCAATGACATAAAAATCCGAAGTTGCAACCGTGTAGACTGACGAAAGAGAAATTTACTGGCAGATAATTTTAGAATTTTGTAGAGCTAGAAGAAAAAACGCTTCGAGCCAAGGGGAAAATAGCAAATTAAAAATGTATATGACCTTGACATAGGAAAGTAGGTCAATCCTCCTCATTGGTTGCTATAGCAGCAGATACGTTACCATCGGCTGAATCGTTTAATTTGGCGGTATCTTTTTGGGCTGATGTTGCTTTTCAATTTGAGTTTAGTTCTTGAGGGTGATGTAATTGAAGCGGGATTTATTTCGACAGAATTATTCAACTTCTCTCAGCGAAATCATTTGTTTGGATGAAATAAACCGAATTGGGATTATTAATATTAAGCTATCAGAATTTCATTACAACAAAAACTTCGTTCATGACTGAATGCCACATTAAAAAATATTTTATTAACGATTTATGATTTTTCTATAAAATAAATATGCCGATGTACCTGTTTCAATAAATATTTTAATATAAATCCACTAATAATAACAAGACTAGTAAATAATTTTGCATAAATACACTGATAATAAAAAAAAGTAAAACATTTTAAAATGCACTTATTTCTCCAAAAGCATAACCTAAAATTTTCTTCAATTATACGTTCTATTATCTAATTTTTTTCACACTAGCATTTTTCTTAATTTTAAAAGATTACTATATATATATATCGCAAATAATTGAAAAAACATGAAATATCTTACTGAAATATATTTAAATGACATGTTATATCACTTTTTTTACAGTTTATATCACTTTTTTTTATTGTGCGTATGAAGGGGGGGGGTGAATAAAGATCTCCTTTGGAAGCAAGGATAATAAAACAAATATACATGTTATTTTATATCATACAAATTATTTATTTTGAATAATCCAATAGGATTACTTAGAGCATGTCGTAAAGTTGTAAAAAACAGAAATTACGAGTTTAAATTTCACTTTTAAAATCATTATTAAATAAACTACAGTAACTTGTTAAATAACTAAACGAATAGAATTTGAATATATTGAAATATTAACTATTCATTTAAACTGGTTTGGCTTGACAGATCTAATAAAATAATTTTCAATGTTATATCTGTTTAATGCTTATTATTTCTGTATGGTTTCATACCGTAATAGTTAAATGTTTTTATTAATGGAATTAATAATTAATCTATCTAGAATTTTACTATGCTAGCTGATTTTTTTTCCTATGATAAGCACATAAAAAATAAATAAAATCTTGCATATATTTTATGTTTGTTGAAAATAAACTGACCAGCGCTGCAACTTTTAAGTCAACTCAATGAGGAGGTAACCTCTCCCGTTGGGAACTTATGGGCTTACGGTATGTCTTATAGTGCGACAAGCACGCGTACATATACATTCGTTTTTAGTAGTAGAGATAATATTAACTTTAGTTAAATAAGTTATATAATTGTAATTTAATTTCGTTATATATTATATAAACAAAAGAACGTCACAGAGTGTAATGATTTTTAGCATGTTTTATTCTGCTTAAGAAATTTAGTTCAAATTTCAAATTCCTGTAGTTTTTATTGAATGCATTGTAACTAATTCATTTCTTCATCTTTTGTAATAATTATTTCCTAGAACTTAGGTTAAATCAAGTTGGCTACTTTAAAGTTGATTGACATAGTTAAATATGAGTAATAAGATGTGCGACTTATTACTCATATTAGCGACCAGTGTTTAATATAAAGATGAGAAACACAAATTTCAGTTCATCTCTTCAAAAAAATATAAAAATTCTTTCTCCTGCAAGATAACGGATGTCTTAAGACAGGAATACCACAATTGCTTGCCCTGCCAGTATATTCGGAAATCTCTTTAATAAGATTGAAACCCTTGCGACTTCCCGACAACACTGTCAACATGTTCTAATATATCTTCCAAACATAAATCTAAGAAAGGGTTCTTTTCCCAAATGTATCTTTGGCCATCAAATACCCCTTCTACTTCCTTGTAAGGATCTGAAGAAATTTTTTGCTTTAGAAAGACTAGTTAATTTGTATACCAGATTTTTTGCAGTAAAATGCAATTGTAAAAAAAGTGTTTAATCAAGGCGCAATCTTCCAGTAAAGGGGTAAGCATCCGCATGACAGTCATAAGAGGTCATGCCAGGCTTCAGAGGAAATTGCGCGTTTGTACCGAAAAGTAATATTTTATTTACATCTTTCCTAAAGACAAAAGAAATTCTAGGTATTCTCTACTAAAGGATGTTATTCTCTTTCTCTTTCACACACCATCTCGCACTGTTGAAGCGTAAAGGTGCCCACTTCCCAAGCTGGCCAGTCTGCCACAGCTTAACACATTGCGTATGGCGCTCTGCGCGCTCCCAGGGCCCGCACATTTTTGAACGTTTTAGAAGCATGCTTGGCAAGTAATAGGATGCATATATGCAAATTTTTAATTTGCACTTGGCATTACATTTACATTAAATATTCTTAAATATTTCAACATATATTTATTATATAAGAATTTTTACATTTTAACTGTTATTTATTTCACAGACATGAATAATTCTTTACAGTGTGATATTTGGTAGAGCATATTCCCTTGAGCTACGGTGTTCAGCACGATTTGCAGCAATATCTTGTTTTAAGACATTAAGGACTGCTCACGAGTTTTCTCGTGTTTTGCGTCCCAGCTGTTACGGACCGGTCACGAGTTTTCTCGTGTTGAGTGTCCCGTCTGTTATTGCTTCATAAATAACAAAGTTATGATTTTAGAACGTACAAGTTTGCCCCAAAATGTGCTGTCCCAAGCTTATGTCCTACAGATTTCATTGCGGTCCTTAATGTGTTAAATATTTGCCTCTGGTTGCCGAAAAACATGAAAACGAGATATCTCGTGACCCGGCCACAACGTTCGACCTGCCAAAAACGAGAAATCTCGTGACCCTACGCAATGTGTTAATTGCACAATATCATACTAAATGAAAATATTACATCCAATGCATCCCATATTCTGAAAGTGGAGTTTTGAACCACCACAATATATTATCCATCGACTAGAGAAATAACTTCATTGGTAGTTTAAAGAAAGCAGACCAAATAAAATAAGATGCCGCTTCATATTTATTTCTTAGCTTTATTTTGAAATTTATATTCTGTAAGATATTTCAATCAAACTGGCCTTTGAGTTTAAAATTTGACTCAGCTTTAAGTCAATGAATTCCTGTGATTCAAGGTTTTAAGGTATTAAGTTTCAATCACAAAACTTGAATTAATTGACAAAGAAATAGTCTGAATGATTAAAATATTGGAAATGAAAAACTATTTTTCCATAAATGTTCTCATATGTTTTTTCTCCTAATTTTGTAATATGATTTAGTCCCTGCTTGTAATTTTTCGGAAGAAATATCTGTAAATAATAGAAAAGGGACTCTGTGGATTTAATTACACATAAATAAAAAACAATGACAACGTCAGATGATATGGTGAGGGATAAACTTCCATCCGATGTTTCTACAAGTGGTTGCACTTCACAAGAATGAGAAACTGAAGTTATTGAAAAATACAAGCGAAGTTTTCTTTAATTTTTATGTTATTGGGTGTGCTGGTTTCTAAAATGACCGCCATTTTCCCCCATCACATCAGGAGTTTTTGTAAAACCGAATCGATATTTTTGCTAAAATCTTATTTGAAAAGGAATTCTCTCGAACAATTTTTCATGTGCTATCTGGTAACAATGGATTTTACCCATTTAAATCTACGTAAAATTTATTCTTGTTGAGGCAAATTGATTTTCTAATGGTCAATTTTTTAAAAGGTTTATGTGGATGCAAACCATTGTTGCCAAATCGCAAAGTCGACTCTGGTCGTGAGAAAAACAATAAATTCCCTTGAGTGTCAACTTTTTACATCAAATTATGGTGCAGTTTCTACAAAAATAATCACCTATTTTACTTTGTTTTTATTAAGGTAACTTACATAAAACAGACTACTGACCAAGAGGAGCAAATATTATGTATGCATACATGAAAGTTTGAAACAAATTTTAAACTGAGCAAAAACAAAACAAAAGTTTCTATGTAATTAAGTACTCTTTTTCCTTTGAAACTTCTTTTTGATGTTCTTTTATATTTAATCTCAGGCCTATCTCGTGTTAACATCGAACAGTAATCGGCGAGCATGTTCTTGCTCACCTTCCTTGATTTTTGCACTCCATATCTGATATCTTGGTGGAACCTTTCACCCTGTTTTTCGCTGACTAATTGTCGGGGAGAAAGTCCGCAAGTGAAGGAAATGTTCTTTGACACTCATGGAGCAACCTGATACTTTAAATTTCTATAGCATTTTCATAACAATTGCTTTATAGTCACGATCTTTGTAATTATCCAGAAATTTATTGACAACATCTCTGAAGTCAACCCAAGCTTCTTTTTCCTTTGTTGTCAAGGTAGTCTCAAATTCTTTATCCTTCATGATCTTGCGGATATCTCGACCAACAAAGATTCCCTCTTTCAACTTGGTTTCGGATAAACTTGGATACTTTTAGCACAAGTATTTGAAACAATCGTCATCTTTTGGAATAGCCTTGACAAACTGCTTCATTACACCTAATTTTGTAGCAGTAACAATAAATTTTTTTGGGCTCAACTAAGCTGTTCCGAATAATATTGTTGGTGCCTGGTTCAAGATTTTGTTTCGGCCATTCTTTGACCCAATGTTGAGTCTTATCACAGCTGTCCCATTCACAAATGAAACATGGGGTCTTTGAATATCCGCCTTGTTGACCAAGAAGCATGGAGATAACTTTCAAATTATCGCAAATGGTCCTATAGTCGTCGGCATATTTTATTTTGTTGAGGACGAGAGCCAGGTTTTTATAGCGTTCTTTTAATGACACTGTGTCCAACTGGTACAGATGAATACTGCCTTCTGTGATAAAGAATGATAGCTTTAAGGTTCCTTTTCGATGGATCTATAAACAGCCTCCATTCATCTTTATCATAGGTGATATTAAATTTGCCCATCGATCCCGGAATGTCAGAATAATAGACCACGTTCTTCTCTTCCTCAAAGTACTTAAAATTCCTTTTCTCGAATCCTGCACCAATAAAAAGAGGTTTCTTCGGCCGGGGAGGTGTCACAGAGGGGTTTTATGTAGGTTTCATCACAGTAAAATATTGAACAGGATGGGAGGGAAGAAATCCTACGCCAAAAAAAAAAATTTTATGGTAAATATTCATAAAAATCCAAGAACAATTAAATTTTTCAAGGAAACGTGGCGTGATAGAAATTTTTCATTATCATTTTTTATTTCAGCACCACAAAATACATAAAGTTCAGCTATCGATTCCCTTATATTTTTTTTTTCATCGCAGGCCTGTAAAAGAAAACGAAACATAATTGTTGATATACGATTTATATATTTTTTTAAATTATGTTTCTCAAATGTAGAAATTCTTAATTTTTTTTATAAAAAACAACACACTGTACTAACTTACATTTTCCGAACGAGTACGAAAATGATTCGTCCAATTCAATAATTAATGCAGCAATTTTTGATCTTAGTATCCAAACAGTTAGAATTGCCCTGTTAAGAGAAGATTCTTTAACAATGGATGGTTACAGGAAAGTATAATGAGTTAGAGAAACTTCTTTTATATTTGTATTCCTATGCAAGTTGTCTTTCACTAAAATTATATTGGAAATGTTGCACGAAAGCTGGGAACTCAAATGCTGCTTAGTAAAATAACATTTTCAGTAAGTTTCATACTTAATGCTATTCATTTCTCTAGGAGCAATCGAACATTAACGAAATTTTGCTCATTCCATTTTGCGGGAGTTCATAATAACTTCTGACGACAGTACCGAACTCTCGATTCATTTCCCCGTGTAAATGAAATTAGGTTTCATTCAGGTTAACCTAATTAACAGATACCTAAAGGAAAGTTATTTATGGCCACTCTGGAATTTCATCTGATAAAGTAGTAATTTTAGGTACAGCTATATTTTTAAGTAAAACGTCTGCTGCTTAACAGATATAAGTTAGCAAGTAATTGTCTTCAGAAGAGTAGAAGTACACCAATTTTTAGGTCTCCCAAAATAATGAGAGTTGCATGATGAAAACATTCTAAATGAAAAATACAAACTGCGTAGCCAAATATATTTAAAAAAAAAAAAGAATCTCGTCAGCACTTCAAAAATAAGAACCAACGTTTTGATTATAGACCTATGTGTTACGATAAAATGAACTAAGTTAAGCATTAACTAAGTATTCAGTTTTAAACATAAAATACTACCAACCAAATAGTTTTCGTCAACATGAAACTAAATAATTTACAACGTTTTTTTTTTATGCAAGTTTAGCTTGAAATATCTTATTAAAACACTAATATACTACATATCTAAAATTATTTCATTGCACTACAGTTAGTAATATTATGAAAAAACTTTATACAATTAGTTCATTGACTTTTCAATTCCTTGTTAAAAAAAAGTTTACAAACAAAAGTAAACGAAAACTGGATATAATAAGTATGCGAATTTTATTAAATGAGTAAATAAAAATTTCTTTTTAGAAATTTTTTACAAACTCTTACAATTAGCTTAATTTTCAAAACAACAGGTTTCCTCAGTTCATTAGATTTTGCTAATATAAAAATGTCTCTGGCTTGTTGTAAAGGACAATTCTCTTTTCTGAAAGCAATTCCGTTTTCTCTAAAGGTATCAAGAAATCCGATTCTAACATGATTTATGTCATGTGTAGCTATTTCGTCGCCTTCACAAACATGCGAAACTTTGAATCGGCTGATGTCTTTAGTAATATTTACTGAGTGACTCTGCCAGATTACTGTAAACTATACGTAGTGAAACATAATATTTCATTCAAATTCTCAACTTCAGTGATTCATCAGGTGTTTGTTCATGAAAATTTTTAAAACTCTCACGATGTTGTAAATTTATTTAGTATTTAAAAAATCTTTCGTCCAATCTTTCTTGAAATTCGTAAAATTGAGTAAGGATGATTTGAATATCATCTATATTCCCCGATTTAAATCTATGCTCTTCATGAGAGCAGCATCGCAGATCTTCATCTTTTATCCTTTTTGATGTAAGAGCAAAACAGAACAAATTTAAATTTTTTTCGCACTCACTAGTTTTTTCTGCTAAAACATTTTACTGATGCATAATTTACTGAATTTATTATTCCTTCCAACATTTTTAAAACAAGCTACTGACAATCATGCTTGAAAAGCATACATCTTTATTGAATTTTTTTTTTTTGTGGAATGTAATGATTTCGGTTATTTCTCTTACACCTGTAATCATCTTACCAACTGCAAAATATGGTGTATTGTTAGAAAAATGAAAAGCATAAGTTATTTAGTGAAGGAATAATTTTATGCGAGATTTTCCTACGAGACTTAAAAATAATAAAATCATTTTATATCAGATGCACAGGGTCATCACTGATATATTTGAAAAATGGCTTAATGCTTTTTGCAACGCATGAGACAGACAGCTTCTCTGAAGCATTCTTGCATATTCCCTAATAAAAGTGGAATCGTCTTACCTTCTCGCAAAAAGAATTAAGGTAAGACACAGTTTTAATATAAATGATACTGAGCTATAATTTTAGTAAGATTACTTACCAAATTTCATTTATTTAATTTGATGCTTCCTTGAGTAATCCCGTTTATATCCATAGACCTACAAGTTGTCAACTCGCAGATGGATTTGGTTTAAAAACTGATAGTTATATATGCGCCAAATTTTACCGATGCAGCTCTTGGTTATTGAGTTCACCTGACACAGATATTTAAAATTTTCTGAAAATGGAATTCATTCACAATTTGATCGAAATCTATAATTAAGACAGAATGCCAACACTTAAAGCGTTCCCAGAAAGATTCCACAACTTTTTCGTTTTTGAAAGGTCTAAATCAGAGGTTTCCAAACCCATCCGAGGTTTTTTTTCTCGTGGACCACTTTCAACGTTTTACTATTTTCGGTAGACCCCCTGCTGCTACATTTCTACTGTATTCCCAAAACTCCTAAAAAATATCACCCTGAATTGGGGGTGTTAAGGAAAAAAAAGTAGCACATTTTCTTGTGTCCTATTTATTAAAATAATACTTGTGGTTATACAAAATTATAAACATTTATTATTACAAACAATCAACAATTGACAAAAAATCAACAATGAACTCTGAAATGTAAATCAGCAATAAAAAATAGTCATACTTTTAATGAGACGAATGTACTTGATGAATTGACAGCAAATTATCAATATTTGGCTTCAGTTTTGTAAGAAGTAATCTCAAATTTTTGAGTAACTACCTAGTGAATGATGCTACCTGCCTACGTTGATAGGTAAATCCAAGCCAAAATTTTTATTCTTTATTATGAAAACCAGAAAATGTTTCGTGGACCCCCACTTACAACTTGTGAACCCCTGTTTCCTTTTCACGTCTACGTGGACCCCCATGTGGTCTCCTATGGACCCCTGGGGGTCCACCTGGACCACTTTGGGAACTTATGGTCTAAATCGTGGCAAAATTTTGAACTCGAATTATTGACAATTCCTTTTCTTTAAATACTTTGTACGTGAAAAAGTAAAGAAGGAATTTTATTGGCATTCATTTATGTGTGATAACTTGAGCAGTAAATAATGACATACAAGTACGTTTGCAGCACCAAGAGTCTCTTGATTTACTTTTTTGTTAAAGAATCCTAAAGCTTTTTTTAATCAAAAAAATTTCTTACAGTAAAAATATTTAAATTATTATTGGTGATTTACTATAGGATGCTGAAATAAGACTAACAAATGATCTGCAAAACTAGAGGGTGTAATCTCCACAAAATTTTCTTGCACTCTCAAATTAAGGTCTTATCTCTCTTCCCCGCATAAAATTGTGGGTACTGGTTAAGGGCGTGAATGCTTCACATGGTGGTCAACTCTTTGACAGATATGGTTCAAAATTGTGGGCACTGGTTAAGGGCATGAATGCTTCACATGGTGATCAACTCTTTGACAGATATGGTTCAAAATTTAATAAGAATTCCACAAACTTGTATATTAAATTTTACTGACATAGATCTTTACATTTTGATGTTATCGAATTCAATTATATTTGAACAGTCAGACTTCCTTGCCGTAGATTCCGTTTAAAATTTGATAGAAATCTACAGATTTGGTTTAAAGACCATATACATAATTTCATCTAACTCAAATCGCTTTCGAATGATCGTGCTCACAGACAGATATTATGCCACAAATGTTTTTCGAACTCGGGGAAATCTGAAAAGGTGAGATTTGCCAAAATCTCGAGTTTGAATTTTTTGACTATAACAATACTTTCTCTATACTTTATACGAAAGAGTAAATATACCTTGGTAGAAAAGCACACAACGATGAGTTGTAGTCATAGTTAAAAATAATTGATGTGATTTTACACAAATACATAAAATTATCTCATACAGAAAAAAAAAAGATTTTTTTCCTTTCGAAACAAGCGAAAGGAAGTGAAAACGAAAGAAAAATATTTTATCCATAACATCAGCATTTCTTTAAACCCTTTACTACAGAGTTCCGGTTTCATTGTGATCCTTTCCAGTGTCGTAACTGCATAAAAGAGCCCCCAGAGCAAATACCAAAACTGCGGCCGACCCCCTTTCTCTCTTTATATAAATATATAAACATATTTTAGCAGACACGTGGCCGAAGAGAAGAAACTTTTGAAATTTTAAAACTTCGATTTATTTCACAACGTTAGGCATAATTTACGAACAAAAAATAAGTAGTAATAAGTACGTCAGTCTACAGGCTGTTTTAGAACAGCTCCAATGGCTACCTGAGATGCATCACAAAACACATGAAGAGGTAAATGAGGGTTATATAGCTATAACACTGGTTTAGTTATAAATTTATTTTTTAATATTTCAAAAGCTTTGACATTCTTCAGTTCACTGCCATGGTGTATCTTTTTTTAAGAAGATTATTTAAAGGTGTATATATATATACTTTCAATATTATGAATAACAGGAGAAATGCATCCTTCATTGACTTCATACCCTAAGAAGTTAATTTTGTCTTGAGCAAATACACATTTCGAAAATTTTAACTTAATGTTTTCTTTTTCACATTTGGAAAGTCTATTTTAAACTATAGCGTTTCCCTAATGAATTAGAGAAAACTACTATGTCATCAAAATAGTGACATGCAAAATTTGAAAATGTATGTTTATTTAAAATTCTATGAATAGTTCTATTAAAAATATTGCAGGTGCATTTTTAAAGCCAAAAGGTAGACAGTACTTGAAATTCATATAAACCTTCAGTAGTTACGAAAGCCAATTTATGTTTCTTTTTCATGCATGTTTTTTGTCGCACTGCAGCTCCGAGACATGAATATATAAGTTTTTATTAGTTAAAAAATATTTTGCATCTTACTTGATGTTACTATCGTGAAAACTATCAACAGAACTGCCTTGCCATGTAATGTAAAAGTAAAGAAAGAAATTTATGAATGTATTAGGTAAAAATATCCGATTGATGTTTGGTTAGTATATCTGCACCATATTAAATCACGATACAAATTTTTCTTACTGACAATTTCCATGATATTAATATTTTAATTTTAATGAAAATTATTTCTGATTTTTCAAATTCAAAAGTATCACTCCAAATTCCAAAAGATCAGTCATTCAGAATACTGTTAATCTTTTTTTCTGATTAATAGATATTTCGATGAGAGAAAATAAATGATTTTCCAGCTTATTTATATTTAGTCTGGTTTATTCTAAATCAGAAAAGCTGGGAAATTTACATTCATTATTACGTTCTATAAATCATAGATATATTTTCTAATCTTCATGACCGCAGTTTCCGATCATCCGTTTTACTGCCCAGATATTTGAAAAACGACTCTTTTCTGAAAACTCTTATTGATATATTTTTTCAATCTTTAGTTAAGGTTAGAGTTGTTTGCTTTCGAAAAGTTATTTCTATTCACAAAAATCCAAAATCTTTTTTTTTGCATGAAAAGCAAAGAGCAGACACCACAGCCGAAGTTATCTAATAGCAGTTTTGTTATACATATATTCTTTTTAACACACAAAATAACCATAAGTTCTAAGCCAAAGCTAAAACATACAAGTTTCTAATAAGTCATTCCGAATTAGGAAAGACTATTGTCCTTGAAAATCTGTTTCATTTTGCTGAAACCATTTGAATTATTAAAAATCTCTAAAAAAATTGCTTATTAGAAACTTAATTTTCTTTTAAATACAAAAAGTTGATTCCTTAATTTTACGCCCCCTGGCAACTGAGTTCAGGGCAAGTGCCCTGCTTGCCCCACCTAGTTACGCCACTGATCCTTTCCGAGGGGAAAGATAAAATATCGCAAAGAATATGCACTCATATAATTGGGTAGATCTCGCACGGTTCTGTAATGTAGTGAATTTTTTTTTTCTTTAGGTAGAAAAATAAGCACCTTTAAGGCCCTTATATAAAGATCATTAAAAATATGCAGTTTTTTAAGGACCCAGATACAGCATGCCTTCTAGGAAGGAAAAAAACAACAACTAAACTTTGTTCTGTACAAACGGGAATAATAATTTTCTGAAAATGTAAAGATAGAGTCGAGAATGCCAAACTTCAATCTGTACAGGCAGTTACAATTCGTCATTAAATATCCTACCAACAAAGGCAACTAACTACTTGAGCGTTCGAAATGAGAAAATAAATTTATCAATGTCTAAGGGGGTCTTTTATTTCGCACACTGATTATCTAGAGTTACTATATGACAGATAATAATTAAAAATATTTCACAAGGTAAGAAAGTAAAATACGCGCTACCAGTATGAAAAATTAACTCTTTCAAGTGGTATGCCTTGCAATCCTTACAACAAAACTCCTTAGATGAAGTTTACTCAACGTCAATCAATTTTAGATGTTTATAAACGCCAAACATTTGTATAATTGTTTTTTTAAAGTTTTGTGGTGTAACGAAGGTCATAATTTTTTGTTTCTTCTTCCTTCCGCCTGGTCAGCATATTTCTCGCCTTCAATTCGCCACTCAAAGATTTTGAAATAAAAGCCGTTTTGGATACCTTTTCAATAAAATCATATTCATAAATGAATATTTTTCCCAATTCTGTATACAGAATAAAGCAAATAAAAATTCAGAAAAAGCTACAGCTAGTTTTTTTAATTGGCTAATTCCTGTATCGGAACTATTCCAAGAATGTCTCCAATCTTTTAAAAGAGAGCACTGATGCCTCATTAAGCAGCAGCGATAATAGTAAAAAAAAAATCAAGGAAAACGACCGTGATAGTAAATGAAGCGTTCAGAATAATAAAATCTATAATAAAATAAGCAGATAATCAAATACAATTAAAAAATCAAGATAAATGAGAATAAAGGTCAAATTGTGGCGCTTCATTTAACTTGTATCTATTTGAAATAAGGTTAATCGCGTTATGAAGACCATAAGCAGTTACAAATAGTCGTTCTTAATAACAATGAAATTTGCAATAAAAAAAACATACGACCATAGATTAAATAGACATTTTTGAAAACATAATTCTCTCTTCCATTTGCAAATTCGCATATCCTCCTTCGTTTTCGAAGATAAAACAATGAACACATACTTGAAGTTGAAAAGAAACTGGGTAGAACATTTATGAGTTTCAAAATATGGGTGAAATAGTGAGAATTTCATTCTACAATCTTAAAAGCTTCAGTAATTTTCAGAAGTTATTTAACGTAACAAAGTATATGCCTTTAGGAAAAATACAGGAAGTCGAAAGGAAGTTCATTGGAAATATTAACATTAGAATTTACGGGTATATATTTTAATTCTGTCAAGCGTAATATATTTTTAGAAAAATGGTAAGGTAAAATGCTTCTATATAACACAATTTCAACCTGAAGACTTCAAATTTAAAATTTTACATTCAGTTTTCATTCAGTAAAATCATTTGTTTTGCATCAACAGGCAGCGAAATGTTTGCCAATTCCGCACGGAATCGATTTCTCCCTTCCATGAATCAAACATTTCTTTCTGAACACTTTAGAAAGCATCTATTCTAGAAGGATTTGACATCAGGGAAATATCCTGTATTACAGGTTTACCCCTCCCCCCTAGGAGGGAAAACACAAGAGGACAAATAAAAATAAAGAAATGGAAAATTTTGTTTCCCCTTTACGTGTGAAACGTCTTAGTCTTCACGAAATAAGAAATGATTGATAATTAGCTCACATTAACGGGTGGCTATTCCGCCCATATTAACACAATGCGGCCGGGTGACAACACGTTGGTATCAAGCAATTTTTTTAATTGATTAACTTTTTATTTTATTATTTACTATTGATTATCATTTATATTATGGAAACTATTTTAATTCATTTTATGAAAATGAAAATTATATCCCGAAAACCACGAAAAATCGCCAGTGATAAAAGCGCCAAACAAAAGAATTCTCATCAACTGTGCGGTTAATGATAATATAAATAAAAGGTAAAGCAGAGTATAGCAATTAATATTATATATATTAAAATCTAATTTAAAACCTAATTAATTTCCAAAGTCTTATTTTAATTTAACCCATATTAACTTAATTCTAAAAAGTTCTCTTATTTCTTTATCCTTTTTTTTTATTTAATAAATGCTACACTAGCTCTGTGAAACTGCTTAAATCAGCACTTTCACACGCTTCAAGTGAAGGGATAAAAATCTGTCATGCTTAAATTTTTTAAAAGATGCCTTAATTCTCTTAGCTGATCGACACCTGTCAAAGAAACCCCTATCAGAATCTCATAGTATAAAATCTGAGGAAAAAATTTCGCTCTTTTGTACTTGTCGAGTATCGCGATGTGAACGGACGTCAATTTCATCATCGCTTCGTGAACATAATGTGTGTCCTAGATGAAATAAAACAAATATAATATTTCCCGATTAAGCATTAATCAATTATGTTGTCGCAAAAACTGCTGTTTTTCACGATATGCTAATTTTTAAGTGTACTGAAACACGGTGAAACTGCGTTTTTTTACTGCTAAAAAACCGAAATATTTGAAGATCTCCTTAAAACAGTGTAATCTTTTTTTTTTAATTCCTTATTCCTCGTAAATATGATTGGTACTTCAAATTAATAGAAGTAATAGGCTACAGTTGGTGGAGAGAGATTAAAAACGCTAAGTTTAATAATCCATATTTGCCATTCTTATTTTGAGATCAGCATGCATTAAAAAAATATTATTCAACATTTTTATTACATTCCTGATTAGAACTACAATAAGTATTAGGTTATGGATAATTTATTATTTCATGGTTTAAATATCCATATACAATGGATACTCATTTTATTACATAATTGGGTAAACGGTTTTTGTGCTGTAGCGTCTTAAAAAGAGTCGCGGATACACAGTCACCATTTATTGTTAACTTGAATGATCAAAAAGAAAACTTGCAATTGCATATGGTTTTCGATATTACCGCCAGCGAATCCGAGCCATGATCACTGGAAAAAAGTGCCGTACAACTTAACCACTAAGAATACAAAGTGAAAAGAACGAAAAAGCAAGTTCGCGGCGTTTTAACAGTTCAGAAAAGATATTTCTTGTTTTCAAGAGTGACGCAGAAACCGAAACTGAAGTACAGTTTGGACAGCAGCTTAAAGCAAAGTTACGGTTATGGCATTCCAACAGATGCGAGAATCCCCAGTAACTGAAAAATTAGAATGTTTTTAAATGAGTTTATGTGGGCAGAAAATAATAATCGAACGTGGTTGAAATGAAATTATTATACACACGCATACGCACACACACATTGATTCCCTTCATGCCTTTCTTTCTGCCCCTCCCAACAAAAAATTAGAGCTTTCCGCCACTACTTAAATTTTTACTTTATCATAACTTAATGCGCAATTATTTCAATGATGCTTTCATTTATTTTAGCATTGCACTAATGCTATTGTCAAAAACGGAATAAAATAAGAAGAAAAAAAAAAAAGAAATCGCACAAAAGTTAAGTTTGTTTGAATCATTTCACTCTTAAGCTAACGTTATTAATACAAATATTTGTATCCATGGTGGTGAATGATTTGGAGGGGGGGGGACTCAAAACTTAAAAAAACGCTCATAACAGTATACGCAAGTAAAAGAAAGTCAGGAGTCACTGTAATAGTATTTAACTATTTAATAATGTTTAAGATGTTGCCAGCCACGCAATATTTTCAGAACCGTTATTTCATTGTTATCATTTTTCATTCAATAATAAATTGTCTTATGTTCAACGGCAAATATGCAAAATATCCCATATTGCCTGTATATCATTGTGAAATCTGCCACATGAAACCCTAGAAATGAGAAACGGGTCAAAATAAACAGCAGCAAGAAGAGGAAAATTAAAGTTATTGGGCATTCTAAATATCGATGCTAAAATATTATTCACAAAAAGATTAGCATCAGGAGAAGTTGAATAATTGCTGTATGGACAGCATTCGAAAATTGAGACGGAGCCCAAATGACTATCACTTTGCACGTTCCAATTCCTCTCCCGGGAGAAACGTTTCATCATCGGAGTGGAGTACCTAACATTGTAAATTCTTAAATGATATTTCAATCCAAATCATATTCTATTTTCAATTTTTGTGAATCTCGAATGAGGTGCATATGAAAAATATCAACTCAAAAGATTCAGAAACAATCATGAGATCTCTTACATTACAAACTGAAGCACAATTTAAAGATGCAAGCATTAATCAACCAGAAAATACTAGTATATACAGACATAAGTAAAATGTGGATTTCCAAAACAATATTAGAAGAAAATTTACGAAGTAACAGTAGATACACATAAAGACAACAGAATGCAATTCATTTCCCCTTTCAGTTTTACGGCTGAGAGAATTGATCTGCACACTTTTTGATTTACAGTGTTTTCTATAAATTAAAAAAAAAAACGAAAATAATATAAAAGGAAAAATATGCGTTGGTTTTCACCTACAGTCTTCAATGAAAGGAAGAAAGGAGAAAGAGAGAAAAAAAAGGGGGGGGGGGAGTTCTGTGATGTCTCAAGGTCAACCTATAGGATTGAACGCATCGAACAACATCATCTTGCGCAATGATGACTGGCGGACATTCTCACATAACAACTACGCTCACATATTTTTCTATTATATTGTTTTCTTTGTTTTGAACAGTGCTTCGTTTTGCGGCGAGATTTAAGACAATAATGTGTTCAATGTCAGAGTTTGATCAGTAATTCACCAATGGATAGGATGGAAAACTATTTAAAATTACAACATAATAGATGCTTTATAATATATTCACTAAAAATATCAATCCCCCGTTAAGTCAATTGCCCCACAAATAGTTTTCATAGCAAGAAGTGCATGTAAATGTTTATTATGTATTAATCTAAACATTTTCGAAATGCAAGTTCTTTTTAAAATGTTCTCATTTTTTTAGTGATACTTAGACTCTTGGTAACACTGATAGTTAGATTGTTCAGCAATATGAACAACAAAACAACGTAAGTAAGGAATTCCTATTTTATGTTCAAAAATATACTAGTTTTTACATGAAATATTTTTTCTATTTAGACAAAAAACAAAAATTAATAAAACCGAAAATACATTATTTTGGCAGTTTGGAAGTCTAGTAAATCAGTACTGTACCATCTACAATTCTTTAAAGTATTAATTCAAATCAATAAAAAAAAATCATTGAACTAATTTAAAAATAATGAAACCAGCAGAATAAAGCCTTTTAAAATATTATAGCGTTTCTAATCCACAATATAATTCATCAAATAACTTGTTCATACGCAATGGCACTATGGCCTTAAAGCGTTTCGCTTCTTCATTAGCTCTTTCATAAAAACATTTTCTTCCCAAACAAGAACTTTTATGCAGCATTTATGTTCCGCTTTGTAATATCTATATATATATAAAAAAGCGGATATTCAAATAAGTAAAATATAATTCAAGTTTTAAAATAAACTCACGATGTAAAGTAAGATTTTATTTCTTTTGGATTGAAGGAGGTATTCAGTGGCGGAAGACTTCAATATTTATATTCAAATCATATATTAAGGTTTTTCAATGTAAACTTAATTATAAAATAGATCCATGAAAAATATATTTAAGCGTTAAACAATTCTAAGAACAATAGTTTTTAAAAACATACTTTTGTTACTGAAACTAAAAAGTAAGATTTTAAAATCTTATTTCCAAATTCTTACTTTTTATAGTTCATAAATATAATTATAGACTTTTTACATTACATTTTTCTCAAATTCTTGCCCAGAGGCGCTAGAAATTTTAGAAAAAATATAATGAAATTAATTGGTTAGCTAATTTGAAGTTGCGGAAATATTAAAACATTGCATTTTCATAGAGGATACACACTAATCAAAACGGTACCACATCAGGAAATAAATTAAAAATCGATTACTGTCTTTACAAGCATGAAACAAGTTTAAAAAAAGTGTTCAAAAACCACAAATCCTTGAGTTTTCTTTAAAAAAATCTTCAAATAAAATTAAATAAAAGAATTTTACCTCAATTTGTATTGCTTATAGAGAAGAAGTTTGGCTTATAATTATTTTAGGTTTTAAGCAAGTCACATAATCGCAAAGGAGCTACCCTCGCCCTGACATAACATCTCGGTAATTACACAACACGTAGCGACAGCACTGTGGCGAGAATTGCGATTGAGTATTAATGGCCAGCACCGTCCTCAGCGCAAATCCTCCTGTAAGAGATATCTACCTCCATTGATATAGAGGTAGCAAGCCCCCTCCCCCCGCCGCCATTACATGATCTACCAAGGGAAAGAGAATCGACAACCATACAGGAAGTTTCTCGTCCTCATACTTGGATGCCCCTTTGTATGTGTGTGTGGGGGGGGGGGGATAGTCCAATAAATGTAAAAATGCAACTCAAAGAATACTGCATCAAAATTTAGTGAAAAAAACAAGACAGGGTTATATTGCATGAGTTCAAAACTTAACAAATTAAACGTTTTGCTACTATAAAGTAGATGTACAATAATTATCAAAATAAAAATTGTCATTTCATTTCTATTCATATACAATTACTGTTAAACACCATATCATTTTTCATTTAAGTTTTCTCGATTAAAGTGAAGCTTGTTACATCTACCAAAGCAGGCCATTGGATTGGAATTTCGTTATCTCGACCACAGCTCAAAATGACTGTCCAAAATAGTTCTTATGCAGTTCCAAAACGACATGTTAGTGCAATTAAAGTCGGGAAGTGTCTTTTCAAAAATCTCATTCATCTTGTATAGCATGGATCAAAGCAATGACAGGGTAATATAAATTAATCAAAACAATACAATAAATAAAAATTATTAAAAGTTTTATTAATTTTATAAAACGAAACTGAACTGCTACGAGATGAAATAATAAATATCATGGACTAATAACAAAATTCTAGTTAAATGATTTCAAATAATAACCATTTTATCAATACTATTAATTTTGCTCACGCTTATTTAAATACCGTTTATTCCTCGCTTTGAATGTTCACAAAACTATCTAATCAATAAAATTATCCTTCAAGTCATGACGAGATTCTTCAGTTAACCAGTCAATTCCCAACTACATGATTCGCCAAATAATATCTCAAAAACCGTTTTCTATACGTATTTAACTTCATTCAAAATCTGATCAAATACATATACTTATGTCATTTTAAAGACAATTTCGTGCCCAGATATATAGTAAAAGAATTCAAAATTCGCCAGATTAAGAAATATTATGCCCATTTCAAATTAATTAAATAATTAATTCAACATTATTGGATGCCGTAATCTCAATCGTAGGATTTCACCTAAACAAACGGATTAACAAAATATACGCCGATTTTCTTTCCTTCCCATTTTTTCCCTGTAATCATTTCGAAAACAAAATAACACTCCAAACAACAATTTAAGTAATCAAAGTTGACACTATTCCAACAATTATGTCAAGATTTCCTTGATATAAAACATTTTCTGTAAGCGAGGAATCATAAACAGACTAAGGCATTTTTAATGAAATTCAAAGATTTGATTCTCAGATTACCATGTATCACGTTCCTAATGCTGATATCATTGAAACTGAATTCGTAATAAGTTTTAATGCAATATTTACTCTTGATGAAAACACTGTACAAAATCCCGCTAAAAATGATCAAATATATTCCATAAATATAATAAGATTCATTTGATCGAAAATCAACAAATATCAAAGAAATGAACAAATTCAGATTCCACTTTTTCATAATACGAACAACCATTTCTCTGTTTTACCTTACTCGCTTCTTCTCTTCATGTTACCTACACCATGCAGAAAACACATAAAATAAATTACGTTCTGAGGCCTTTACTTTGGTGCTGCGTATATGGAAGTTATGTACTACATAAATATTGAGCAATTAGTGTCAAAATTTCATGTTTTGAGCCATAGTTTCTCATAAAACAGCAGCGAGATAATTTCTTTTCCTTTCCTTTATATATAAAGTTACATTGATATTACTTTCCAAACAGCATATAAAATATTTATATCGGTACAAGACCATCCTCAATGGTTTTTAACGATATTAAAATTACATATTTTCTAGCACTTAGTGCTTTTATAGATATGGAATAAATCGAATTATATTATCCTACCAACTTCAATCCTAATTAATATAGATATCGTATATTTATTCGTTTGTTCCCCCCTCTTACGAAGGAAATCTGTTGCTGAATGGCATGACCCTTCATATTTCATTTGTCTTCATAAGTAATTTATTAACTTTCTTATAAACATCGGAAGAAAATCATGAAGTATTGCACCGGTTATGAAATAAATTAAGTATCAGCTATAGACAACAATCATCAAATGGATAAGTATTGAAGAAAAGATGCTACCGAGAAAATAACCCAGGAAAAAATTTCTAGCACTCGGAAAAAAATTTTTAAAGTTCGAAAAATATTTCAAACGAACAAATTTTACATTTAAGTTTGTTACTATACATTTTGACAGATATCGCAACAGAAAATTCCTATTCTTTAGAAGAGAACCAATTATCATTCTTCGAAATATTTGAGCAGAAAATCATTGAAAGGTCATTAAAAATTTTAAATTATTACATAAAATAACCAAAAAGCAGCAGAAAAGTTGTCATCTTTTACTCAAAGCCCCAAAAAGTTTAGTATTCATTTCAACTTTTAAAATCTTCACTTACCTGCAGAAGACTGCAACCATGGGAGTCCGGTATGAGATCCATAAAGTAAAGCAGTTACGGAAAGTTTAGGTCTTTCTTTTTTGTGATGCATCATCGTTATATCGTTTGTCACACTTTTTCTCCTTAATTAGCGGTTTTTCAATTCAGTGATAGCTAATTAGTTTCGTTGCAACAATTGCTTCAAAAGCTCAAAAGGAATTGTAATAATTCATATCACCGGGTTATATCATAGAATTAAAAAGTTCTTCCTTGTAACATCACAGCTTCAAGTTCATGCAAAAACAATGTTTTTATATCACTTTCTTATCACAGACTTTTCCTTAAAAGATCTTGGAAGCTCCTTCGTACACAAAATACTTTTCCACAGCGAACACTCTAATTTGTGTCAGAATATTTTTTTTAAGTAAACAATCATTTGTGGAAACAAAATAAAATCATCTTCGCTTTACCTGGTCAATGTCACGCTCATGATATCAAACAATTTGGGGCGGTTACCCAGAAGTAACAGGCGGTTGAAAATTCGCCCAGTTCACGTCAGAACCTAAAAAAATAGCCATACCGTCGGTCAGCGAGCTGTGTAATTCCGCGCCCGTGTATTCCTCTCTCAGTTAGCTGAAGTAGCTCCTAAAAGGAGCGTGAGCGCCAGAGTTAAACTTGATCGCCAAAGAAGCCACCGCCAAGCAGTCAAACGCGCGCCATTTTCAAGGTCATAAATCACAAAAGAGGAAATTAGAATGTCATCATTTGAAGTTACAGCAACATTGCGCAATGCTTCAAATTACAATGATAGAGAATAAATATTCAACGTGAATGACCTAAATTTGGAAAGAAACTCATTTCAATATAGGTTTTCTCTTCTCAAAGACAAAAAAAAAATTTCTACTTATCAAATGTGAAATAAGGGATCATTTTTTTCACACACACAATGTCTATGTTTTCAAAACTGGATTATTAGAAATAACGAAATGAGCGAAGATTAATTGCAGTTTGTTCTAACCGTTTAATGGTGTGAAATTCTAAAACTTATTTAACAATTTTTTGATTAAAAAAATGCATGATAAGATGCAATCCATTGAATGAGTGCTGAGATATAAGACACGCATCTTTTAAAAAAAACTAAATACCTTCAGAAATACAACACAATACAGTTTTTTCTTTTTCTATTCATTATAAAAGCTACAAATTTGCAGTACTGCTAGTAAAAAAATTCTGCTAAACACTTCTTCAACAATGACGAAATGCAAGATTTTTAATACAAATTATATTGCATTTTATTATATTATTACATTTAATTAATTCGAAACATAAATCTTCTAACGATGACATAAAATTAAAGAGTTTACATACTCTCAATAAGTAATTATTTCATCTTTAATTAATTAATGTAAATATTGAAAAGTGGTCTTTCCAAAAATTAACCCTATTCGTTGACGAAGAAAAATGACAAATAATTATACCGTTAAGCATAAACGATTTTATCATTTAATTCCATAGATTTATTTAAAAAAATTTTAAACGCCGTTTGTTCTATATTTGACAGCATCTTCACATCCAACGTTTGAAAGTGAAGAGAAAACATTAAGCACTTTTTTTTTCATTCCTATGTTAAATTGCGTTTCTTCTTGCTCTTTACATAAAATGATTCTAAAAATATTATTAGAAATGAAGAAAAAATAATGTGCATTTTGGAAAGTTGGTAATGAAATATATCACAAATTCAGACAGTTGCGATTTTTACTGTTTTCTTGCAAGTTCTTTGCATCTATCCGGAAGGAGCTACGCAACATGCGAAGAATAAAAGTCAGAAATTGTATCTATCTTAACCAAAATTACTAAGAAAAAAAAAAACAGCTACGTCATCCGAAGCAATTGTACAATTGAAATAATTTCTTTGAAAAAAAAAAAAAAAGAAACGTTCTTTTTTCCAAAAAATTTTACTAATGTGGGACAAATATTCAGTTAAGACCTATTGAAATCTCCCATAATTCATCAGTCAAATGAACAGAAACACAATCTCATATATTTGTTCTTGTTTTGATTTCTTTTTCTTTTTTTTACATTCGGAACTTAATTTTAATATTTTCCTCATTACTGACAGAATCAATGTTTTTCAAATAGGTTTTAATAAATTTATTTAGGTCATACAGCGGCTTACAAATAAAAGAACTGCAATATATTAGATTCAAACAAGGGTGGCTTTCAAACAAATCAGAAAGGAATATTATTCGCTATCAACAAATCAAAATTCTACTAGATATTCCAATATTTTATGAATTAAAAGAGAGACATTCTGACAATTTGAAAGAACTATCCTTGTTAATAATTTACTAAAAATTCAACTGATAAATAATCGTTCCAGCATCAACCATAACAATTTGTGCTTGAAACCTGTACGAGCTAAGGTGGATTGAAAATATACTCACTTCTATTCTTCAGCTTAATAATATAGTAAATAATTTTAATAATCCTTAACATCTTTTGCTCTTTTCAAAATTAATTGAAAAGAGCAAAAATTACAATCAAACAAATATAAGTCATTTCTCAGAATAGAATTGAATAAAATCCATGTCCGCATATCACAATTTTTCAGCTTACCCATTTTCGTCGTGGGGGGAAAAAACGCAAATAAACGTTTTGTGTCTGCGCTTAGATTAAGAGATGAATAAAAAAATACTTCAAGGCGACATGCATTCTCTCGTATAATAAGCTGTATAGGGAAGATCAAACATAGAAATAAAACGCCATGAATAAATACACGAATAGAGAAACGAACAAAGAAATGGGAAAAAGCCACGGTGGCATAAATTCAAGGAAAACTACGACTGTTGACACGAGTTTTGAAGTTCAGTGTCATGTCCCCGTAAAAGTTTGCCAAATAAACGAACTTCAGCCAAATACGGTATCCGTACATTAGAAATGTTGGCGAAAGTCCAATAGCAACCAACAATGGGAAGACATCACGAAAAGCCGAAACCTTGTTCTCAGTTTCAGCAATTGTCAAAAAATAATTAGAAAAATTTTTTTTAAAAAAAAACTTAGATTTTTTTAATTTTTTTTTCTGTATATAGAAATAAAATTTTGCAGCTGGTGTGAAACAAAAGAAATCTCATTTGATCAGTCAAGGTCTCCTTTCCGTTAAAAATTTTCAATAAAATTTCGAGCAATTTTGTTTTGTTAATAGAATATTTGCTTATCTGAAATGTATACAATAATTACGAACAACAAAAATATTGCTATACGAAATCACAGAGGAAACTACACTGTCATTTATAGCCTTTTTTTTTTTTTTTTTTTTTTTTTGTAAAATTAGTAACCTAGAAAAATTTATGAATCTTTTTTTTTTTTTTTTTTTTTTTTTGTGGGGGGAGGATATTAGAGGAAAGCTTGTTTCATAAACAAATATAAAAAAGAGACAAAAGACAGCTTATCTGAAGTTTTTCTTCAAAAACAAATACAAAATATTTTTTTTGATGCTAATATGAAATAATTTTTCATCAGGAAAATAAGAATTTGAAAGACTCCTTGGGTTTCTTTTTATGTTTCACATAATGCTGCATCTAAGATAAAATTTTACTAATTAAAAATTGAGGGACAGATGTGATAGACTACCTACAAGTTTGTGATGAATTTATAGATTTATAGATAATGGAAAAACTTCCCACACATTTAAAAAGAAAAGCGAAAATGATTTCCTGCAAATTGCTGCATTCCAAGCCTTATTTTTTTTCATAAATCTATAAAAATTCTCGAAACTATTCGATGAGGCATGTTGTAACATATTACAATTTGCAATATTTATCTTGATTTGTATTTGAGTCAAGTATTTAGTTTTTAAATATTAACATACATCCTAAAAGATTAGATCTCTCTCTAAGGATTCACCTCTGAAAGAGCCTTTAAGAGGCTCACTTTATAAAATAAAATTAATTCTAACTCACCCACCAGACAAAAAAAAGCAATGAAACAAGAATATAATGACTAATTAATAACAAATAAAAACAAAAATTTAAAAAAAGTTTAAGAAAAAATCTAAAAGAAAAAACAAAGGAAAAAAAGTGAAGAGGATTTTGAACAAAAAAAGGAGATTGTTTTTGCACTAGTTTGCGGAGATAGGTATAGCAACTCTGATTATATATTATGTTATAACAGATTATAATAATATCCCATTATGAAGCATCGGTTGGGATATTATGGGATAATCCATGTAAATCTGAACAGCTGTTAAGCCACGTTCTGAGGACCTGTGGTCTTAAGGATTTTGTCATAAATCTGCTAATTTATGACAAAATCCTTAATCCCTCATTGTTGAACCACCCTCACTTGTGAACGGCGATCGGGAGTTTCCCGCAGATTGCCGGTAAAATGAACAGACGTCAAAGAACCCCAGAAAAACACAAGAAAGCGGAAAGAGGGCAAAATGTGCCAGACTCAAGGTGGGCACAAGTCGTCGGAATAGGGCTTTAGATGACGACGATGATGCCTGTGTTGGCACCCCTCTAAAGCGGCGGTCCAACGACCTGCGACCTCACGAATTTGGTCATAAATCTGACATCCAACCCACTAGGGGACCACACTCCCCCGTCGCCCGCGGTACGCCTGTAGTTTCCCGCAAAATGTCGGTAGATGGATAAACATCAAAGAGCCGGAAAATTTGTTTGGGCTATGGGGGGGAAGGGAGTCAAAGAAACTGAGGGTTTTGAGCGGTCGAAAGGGGAACGCGTGCCGTCTGAAGATTTCTCTGGTCGTGGGTCCGCTGCCACAGGTGGGGGTGGCACCACGAAGGAAGGGTGACAGTTTTATGACCACATCTGTGAAGACCATCCGGCCGTTGGACCGCGGCTTAATCCTTCCGCAGCACAGCGGGGGATAGGCATTCAGCCTCGAAAGATTTAACGTACATTAAGCCCGTTTAAAAGGAGGGTTTTCGGCGAGATCGAGTTTCGAAGTAGGGACATTCTGTTCTAGAAGCCAATACATTACACATAGGTTGCTACGGTCCACAATTCTGATGAAGGAGACTGGGTTTATTTCTTAGTTTCCAAAATGTGAATACAAAATGCGTGCGATATATAAAAAAAAATATATTATTTGCTTGCTTTATCGACTATTCTGATGCAACCTGAATAATTAAATAATTTTGGGTTTTTTATTTTATTTTTATTGTAAACCATTTAATATCATTTATTACCAAGTGATATTAATTGCCAAATGCCTCATGTACTTTAATTAATAAGTGAATGGTAAAGACAAAAAAATTATTTTAAATATTGTTGTTTTTATTTTTACAATTGGTCCCTCGTTTGTTACAAGATGCCCATATTCGGGGCAAGTTATAAAACTAATTAGTTTAGAAAAATATTTGTGCTACTAAATCAACAAAATTTTTCAATGCTTTTTTTGATGCATATTATGACTGAATAGTTAAGCTAGTAAAAAAAGTAGTTATAATCAAAGAATCGAAAATACATTTTAAAATATAAAATTTTTTTCCAAATATTCTTACAACTAGGTCCAATCCCTATACATTTTTATTTGACGCGATGTTTTTTTTTATTTAAATAAATAATATTTTATAATTAATTAAAAATTGCCTAATTAGAACTGAATATCCGATGTTCGCCTCTAAGACTGGTACTCGGAGTAGCTATATCCCGCTTCCAGATCGCTACTTCTCTGAATGCCAGTCACAAGGTCAAATCGAAAATAACGATTAAATAAAACTGTTATTACTTAGAAGTTTTAAATAAAGATATTTTCCAAAGGTTTGTTCGACATCAGAGAAAAGCTGATGATACTATTTAAAGAAACGGTTGAAATAAATTATTTTGAATGATTCGATAGAAGATAAGGGGAAAAAAAAATGAAATTCATGCTCATTTCGTCGACGAATGAACCACGATAAAATCCTGTCGCACTTAGAAAACATGTCAAATAATTTGAAGCAGTTCGGAAGACTCACTGCAAAGCCTCGTAGAAATCCCGTTTCATCGCCAACAGAGGTCAATGTCAAACTAAAAATAATTCATACGACAAACGTTTTGACAGCTTGAAGGTTGAAAAGTTGTCGGTGCTTCAAATGCCATCAAACTAACCATTTAAAACCCCAGTGTCCGCTCATCTTTCAGAAACAAAAGGGAAAAGCTCACTCGATTAATCAGCTGAACTAACAGGGCAACAACTCCTATTTGAAATCTCACATAAGAAAGGGACGCGTAAATGATATGAAAGTGGAATTTTCGACCTATTCGGAGGTGGAAAATGCTTAAAAACGGAATCATGTAATGAGGTAAACATTTGGTAAAGCTGTTCTCAGATAATATTTCCTTACTACTAGCAAATGTTGATATTTCTGCAGTACGAACAAAGGCGACTGTCTTTATTGGAATGTTAGATTAAAGACAATACATTTTAGGTTGCAGTTTTGAATGTCGAAAGGGAAGGTTTAAACCGATAAATCTGGCGCGATCAAGACAAGGTTTGAGTCGAATGTATCAATAAAGGAATATAAGTAATTTCTAATAATTGAATTTTTTTAAGTAGCATCTAGATCTTTAAGAAAATAAAATTTTACTTTCTTAAAGATTAGAGAAAAATTTCACGTCTTTCCTAAAGAAAGATGTGAAAAATCGGTACAGCTCGTCTTAAGAAGTAAACAGAAATTGTGCAAGTGAAATGACGTCAGTCAAATTCAAGTTCGCAGTCGGAATTTAGCAGGTTGAAACACCTATTCTTGTTTGGATTCAATTCTTCCACTACAAACAGCTCGAAGCAAAATCTCGACCTTGAAACACTAATAAGTTACCTGCAAGGAGTGCACTAATTGGCGATGTATCGCAGATTATTCTCCTTTTCTCTGCCAATGAAACGAGAAAACGAGGCAACTTAGGCGTTTCTATGAAGAAATAGTAATTTGAATGTGATGGAGCCTTAAGTAACCGACGGCTTAATGTTTCGATTTTACTTGCTAGTGATTAAGTTTAAAATAATAAGAAAAAACTAGCAATATTTGGAGCTAAGGCAGCACGCGATTAGGTGAACTAAAACTGCAGGAAATAACAAAAAAAAAAGTATGAATTTTCTGAATCTTGAAATTATTATTGCTTCATTCTAGAATTTTTAATCATTTGTAGTAACTATTCTCAGAACATGCAATTTTTAGGTACTGAAAATGGCGCATACTAAATAAAGTTGATTAATTAAAACAATAACTGACAGAAGAAAAATTGTTTTTATTCATCGCGAAAAAAATATATATAAAAATAAATAAAATAAAAAAAAACACCCTTGACTATAAAATAATATATAAAAGCATACTTTTCAAAGCCTCTTTTGTCTTTAAAAGAAAAAAAAATCATCGTATGCTTTGAAAATAATTTAATTTTGACATACATTTGAAAACAAAAATAAAGCTTTAGCATATATATATATATAAATAAATAAAATAAAAAAAAACACATCCTCGACTATAAAATAATATATAAAAGCATACTTTTCAAAGCATCTTTTGTCTTTAAAAGAAAAAAAAAATCCTCGTATGCTTTAAAAATAATTTAATTTTGACATACATTTGAAAACAAAAATAAAGCTTTAGCATATATATATAAATAAGTAAAATAAAAAAAAATATACCCTCGACTATAAAAATAACATATAAAAGCATACTTTTCAAAGCATCTTTTGTCTTTAAAAGAAAAAAAAATCATCGTATGCTTTGAAAATAATTTAATTTTGACATACATTTGAAAACAAAAATAAAGCTTTAGCATATATATATATATAAATAAATAAAATAAAAAAAAACACATCCTCGACTATAAAATAATATATAAAAGCATACTTTTCAAAGCATCTTTTGTCTTTAAAAGAAAAAAAAAATCCTCGTATGCTTTAAAAATAATTTAATTTTGACATACATTTGAAAACAAAAATAAAGCTTTTTTTTTTTGTCTCATAGGCCCAAAATTAACATTTATCATGTATTTACTCCTCTATATTGTCACAAAGAACTTGTCCTGTCAATTTTTTGAAACATTTGCCCAGTTAAATTTCTAAACCCTTTGCATTTTATACATCAACGGGAACGGAGAACACAAGGGTGAGACGTAAGGTACCGCGTTTAATATTGGAATATGCTGGTTGTATTTTGGTTTTTGAATGTAATCTTCAAGTGTGGATTTTGGAAGTTTTTATTTATCGAAAGGTTGAAGAAAAATTAGTGAAACGCCCATCTATGGAAGTCTTCTTCGAAGTGAAATATGGATTTTTAAAGCGGATTGATTCTATTTCGGAAACATTGGAAGATAAGATTTCTGTCCTTTATTAAATTCGTCTTGAATTATTGTGAAACCTCCACTTCTGGGGCGGCCATTCTTACTTTCTTGTGTACCATTCCTATGTACTTTGATTCAGATTGGATCCATTAATGAATAATTGTCTATGTAAATTGATTGAGGAAATATTAATAGAGTTAAAAATTATTTTGTTATCACTTAATCGATTATTATTGCATTGTTTATATCTGATCTTGTATGCATCCAATATTTGGTTTTATAAAAGAAATTTGCGCATTTGACGCTCTAATACATGCTTTATATTGAATACATTTCTAACGCCGCTCCATAAATCAGGTTTAAATAGTTTGAATGATGTATATCTTTTTGAGATTACAAAAGCCTTATACTCCTTTGTTGAAAAAAGGATGGTCGCTGATTTAACCAAATGAACCATGGTGATGACTTGTAGTCACAGAAAAAATTAGTTTATGAGCAGAAATGATCAAGTTAAAAAAAATTCCTCCCAAGGTAAAATCGAGATTTAAAAGAACATATTGACGTCCCTAAAGTTGTCACAAACCAGAATACAGAAAAGAGTGGCATATCTGAGATGATTTTAATGTCAATGGTAAACCGTTTGAAAAGGAAATATTATTATTAGCGCTTTTACATCAGAGCGCATCGATAAATTGATCGAAAAATTCGAAAAAATTAATGAAACGGGCCAAAATTTTGGAATTTGAAGCCCCAGACTGTTTGTTGATTCCGAGTAAACTTATATTAATCTCGAAGAGAAACTAGAAAAATAAGTCTATTGAAGAGAATGAGATTACAAAATGGGGAACTGGAAAATGCTACAGTGGAAATCAGGACATTCTTTACAGATAAATTTGGAGAGAATTGTATGATTTCCAAGGATTCTCTATCTTTTAATAGTTTGATGCTGATAAAAATTAATTTAAATTGGAATCAATTAAGTTTCAAGAAAAACATTAGTCTTACAAAGTTTTAAATATACCAGATTAGGCCACATTGTACAAAATTCTAAGAATGAAGAATATACAGAAAATGGTGGAATCTACCCACGTTGTGACGCCAAGAATCACAATGCGAAAGATCGTACAAGAGATGATACTTCATGCATACACTGTTTTAACCATAATTCTAAAATCGGTATGGCATATGATATTAAATATTCTGCGAGAGACATGTAAAATTAAAAAAAAAAAAAAATCTGCAACATTCAAGAATTGATTTAAAAAATGAATTACAATTTCATAATTACCATCACTTGTATTTACTGAAATTACTTTTTATTTGTTAATCATGCATTAATTATTAATGTTGTTAAATAATATTTAATTTTATCTTTTTCCTTAAATTTATTACTAACAAAATGATAATTCTTTGCTGTCAGAGTAATTAGATGCAAGAGTATTCACTAATTTAATGCTTGAGATTAACAGTTGAGATTGAACAGTTTATAAAATTATATACAATTTTATAAACTGTTGTTTTTAGAAAAATTAATCTTATACCTCAATTATCGAAATCAAGTCATGGGTTGTGTTTGTGTGTCACTTGCGCTCACTCATTAAATAGTGTCGTATACGCTCAGGCATTAAAATGGCTGCCATATTATAAAGTTTATATATAAGGCTTGGCACATTGACAACGAACTACACAAGATAATTAATCAATGTTACTGTGAGATTGACGCTTCATGTCTCTGATAACGGAATGAAGCTTCCGCGGAAAAATGCCAATGAGCGTAATGATTGCTTTTTTGAAGCAAATAATACCGCGTTTCAGAAGAATGTTGAAAATAATAAATGAAATTAGAGGAATATGTTTCTAAAAGTTTATTAAAAAGAATTACATCCATAATTTTGCCGTACCGAATGCATTTATAAAAATTATAATTTTGATGTGCATAATACTAATTAACTGATGAATGTCTAAATAAACTGAAGTATAATTTTCAAATTTTATCTCTATATCTTGAAAATTTAATTTTTATAACTTGCTTAATTTATTTAATAGAATGAAACAAAATATACAAAAACTTTTTTTAAATTCAAGTTTAAATGGATATCAATAATAATTGGTTATTTCACGTGTTCTCAAAATTCTTAAATAATGCAACTGTTCTCTAATGTAAACTATGAAGAAATTTATATCAACTGTTAAAGCAGTTAAACATGCGAAACAAAGACTGTTTTATGCCGTCATTACATACCACGTTATCAAAGCATATATACTATGCAACTTATCGTTTTCTATGCTCATGACGCTCTATGTACATCTTTCCTGAAACGTAGTCTTTTACAGTTCGCTCTTAAAAATTATTCAAATAAGACTATACTCATATTAATAATATTAAAAATGAGAGAACCGTTTAATTCTCAAAAATTATATATATATATATATATATATATATATATATATATATATATATATATATATTTAATGAGAAAATATCAAAAATCACTGAAGCTCATTCAAATCTGAAATGCATTATTTCATTTTATTCAAAGTAGAAAAATAGTCCTTAAGCTATCATTCCAAGTAGTTGCCTTCCTATCAAAGCAAATAGCAAAACATGCTATAGCTATCATTCCAAGTAGTTGCCTTCCTATCAAAGCAAGTAGCAAAACATGCTATATCTTGAGAATAGTAGTTTTATTTTTACTTCAACTAGTTATAATAATTTTATTCAATTACAAATACTTTAAAAATAAGGCTAGATGAATGAATTGGATTTTGTTGAAAATTTGCTTATATTAGACCTCAAATCATTCCATGAATTTGATAACTAAATCAAAGGGAACATTATCTCGCCCATAAAGTAGCTCTAAAAAATACTAGTCCTTATAAATTGGAATTGAAACAAGTTAGAGCAAAAATAAACAATAAAGAGATATTAAAGATAACAAAATATTGGTTCAAACAGAACAAAAACTAAGACTGTATGTTTTTGTATCACATGTGAGGAACAAATGAATAAATAAAAAAAAATGATACAATCGAAATTCAAACTTTATATGAACTTGAAAACTAAAGAATATTCTGCTTTATTTCTGCTTAAGAAATTTGTGATATAATTTGAGGTACCATTTTCTTTGATTCAACCAATCACATAATTCTAATAAGCTGTGTTTCTACTTAAAAGTGCATTTCTCAAAAATTTTATTCAATTTTTTTAAAGATAAATAAACTATAAAAAATTTTACTGCTACTTCATTACTAAAGTTATTATTTTTACTCTACTTCATTATACATTGTTATTCTATTTCGTTAAAAAATACTTAGGCAATTTAAATTGGAAAACTTCCCTTATTTCAGCTGTTTTAAAAATATACCTTTTAAATCATGCATTTCTAAAACAACAAATTATTTTCTTCTTAAGCATCTATCTATCTTCTTAAGTATCCTTCTTAAGGTACAAAATTATGCAAGAAACGACGCCTTATTGAAACTTAATTGTGTGGAATATGCTAGTCATTCTATTTATCGACAATTAAGATTTTTTATTAATTTATATGGTTGTATCAATGAAACCAGTATTTAAGGCCAGAAATATGTCTTGTCATAGCGCACAAATTCAATATTCTAAATAAAATCCAATATTCTATCTAACACATATTCAAATTTCATACGTAAAAATGCCCTCTTTAATTTTACACTATTTTCTTTAATTTTTTTTCCATAAAATACACATTATGAATCAGAAATAATAAGACTTTTTTTTAGCGCCACAGCACACTTATGAATTCTAATCACATAATCAATAGATTTAAAGTATTTGTTAAAATAAATATTCATCATAAGAAATATGATAAAATACACAGTTTTTTATGTAAAAGTAATGCATTACTTAAAAAAAGCGTAGAATCCTAAAAATCTATTATTTTGCTGCCACAAATCTATATAACATCAATCATACATGATTCTTCATAAAAAATTATATTTTGAAAAAAATAATAATAATTGAGTTTATTTTGTCTCTTACTATTATTATTATCACTAGTTATTTAAATATTAAAATGTATAACTTCCTGTATAATTGAGGTTCTGGATCTTTTTTTTTCTTTCGAAAAGACGAACAAAATTTAATTTTTAATAATTTAAAATTAAAGTTCAGCAGAATCCAATTTTCGAAGAAATTCACTTACTCATAATTTTTCTAAATTCAATTCCTTTTACATTATCAGACTTATTTATATAAATGCTAAGATAATTTTACTGTGTTAAAATGATGAATTGGAAGCTATTAAGATAAACATTTTGGTACTTTTATATTTATCACAATTATAAATATTTGTTATTTTAAAATTTGGTCTATACTTTTTAGTGTCTGCATTTCAAAGATTCCTTTAGATTCTTTTTTTACAGTATTTAAATTACTAAAGTAATTAAAGGATTTTTTTTCAATGCTTAATGTAAGTTACAGCCGTACGTAATATAATGTCCAAACAGAGAAGTAGTACTGAAGGAAAAGTTATGTTTCCATCAATGAAAATACATTCATAAAAATTATACATTCTATTTTTTTATATAATGATTAATTATGGAAGGCGCAGTGCATATATAAATTAAAATTTCTAATGCATGCTAGTTAAAATTTCACATTTAAGACATTTTTGAAATGTTGTCTATCATATATTTGTAACGTTTGGATGCTGAGAGGAAAAGCAAATCAGTCATTTTTATTTATAAAAAATAACTTCATTTAATAAAGAGCATCTATTTAAAATAGATATTTATTCATAAAAAATAACTTCATTTAATAAAGAGCGTCTATTTAAAATAGATATTTACAAACCGATAAGAGATTTAAATAAATTTAGATGTTATTTCTTTAAAAGAGATAACCATTTATTCATCTTTTTCTATCGTAATCTAATTTCATCTATTCGTAAATGTTTATTATTTATATAAATTCCATTTTGATACAATATCTGATTTTAAATTATATATATGCAAGAATAAATCAATTTCTTTATTCCTCTGTAATATATTTGGTATTGGTATATGAACTATCAATTATGATTTTGTTTTGATTCCAAATATTAATGATAATTTAACATTGCTTGTCTTACATTTAGGAATATATATATATATATATATATATATATATATATATATATATATATATATATATATATATATATATATATAAAAGTTGTTCCATTTTCCGAGACTGTAAACGCACCGAACACCAAATGAAGAAGTAAAATTTCTAAGATGTTTCTTAAAGGGGTTTAATCAGTTTTACCATGTCATAAAGTCCCTCGGGGGGGGGGCACCTCGAAATGAGGATGAGATGCTTCCGGCATGGTGGTTGGATCTCGCCACCCTGGAGGGTACACTAATAGGTGGGGGATCTGGCTCCTCCCATCGATGACGGGACGTACTTCCTTCGGGGAGGGTTGTACCGTGACCGGTGTCGGCCCTTAGGACTCAACCACAGTTCCCGCCAAAGTTGCTGTTGCGGCGGTCCAGTCATTCAGTTTTATGGTTTAATTCCGTGTGCCTTCGGGCGGGTCGGAGAGTTAGATGGTTGACTTACCATGGCAGAAAAATGATTATTCCATGAGAAATATCCCTTAACCATCAATCATCTCTTATCAAAACGAGAAATAGGTGTTTTCTGTAATTCCTGTAAATGTTCGCCAAATTTTTCTGCCAAAGGTAATAAGTTCCAGTAAACCTACAAAGTGAGCGCAAATAGCACTAGTTAATGAGTGAGCGCAAGTAGTACTAGTTAATGAGTGAGCGCAAGTAGTACTAGTTAATGAGTGAGCGCAAGTAGCGCTAGTTAATGAGTGAGCGCAAATGCGACTGATCGCAAGTTCCTCTATCCTCAAGCAATGATGCATCGTCTCGAATGGCGCTTAAAAAGAGTTTTATAATTCAAAATTCAAACCGTAAGAAACTCTTATTATTGTCTGAATTAGTTTACTTCGTTCAATGAGTCTGCGCCCTCAGCGATCGGAAGCGAAAATATTTTAAGGTCTTCAATACATTAATAGATTGTACTGCATTTAATAAAATAAAACTTATATTTAAAACATATTTTGAATAATTGGATGCATTATTTATTTTGAATTTTTATAATATAAATGAGTACACTAATTTTAGCAGCTGGTTTTCTGTCTATTAAATATATGCATTTATTTGATGAAATTGTTATTTTTAAAATTACTAAGGTTTTTGTTATTATTAATTTATTTATTAAAATTATTTTTCATTTATTTTTAATCTTGAATTATTTACCACAAATGAAAAAAAGAAAAAAAATTAAGGAAGATTTAAATCCGGAGCATTGTAGCATAATGTTTTAGGATTCATTCGCTCATTTTTATTTTATTTTTAAAATTTGCTCTCAATTACTTAGCAGTTATAATTCGCAACACACGACAGTATGAATCTAACAGCAAAGAAAAGCATTGTAAAACATACATAAAAATATTTTTAAAATTTATTCAAAGTAGGGGTGAGTGGCCGTATCACTGTAAAAGCCTTTTCATTAATTTTAAAGTTGTTTAAAATAGGTTTTTGTGCAATAAGATGCTTCGAAATGCGAAGGTATTGATTAGTTTTTAATTAAAAATCTCTTCAAAATTGTAAAAATATCATTCTTAGAGATATTTGAGAATTATTTGTCTTGATCATTATGCGCATTGCAGATAATGTGCCAGGCTATAAACATTATCATGTGAAAAGAAATCTGTCGTTTGAAGTTTAAAAACAGCATATGCTTGTTATTCACGTAGCTTCTGCTTTCAATCTTCTCCGATATCCATGAGCGACAGTGCGTCACATTTTCTTTTTCCTATGCAGCCTGCCTTGCTGTGATATGGGTTAGAGCAGCTCAACAGTACAGTTTTTACTTTCTCAAAAACTGGACTGTTGGGATAAACAAATGAGTCCACTAAATCAACTTTAAACCACAGATTGCACACAATTAAAGCTGGCCTATTCAGAGCAGTATGTGTCTGTAACTAAAAAATTGGATAAGCTTCTTAATGAAGAAATACGAAAGACATTAAACTAAAAGTTATTAAACTTGCCAATAGAGGGCGTTTTATGATAATCATGTGTTTTACGATATGCATCAATGTTTAGCAATCACTTCATTATGCAGAATAAAAAGATAACTAAATGAAAAGACACAATGGGATTTTTTTTTATCAGTTTCTGCCTTTTTCTCTAAAAATGTTGAGCAATTTACATAACTGCCCTTTACTGGAGGAACTTTAAAAAAAAAAAAATCTGAATGTTGATTTCGCGTCAGAAGTTTCGCAAACATTTCGAACTTTGAAAAACATTTCGAAAAGGTGCAATGACTGCAAATAGATTACTAAAAAAAATCATCAGCAATTCGAGGAAACCGGACTTTTGGGTATTAACATTGGAAGAGAAAGAAAACCTGCTTCTGTTGAGATGTTGATTTTCCTTGAAGATGTTGCGCTTATGTTGGAAAAGTGCAAGGCTTCAAACAACATGGGCAACATGAATTCCACAGAATTGAAAAAGCATTAGAACAGCATAGCACCGCTTATTATAAGACTCATGAAAAAATTATACTATAATACCTCTACAAATTTTACACATGTTCAGCAACTGTTGTCAAATGACTGGCTTGCACGTGTAATATTCGCATTGGAATTCCCTGCTCGTTGTAAGGTCGATTGGATTGACCTTGAAGCATGCGATGAAACAATGAAGAACATTTTAATCTAAATGCGCAATGAATACACATAATTTCCGCACTCAGGGCGAGGAAACTATTTGCTTAATTCTTCATACTCATTGCACTATTAGGGGCTAATGGTGTGGTGTGAATTCACTGTAACGTTTATGTTCAGTTCGCTTTATTTTGAAGAATTACTTCCAGAGGCCAAGTGACATGCTCCGTAAATAGACAGAATTACGCATCACTGCTAGCAAATAACATAACCCCGCCCTAACAAGCACATTAAATGCCTTGAAAAAATCATTTGCATGCAGGATGGAGCTCTCCCGCTTTACATTCATTACATTCTCACTGCTTTAAAAATGTGCTTAGAAGGCATTATACAATAAAACGTGTAATAAGTCTCCATTTTTAGTTCTGTTTGGCCTGCAAGTTCGCCACATCTGAATCTCAGTGATTTTCGATCTTAAACTACCTTACCCAAAAGGGTGTAAAACTTTAAAGATCGCCGAGAAGATTATTATTATTTTTTCAATTTTAAAACATCTCCAGAAAGGATGGACATTGTGATTTGTTTGAATTAGTTAATAAACGAGGTAACCCTTGAGTCAAGAGATATTTTATATCAAAAAGGAAAAAAGAATACACAAGCACAAGAATAATTTTAACCACCAAAAAGGTGGCAAATAGCAATAATAAATATTCAAAATACTACAATTAAATAAAAGTACAAAAATGAAGAATTAAAATAAAAATGGGCAGCATTAACACCACTCTCACCAGGACTTTTCTGCACAAAAGGGCCACCAGAAATCGGATTAAAAAAGAGATTGCAGACAAAGCAAGATTAAAAACCAGTAAGCAATCCGAAACAAAAATTCGCACCCTATATTTCTCTGAATTTTCAGAAATATGCCCTGAAATGTCACACATTTTTCTTATCTAATGAGCTTATTCACAAGTCCGATGAAATGTTTATTTTTTCCTTATATTCTAATTGCAGAGCGTAGAAAATATAACTATATCAAACACTGCTCTCGTGACTCGTTTATATTCCGGTGATATACCTGCACATTAATTAAAAAGAATATCATCAAACGTTCATAACTCGAGACGAAGTTTGCTTAGGAAACTTAAAAATAGTAGTATGAATTCTAGAAATTTCGAGATAAATTGAATAGATCGAAACGTCAAATTGAGAGAAAAAAAAGTTTTAATTTTTATGAATGTGAAAAATGAAAAATAAATGTCTTCATTTCTCTTAAATGCTACTAATTTATTCCTCAATTTCGCGCCGCCTGATAGTGGTGGTCCTAAATGCTGCTACACCTCTGTTCCTGTCACATCAACTGCCAAACAAGCCCCATGAAAACTGCTCAACAAAACTACCCGTAATATCCCAAGGGATGTAGGAATGCTTGTGGAATGAGATTCTCCCCAATTTGCTTCAACTGTAAACGTTTATTGTGCACATGAATTTGACCAAACTTGGATAATGATATTTGATAATAAAGCTGTTAGGATGAAAATGTTGATGACGATTTTTAATTAGAACCGTTTTTATAACTTAAATCATCCAAACGTGCCAAATTGTAACTGTTTTTTTATCTAAAAATATTAATTTCATAAACTGAATGTTTTTCTTAATGTGTACAACATTTTTTGTATTTTTAATAAACAAAGTGCGATTGAAAAGTATGTGGGCAGGCGGTTTTATCAAATAACAATTCAAAAAACTGAAACAATAATTACAAAAAAAAAATAAGCATATGGAATTAGAACACAAATTTATTATAACAAAGAAAAAGAGTATAAATTTTGCAGAATTTGTGTAAAAAAATAAAAATAAAAACAGGCTATCCTAAAAATATATGGACTTTTCGAATATTTTATATTTAATTTCAAATTTTGAATTCATCGCTTTTAATTATCTTGAAAATCCTATCAAACGTGCTTTGAACTAGATTTCGGAGGAAGTGCGGCTGTAAAGAGAACCAACTCTGCTCTATTTGTTGCTTTAGTTCTTGATTAGTCGAAAACTGACGACCATGGGTATACATATTTCGTGCAAATACTCCCCAAAGGTTTTCCATAGGATTCAGATCTGGGTTGATGGCTGTCCAGTCAACAGCAGTCACTTGATTCTGCGTAAATCAATTTGTTGTTGAGTGGGGTGTGAATTGACACATTGCTCTGTTGAATTTCCAGTTTTCCCCTCCTAAGATGTTTCCAGGTGGAAGTAAATTGCTTTTGAGGACATCTTGATAAACTTCAGAGCATTGTCAACCATTAAGAAAAGCACTACCCGTTGTTTCGCTGAAACAGAACGCACCCCACACCATGAGTGAACACCCATCTTGCTGTCGACAGAAGAACTAACGAGGTTCTCTTCGTAGAGCATGCGAATAGTATGCTCAGTCATAGAGCCATCTAAATTAATTTTTTTTGTCACTGATGAAAGGATTTAACCATTCATCCGTCCAATGCATGTATTTTTTTAGCTAAAGAACGCATGCTTTTCTATGGTACAATTTCAGCATAAGTGTCCGAAGCATTATGCGATATGTATGAAATTCGCCTGCTTGTATGCGATGATGAACAGTAGATCTGGAAACTGAAAGCGTTAAAGTTCTCGTAATTTCACGAACATACTTCTTTTGAGTTGAAACTGCTTGCAAAATCTCTCTGTCTTTTCGCTGAGATGTTTTTCTTGGTCGACCTGAGCACTTTTTTTCAATAACATGGTCCCCTTTTGTTAAAATTTCATAAATTCCAGATCTGCTACGATTCATTTTTTTAGCAGTATCAGAAATTTAACATTTTGAGCTTTTAAGCGCCAAAGTTTTGCTATATCAGCAGTAGAGAATTGAACGTTTGAGGCATTTTTCATCTATTCGAGAACTGAAGAACAAGCTGTGATTTTATGTTTCGAAGTAGCTACGTTACATGTATAGAAAGCTGAATATGCAAATTATTTGATACAATAGAATTTAAAGCGATTCTTTTCACTGCCATATATTTTTGTGACAGCTTATTTTGAATTTTATTTTTTTACAAACAATCTGTGATATAAATATAATATTTCTGTGTTGTAATAACCTTATGTTATGACTCCATCTGCTAATTATTCTTTTTTGAGATTATTGCTTCGTTTTTTTTTGTTTGTTATTTTAAAATATCGCCTGTTCATATACTTTTGAGACGCACTGTGTGTGCATGTTATTGAATATATCATGCACACATATCATATATTTCACAAATTCACAGATTAGTCAAAATTGTTTCTTTGAAAGTTGGTATTTATATTGTTCGCTCGCTGGTAAGTACAAAAAACTAACATTTTCAGCAACTTAATTTGTTCTTTTCTTGTAATCACCAATGCAATAGTGAAGTTCAGTGTTTTCTCACACCATTTGTAACTAACCGAGGAGAAGATATTAAAAATTTCCCTTAATATAATCCAAAATGCTTGCTTGAAAATGCAAATTATATCACTAATTGCAATGACTTTTGTAATATTTTTTTCTATATCTAAGCTAATAGTGAGATAAAGACCAATACATACTAACGCAGGATCACTCACACCCGAGTCAAAAGCTGGACGCATTTTACTTATTAAATGGTTAATTGTGGTTTCCTGAGAGCTTGTTCTGCTAATAATTCAAAATGTCGAAACATCGTTTGAAATACAGATAACAATGCAAATCAGAAGCTGCGACATCAAATGAAACATCAAACTGTTATATAAATTCAAAACACGAAAAAATTATCAATGCACCTTTATTAGGAGACTATTGATACATTTTTATTTAATCAGATATCACTTACCAGAAGCCAATTGTTACATTTTTAAACAATAATGAATCTTAAAAAATTAATGAATTATTTTCAATATAAGATATATTTTCTCTCATTTTTTTAATTTTTTTTTTGCATTGTCCTTTTTTAAACAATGATAATAAATCAGCTGCTAACTACAAAAGAAGCATGCTTCATAGCTCGTGAAGATTTCGTTTTCGTTTTCTATAATCCATTTATTTGTAAAGAAGATCCATTTCAGCTTCTTCACGTTTTGATGAAACAAATATTGTGTTTTTCCTTCTATTGATTTCTTTTAAAGGAAATAATTATAAAATCTGACTGAGCTGTAAATCATTTAAAATATTGGTACTGCATCATTTATACCGTATTTTTTGTATTTGTTAAGATGGGGCTTTGAAGAAGTTAATTACTAAAGATCAACTTCCATATAATACCTTCGCAAGATCTTGGATAATTTTAGAGTAAAGGAAAGAAATAAATTAAGCTGGTAAAAATGGGACCATAAATAATCAAAAGAACAACTAAGCCGTGAATAAGCTTGAATGATATAGAGAGTGTCCACAAACGAGAGGCGCAGTAATCTTTCCGGGCTATGGTAGAGATTCCGAAACTTTCCCCTATTTCTTGCGGTTTTGAATTTTAAAAAATGATTTTATTTCATCTGCAAGAAAGGGTAAAATTATAGCCCTTTCCTTTTCTGTATCCACATCCTTTTACATTACGAAATTGCTTTTGATTGTTCAGAAATACTTCGTTTCTGTTTTCAAGGCAAATGATTCCTTCTCTTCTTGTTATGGCAATTGCAAATAGTCAATTCACATCTTGAGAATAATATTTTTTTTTATTTCACTGTTTAATAAGAATCCTTAATGAATGAAAACAAATAATATGATCTTTCGGACATTATTTACATCTAGACTGGAGCCGAGTTTTTCCTTCCCTTTTTTTTTTTTTTTTTTTTTTGTCTTTTATACTCGCATTCCAAGTTAAAAAGTGAACATTTTAGTTTTATTATCAATATTTCACTTTTGATTCAGTGCTTGATCGCTAAGAGAGGTTTTTAAGTTTTCTCGTGGTTTGAAAACTGATTTAAAAAGGCTAATTTCAAATTCAAATGTTGTGATTCATCCAAAAATTTTAAGCTAATGCAATGCCCGGTTATGATAAAAAATATCAAACGAATTATTCAATAGAAACAGAGAAGAGAGGTATCAATAGAATTTTAGGAAAATTGTTTTTTCAAAATCAAATTAAATGCTCATTGTAAGAAAAAAGAAACTGGAAAATGAACAAAAGCATGCATATGCATTACACGGCCGTGATCATATTCTCCGTGGCTTGAGATGAATGGAAGGCCTAGAACCCAATAAGAAGTAAGAAAATATATATTGTAACAGTGAGTTTTAGTTTAAAAACTTTGTCTTCTGGTATTGGTCGGGAAAGAAACGAGTTCGCTGACAGATCTGTCAGCGGGCTTGTAAAGAACCATAAGTAACAATAACAAACACAGAAACGAGTTCATAGAACTCTGGCTTATCCGGCTTGTTTGTTATTCGGCCAGTCCTTCCGCCACATTAGACCGGATACTCGGGAGTGTACTGTATTTAAGCTTTAAATATATGCTTTCTTCATTAAGTGGTTTAAAAGTTAATAAAAGCATTAATTAAAAAAATATTTAATACTTTAATATAAATGGTTCGGAAAATGAACTACTGAACTGAAAGAGTTAAAGAAAACTTACACTTCTAAATTTGCTTCATTTTATCTGTATCTTTATTTTGATAAAATGAATTGGGATGGGAGAATTTCGTACAGTCAAGAAAACTAGATTATTTGAATGTTCAAGGTATAAAATTCATTAATATTTATTTACAATTTTTCATTTGGCTTACATGGCTAAACGTGATTCAAAAGGGACAGATAAAGAGAGAGAAGAAATGGAATGCTTCACTTTGTCAGCCTTCTAAAATGTGAAATCAATATTTCCGTAAGGTATCAATCAAGTTATATAAGTTTTGTTAAAAGTTATTCCATTTAAAACATAAAGTAACCATTTTTGCAATCATCTATGTATAGTGTAAATCTTGATTATTACACTGGTCGAAGTTTCGAAATTATATAAATAAGTGTATGCAAAAGTAACAATTTTGAATTATGTATAAGATATAAATGAATATAATTGAGAATTGTGCGATGAAAGTAAATATACAGAAATAAACTATTTTTGCACATGTTTATTAAAAATTATAAAAATTTTTAAGAAGACTAAAAAATAGTTGATTTCGTTTTTTGTTACGAGAATAAGTGAAATACTATTTATTAAAGAATGTGCATTTTATTAATTTCAAGCAAAATTATTCTTCAGTATGCTGTTTCTTAACAATTATCCATTGTTTAAACTAGAGATGGTTTTTACTCTTAAGTATTAAGCGTTATAGTACTCTTAAGTATTAAGGGTTAAGATATAATTATTCATCATTTCTTAAGTAAGCAGTTTTATTACAATTTTTCAATCAAATAATTCTTTTTTTTTATTATATCAATGAAATAAATATTATTATTTTTATAAATCTGTGACTCATTAATAACGTTTCAACAAAAAAAAATCCGACTTCGAAAACAATTTTCTGTTGTTAAAAGACGTCTGCAGCATTAAGACGAAGTGTCTTTTCGATCTAATGTCATCAATGCTTTCACTCTCTGTGAGCTCTCAAGTAACCTTGTGAATTAACCGGTTTTCGGCTGCCAAACAATTGAAAACACCGACTCTATGCATTGAGCCAACCCAGAATCCGGTAGGGAGATTAAAACCAGGGAGGGTCCACAAACGTGATGCGAAAATTTTTTTCCGCGCATTGCGTCACTTGGGTACAGATTCCAAAATATCCACTATTTCATGCAGTTTTGAATTAAAGAAATGGATTGTATCAGTATGAAATGGTAAAAATAACAATTAATGGTCCATTATTGTAACCTCATCTTTTTACAATGCGAATTTAGTTCTTATTGTTTATATGTATTATGTCCTTTATTTTGGATTATTATGTACTTTTATTTTCAAAGAAAATAATTCCCCGTTTTCTTCTTTTTATTTACTTTACACTAATTCCAAGGATTGATCTGAGATTTTTAATTTCTTATTCTCATTGACTCGTAGGAAATTTTCAAATAATCCTGCCAATAAGGCGCATTTCATTTTGCAACTTGCGAGCTGTCTGGTTGTTACATATATACAGTAATATATTCTACATTATATAATTAATATGTATAAATTTAATTATATCCAATAATGTCTCCACAAAATAAAAGTGCCAAGTAGTAAAATGCTTTTCTTATATTCATCTACGCACACACAAAGTTTCTTGCTTCTATTCACAAATTTGTAAAGATATTAAAAGACGAATTAAACCACATTTTCATACATCTGAATGAGTCTTCTGCTGTACGTTTCAGGGATAATACACATATCACAATCGATTATTAAGAGGAAGTGATTAAAAAATAACCTGTTTGATATCTCTTATTAAATTTCAAAAAATGGTCAAAGAATACATGAACTAAAATGTTTAGAAAACTTATTCAAAATGAACATTCCGATGCCATTAAATGCTGCATTCTCATGCAACTGCTTTACAATTGCAATTGCACAAATCAACTGCTTTTCAAAATGTTCTTCGTTGCTGAAATACGTTTTTCTTCGAGAAAGCACGCACATAACTTCCAGTAAAGGAATAAATGAACAACAGTATTAAACTTCATTCAAAGCATAATGCAGCAAAGCAACATTTCCATATAGCAAGCACGCGTTATCATAAATGTTTGTAAGCCTACGGCAGTAATCATTCTTAAAAAGTTTGTTTGTTTTAGTCGTGTGATTATTTTAAGCCAAATTTTTTGCTCAGTAGCTTCTGAGGGTAAAGACCTCTGAGCACCCTAGGGCAGAAGTCTGACTTCCAGCTCAAATGAAGATAGCACAACCCCTTTTTACAGGGAGGGGGGGGGGTCATTCACGCACTTCACAGAGAGAACACAAGGAAGAGAACAACCATGCCCGAACCAGGACTCGAACCCGGAGCGCCTAGATCACGGGGAAGACGCGCTATCCCTAGGACAGGACGCCGGCTCACACATAACTTCGAGTAAAGGAATAAATGAGCAACAGTATTAAACTTCATTCAAAGCATGATGCAGCAAAGTAACATTTCTATATAGAGAGCACTCGTTATCATAAATGTTTGTAAGCCTTCGGCAGTAATCGTTCTTAAAAAGTCTAACTAAAAGGTCTTTTAAAAGTAAACTTTTTAAAAAAAGTAACGGTCGAGGTTGAAAGCGCTTGTTACACCTCATTACAGGGTCACTTTTCTTCGAGTAACGCAACCATTATTGCTTGCCCAGTTACCGAGAAATTAACGTTATCAGTCAACGAGAAATGGGCCTCGTTCATCCACAGAATGCATAAAGGCCAACTGTCATACCAAATTAGAAATTTACTGACAAAATCTATTTGTATTGGTTGTCACTCGTTTGCGATATCTGGACATACTAAACATGTGGAGAACAGAATGCAGAATTTTGCGAACGTAGGACTCGGCAAATGCAGAACATGAAACACCTCGTGCAATTGCAAGATGATAAGCGAAAGGATTTGCAACCAGTTGCGATTTGTTGAACGAGAAACTATTTCCATCTCAACAGATTTGAAGTCTATGAACGATTTGCAACCATTTTCTTCAAATTTGCGTATTATGCCTCTTACAATTTTTACTGTACACGGGACTTGGCGTATCCCAGATATCAGCGGCAGATAGACAATGTTCGTTCAGGTAATAAATCTTTACGATTTCCCCACATTTTATCTCATAAGCGGCACATTATTCAGAATGCAAGATATATCACACACATTTCACGGTGCCTTTTCTTTCACCTAGAGCAGTCATAACGATGCCTTACTTCATGACTATACTGAAATTTGTGCACCCTGGTTTCATCTTCTCGTTTCAAGGGATATTCAGTAGACTGGGATCAGGGCCAAAGACACAGTGTGACTTCATTAGGAAATAAAATCATACTATGTTGAGCAGCACAGTTTTTTTCTTAATATATCGAGCGCTGGCGACTTAAGTGCTATAGAACATTGTTTTTCACTACGGAGATGCGAGTGAGTAAAATATGTCATCTTTTCTAAAAAGATCTGATGATGTTAAGTATAACTCAAATCTTTAAAAAGGACATTCCCTTTCATAGTTTACTTCTTTTGAGTTTGTTTGTATTTTATGGCACAAAAGCCATCTTTGTCTAATCTGCACCACACTCATGGAATTAAAATATTTGTATCAATTTATAATAAAATCGAAACATGGAATGTCTGTAAAATCCAAATGCCTAAAAGCAGAAAAAGGTGAGTCATGAAAAAGCGCAACAGTGGTGCCAGGTATGCTACAGTACTAAAAAGTGAGTCTAATGTTTATATAATTTACTTCTTTTGAGAAACCAACCTTGTTGTCAAAAAGATTATATGGTTTCTATGCATTTTGAACTATTTGTTGAGAACAGCAGGGAAAATTCGGATTAAACTGTTTTTCGAATTATTCAACTAAAAATATTAAAAATATTATATTCGAATTATTAAACGAAAAATATTAAAAATATTATATTCGAATTATTAAAGGAAAAATATTATATTCGAATTATTAAACGAAAAATATTAAAAGTATTATAATGTCAATCGTCCTTCTAAGAAAGAACGGACCAAATGGAAAATGAATATGAAAGAGACAAGATGCGTAAATGTATACTTTTAGTTTGTGAAATATTTTATTGGTATTTGAGCAATATTCCATCAATAAAATAAAGTTATTAAACATTATGATATTAATATAATTTCTTCCATTTCATACTTTCCTTCAGAGTTTATTTAAATCCCACTAATGTTTTATAAAAATAAAAGTAATTCAAATGTTTATATTATATTCTGGTCTTACGTATACAGTTATGTAAACGTGAAGTTCATTGTTGGAATGAAAAGGATTGAAGTTAAATTTGGTTTAAAACGCATTATCAATGAACTTAGGTAATTAAAAACTGGCAGAGGCTTCAATATTAAGATTAATTTTAATTAGTAATTAATTTAATTCGTAAGATTAATTTTTTTTTTCATGAGCACCTGAAATTAGAAGAACGAATCAGACTTTAAACAAAATAATAATGATAAAAAAAAATACACTTAGCACTCATGAACCACAATTTCTCCCAAGTTTTGGGAAGTACTATTAACTTGTTGTGAAACTGTAGCGATGGAAAGTTTTAAAATCTCTTTAAAAAGCAGAGTTAATATAAAAATGAAAGGGGGGGTATTGAATTCAGCTTCCATATGTGGTTGCTAATCAGACATGATATTTATCTAAACTCAACAGATCATTACGCTTCTTTTATAAAATTTGATTATTTTTCGAATAAACATTTTTCATCTTTAATTGTATTTCTTTTTTATTCATTTTTATAGATCTTCACGACTGTGATAGTCCAAAAATGGACATATGTCTGCACCAATGATTTTAAAGTAATATTTGCTCCCGAAAAAGATTTATCTGATAAAAAGCAATCGATGCAAAATAATAACCATTATTTCAAATGAAATATTAGTTTTAATAACAATGAAAGTGGCTTCTGTTTATTCTGAAGTGATTGTATGTCATTTACGATGTACAGTCACTTCAGAATTCGCTTAAAGGACGACATTTTTATTTGCTATTGAACGATTGTTTGAAACGTAATTTATTAAATGCAAATTCTTTCCTCTGAAGTCTAATTATTCGATGAGTCCAGTATAATCCAATTTAAAATTCAGTAGGAAACTATAGCTCGTATTTTTGAATTATAAAAGTGATAGCGATAACAAAATTGTGACAAATTAAACTAATTTGATTAATGAGTAATATAACATTCGTTTCTATATTAGGAGTTAGAATTTTGTAATTTTAATTTGTGAAGAAATATTAATAATGCTAATATATCTTTTGAAAAATTAAAAATGTGTAATGTATTCTTTCTTTTCATGCTTCGACAAATATAAATAAAATAATTGAAACCACTTTCACCAGGTCATAATCTAATTATGAAAAAAATCAGGAGTTCAATATCTAATGAAGCATCTTTTTGTTAGATATTTAACTTTTCAATAAAAAAAAGAAGAATTTTCTAAAAAAATAAAGTTATATTTTCTAGAAGGCAAATCTTACACAACTTCCAACAAATATACATATTTATTATTACAATCCACTGAACATTTACCATTAATAACTTTTCTATTCTTAGGATAAAAGTCCTGACAAGAAAATATTACCTCTGAAGTAGATGTCGTTATTGATTTTGTTTCTTCTGCAGTAGTCAGTAGATCACCAAACAAAGAATTTACGTTCAAGGACAGTCATGGCCTTAAAGGAGTACTTTTTTTCAGTTACGTGTCCAGAAGATTGACTAGCAATCAACTTGGTCACGAAGGTTCATGTTGAAAACAGTTAGGTGGAGGTTTTCTTTGAATACAATGGCGAAGATCCGTTTTACACATACACTTACAAAGCTCATGAATGTCTCATATCTAAGCAGCACAGAGGGCAAGAAACATTTGAAAGAATCAGTCGATATATAAAGAATGTGGGGAGCCAAGGTCATGAACATTCAACTGCTATCGATATACTGATCGATTAAATAGATTTATTCTTTTAGATGGAATAAGTTTCAAGAGTGATTTGAAGTCGTATCTAAATGCATAAATAGAAAATTTTGAAAGAAATTGCTAGTTTTGGTTAAAGTATTCTATTAAATTATTTTATTGCACCAATTTTCAATCTGGGAAGCACGTTAATAATAGTTTAAAAAGAAACTTATCAAGGAAGCATTTAAGGACAAATGATTACGAAATAAGTGCATGTTAATTAGAATAGTAAAATAAAATCTTTAATTTTAATGCATTATTCGTCAGCTTTAGGATTTTAAAGTTTATATATATATATTTTTTCATAAATCAAGAATAATTTAAAAGTGCATTCATAATTGAAGAGTCTTTGAAATCAACATGCTGTTAAAGAACAGTTCGTGTGCAATGCCTCAAATCAAAGAAAATCTATTTTAAATGTAATTTTCACAGGTGTGTAGAAAACACTCATATGATTTTTCCTAATCAACAGAATATTATCGCATATTCATATATTTTACATTTATAACTAAACGTCATATTTAAGGAAGTAAATTTTGAAAGGAAGAAATAATTTGTTACAAAATATTCATTTGCATCTGATCCATTTGCATGTTTGCATTTATATAGACGATGAGAGCGTGGATGTTGGCTTTCCCCCCCCCCTAATAAATCTCAATAATTTGTTTTTAGGCTTCTCTTAATACAAGAAGTTCCATAAAGATCGAAACATGCTTTATCTATTGGAGCTAAGTAAGCATTTTAAATATGCTCAAAATGAGATAAGTTCATGTTAACCCTGCTTTTAATTTACAAAAAGCTACATTTTTTAATTTATTCCCTGTGTAAATGGAAATTTTTACTTTTCTTGCATAGTCATTTAAAAAAAATTGCTTACATCCATCTTTAAAATTATAAACACATCATTATCTTTAAACATTTAAAATTTGGATGGCTTAGAATTTATTTCTGCTTCAAGAATGCTTTTATAAATGACTAAGTTTTCATTTGAACCAGAAGGAAATGGAAATTTTTCCTTAAGTGTGTATTTCATGCAAGCTCCTGTTATTTCTGTAAAGGTTTGGTCATTTCTTTTAGTTCTATCTTCCTGTAAGCAAGCATTCATTTCAAAGAATATTCTCAATAAGATACGAGTATCTATTGAATGGTATATTCTCGATGACTGGTTGCTCCATTGCTAGTTCTTCAAACCATAAATAGTTTTTTTTATGTATATTTGTTGGAATATACTTTGATTTGCTGGCACTTGTGTGTTAACTCGATCCCAACGATTAATGGCAAACGATTGCAATGCTGGCTTTAGCAAAAACGCTATATTCATGCTGAAGATGTCCATTTCGAAACTATTGTTCACAAATGCCATACAGTTAATACTCAAGCACCCTTTTCCTATACCGGTTTCTTTAGGAAGCATTCATCTCTCATGTATAGAATTCTAAAAATTAAAATCTTAGCCCTCGTGGCATTCAACTTCTTGTCCAAGGTCTGCAATTTTATTCCGAGGGGTGGGGTTGTACCTTTATTAGAGAATATACGAGAAACGTTTGAGGCGATCTCTCCCGTGGGTTTCTTAAAATATGTTTGTGAGATTTTGTTTTGATTCTTGTTCTTTGACAGAAACACATCTGCTTTATTGAATATTCATTTTCTTTAATTAGAAGTTACTCTTCGAAAAAAAGACATTGAGTAATTTTCTAAAACGTTATTCAGATGAAAATTTTTATGAGAGATCGATTATTTCATGTAGAAAACGATGAATTTTGTAGAATCATTTATTGCATAGTTTATTTGATATTAATTTTGGACAAGCTGACAAGGCAGAACCGTGCTTGAGGCTCCGATAGTTTTATCTGTTAAATTCAACATTCATAGAATTTTCTACTGACAAATATTTTTCTTACACTGGTCATTTATTATATTTGAGATGCTACAAACTTCAGATGTGGATTTGAAATTAAAAATTTCAAGGGTAAAATAGCTTTAAAAAAACAATCTCTTAATTTTTTTTACAGCATTGTTTATTTCTGAGTAGCTTCCTTGTCAAAATAATTTTGTTTAACAAAAGCATTTCAGATGTGACTAAGTAATTTATTTAAAACAAAAAATCCTTTACAGCTCTCTTTTTAAAAAATTATTTTGCTATAAATACTTGAAATTCTGAGTTAATAAATAGTGTCACCTCATATGACTCATATGCTACCCATGGCGAACGTAGCTGCGATGTCCTCACATTATTTATGTTGGCAGTGTCTCTTTTAAGGTGTTTATTCTTAAATACATTTTTTTAACATTTTGAATGATCTCTTAGAGTAGTAAAATGCATTATCTTTTCGGATAATGTGAAAGAAAAAAATAAACATAGTAAACCTAAAACATGACTCGATAATTACGTTATTATCACCAATTTTTTTTGATATTTATTATTGTTGTTGTATTTTCTGTGCTGAAATTTAGTGAAGAGGTTAATATTTTTGCATTTTAACTTCGTCAATTATTCCTTGTCAATTCACGCTCAACTAACAAATTCTACAACTATCAAATATCTGTCTATAACTCTAAACTTTGTTTATTTTGTTACAACTGATGTTAAAAGCTTAATTTATATGGCGTATTGTATAATATATTTTAAGAAAACAATCTCATGTAAGAATTTATTCCTTAAATTTTGAATTTAGAAATATTGATTTCTATCTCTCTCTCTCTTTTTTTTTTTTTTTTTTTTTTTTGTCATTTTACAATGTATACACGTTTGTTTTTTCAGTAGAATCAGTTATTTTTTTATTTGCATAGTTAGAGTTTTTCTAATCTGAATTACATTAATGTTTTAGGAATCGATGATAAATGTTACTTTAATTATTAAATTATTTTTTAATAATTAGTTTGTCTTAATTCCTCAGTTCATTATTTTAAACGCGTAGTCTTTTAAAATATCTTTTTGCAGTGTTACCTGATAATTAAATCAGGTGAGAGTTACGAGATTATGAAAATAAATTGAATTTATAATCACACTAATATGAACCGTGAAAACTCAGAAGAACATATACCATAATTGTATTGATCAAATATTACTGTATTATAATTTGACGTCTAAAAATTACCGAAGGAACACAAGATGAAATTTATAATACTGGGAAGTAGAGAAATACACACTGTACAATTTATTCTAAACTTTAGTTTTATTGAAAAGGAAGAAATGCTCTGACTTCTGTACATTTTCTGAGAAAGAAAATTCCATTCAAGATTATTTTTCTAATCATGGTGACATTAGATTGACGAAACAGTTTTCAAAAAATGGAGCTATTATAATCGGCAATCATTTGTTATTTTTGAGATCAACGTAAGTTAACATAGCTGTGTGATAACTTTTTTGACTACCGGTAAAACATTTTACCGGAGAAACTTTTTTCTTGATCTAGTATAACCAAGTTTACTCAATTCAAATTATTAATTTCTGTATGGCTGTGACATATTTTGTAGCGAAGAAATATAACCAACAACCCAAATAATTTGGCATTTTATTAAATATAAAAAAGTTTTTGAAAACTAACATATTCTGCAAGAAGGAACTGTAGTAGGAGGAATAAATATATGTTTTTTTAGGAATTTTCCGTAATCGCTCTTTTTTAATTAATCAGTTTTTTTTCTTAATATATTGCTTATTCATTTCTAATATATACAAATGAAACCCAATTTCTCTAAGAAATAGACGCTCCTTTTCAGCCAGAATATTTGCTTCATGTATTAAGAAATTTTAAAAATCTATTAAAAATATTTTATCAGTTTTTTTTTAATAATAAAAATCTTTTTGCACGCCAATATACTTTTTTCCCTGCAAATATATATGAAGATTCTGTATAATAAAGTACCTGTAAACCCGATTCTTCTTTGTAGATTGTAAATACAGGAAAAAATCCAGTTATTCATAAATGAAGTTTATTATCGGTATCATTAGGGTACCAATAGTGGACTAAAATGCTTATAGCGAATTATAATTAAAAAGGTGTTTGATTGTATTCATTGGTAAGAGTTTATAATTTATAATTTTAAATATAAAGTACAAGATGACAAAAAAGTGTAATTTAAAAAAAAAATCAAAGATATATCCTTCCAGTTTTTCTTCACTAAATGTCAAAGATTTTTTTAAAAATGAATTGAACACTAAATGGCATTAGGTCATAGATATTGCCATTATTATCGAAAGAAATAGTTTATCGAAATGAAATCCAATCGAAATTCATCTGCAATGTATGGCAGTTTTTTAGAACTTGAGCTTAACTCGATACGTTGCAATGAACTGTTTTAAAATTCTTTCTTCCTCTCTATTGCTTTGTTTTAAAAAGATATCCACCAGGAAAGAAACCGGCATCTAATTGATATGATCATCTGACCTTCAATGTAAGCGAATAACCATGAACTTAGTTTTTCAAGAGATTAGCACACTTGTTTACAATTGGAGGCCCGTGGCAGAGGAGTGGAATGTCAAAAGGCATTCATTAATAACAATGCGATTTAAAAAAGGCAAAACAGAAGGCGGCATTTCCCGTCATTACATAAGTTAGCAAGGACATCCTTTTAAACATAGGTCATTAGGTATTTAGACACAAAAGGCGACTAGCATAAAAAAAAGAGCCATCATCTTTTCAATTTCTAACACACTGTGTTCAGAAATATTTTGCTAAATGAAGTAGGCTTATGCGAAAAATAAAATCCTTCAGGTTTATGCAATTTAAACGCATATATGAGAACTTGATATTAGTGGTTATAGTTCTAGGAAAGCATTTTAAAATTATTCTTGTGGTTTTTACATTGCGAAAAATTTGCATTGTTTAATCAAATAGTTCATAAAGTGCCTCCGACTTCCCTTTAGTAAAAATGGTGAAAGATTATGTTACATCAAATTGCGGCTTTCCCATATAATAATCCCTTGTCTGTTCTTTCATCCAACAAAGGGAGGGCACGGGTTGGAAAATTGAGTTCGAGACGAGATTTAGTATAATGATAATATGCCTTTAGGTTTTTTATTCATTTAAATATTAAAAAGAAATAGCCAACCAATCTCGAGAAAATCGCCCTCAAACTTCAATATAGTTTATATATTAATAATGAATCGGCGTCGCGGACCGCCCGAACAACTCAGTCGATAAGGCTTGGCATTCTCGAGACCCTGGACTAGAGTTTCTTTAATTTGGTTTCTTTTTAAATTATTTCAAATTAATTTAACAATTTACAAATAGTTTTAATTGATGTGCTTTTCATTTTTTATGCAAAAATATATGTTTATTCTTGAATTATAATTTAATAAGGCAACTATAGACTCTATAGGACAACTGAACCTAGAGCTGCCAAATTTGGTTGGTAGTTACAAATTTCATAGTAGATGTTCAATAAGATACAAGTTTTTCAAAACTTAAATTTTCAATTAAGTAAAATGTATCGAAATTTTGATCCATCGAAAATATTTCACATTCTTTTAATTTTTTTCCTTATGATAATATTAATCAAGCCGAAAAAAATGTAAAAGGTTTAATAGAAAAAAATTAAAATCCATAAAATTTTTAAAAAAAATATTTTTCAAAATTATTTTTAAAATATGATATTAAAACTGAAATTTATTAAAAATAAATTCTGATTTCAATGAAGAAAGTTCAAAGAGGGGATGAATCTTCGAAAGTAGAACATGAAACTGTTTTTTTAAAAATAAATTTAATGCTTTTACAATGTACTATTTTTTGTGATTCATGCACTGCACCATAATTAAAAGCAGAAATTTCATGAAAATCAAATTATTTCATAGTAATATCATTTATTATTGTTACGTTCAAGATATTTTTAGGATATTTCAGAATTTTCCATTTTTTCTAACGTATTGGTTTGTTTGGAAAAAGCAAGCGTCCAATGAAAGTCATGTTGAGAATTTGCAGAAACACATCTACAGTAGAATAAATGATAGCAATCACGCATTTGTGAGAATGTTCTTGTAAGAATTGTCTTTTCATTGTATATGTTCAATTGTATTGTATATATTCCATCAATATTCATTTCCTTGTATAATGTAATTTTGAATACCTTACGTGGTAAGGGTGGTGGGATAGATGCAAAACACATAGGTGTAGAACATGTGATTCAGGCAGGTGAGCAATACTGCGAACAGAATGTTGAAGATAAAAGAATGTTAGTTGATGTCTTTGTTGAAGATTACAATGAAACGGGGAATCACAGTAGTAGTAGAGTAAACACGTGCTATTCAAACTAAATACCTCAAGTTGAAATTTCTTTAAAGTAAATTTCAATAAAATGTGATTGAATTTTGGCATTTTATTACAGGTATGATGTCGGAAAAAATACTATAAGGAAATCGGGTTAATATATTAAACATGAAAATATTCATAAAAATTGCTTGTAAAAAGATATTCTTTTCACAGTGATAGCCTAAAATATAGAAATAAAAAAGATAGGAGTTTCTAAAAAATTAGCATTATAAAAATTATTAATAGCGCTAATCATATTTAACAATTTTGACAAAAGTTTAAAAAAAATTTGGAATTCAATTCTTTTTAAACTTTTACAATTTAAATTGTCCAATAGAATTCTGCTTTTCCCTAGGAAAAAATACGTAATAGCTATTTTATTGGTTTAAGCTATTGAGTTATCTATACCAAACTGACCTCTGAGTTTTACCCTGAATGTTATCAGATAAAGATTATATCAAATTTTCGAGTTTAAATAAAACGCTATTACATTTAGTGGAAAAGTACTTAACAGTCCTTTAAAATGAATCTATATTTTAAAGTCCTATAAAATGAGCTATGAGATGTAATGATAAATGAATGAGATCATGAGTAAATTTAAAATAAATGAAAATTTGAAAAAAGCATTTTTTTTATATGAGATAAATTTTTGAAATTCCATTTAAGTGCTTGTTATATAGAAGGAAATAACTGTTCAAAGTTTAAAAGAGATATTTTCATTATTTTTTGAAAATTCAACTCTGTTGGGAATAAAAACCAAGGGTATTGAAAAATGGCTACAAATACGTTTTTATCAGTAGGAATCCGAGAAAATAGAGAAAAAAAAATAGATCCTAAAAAAAAAAATCCTACAATTTCAAGAGGTAACAATAACAATTTCAGAAATTTGTGAAAATCAATTTAAAAAGTCTTATAATATAGTGATTGATTCTTAAGAAACTTAAAAAAACTAAGGATCGTGAGCGTAATGGTAATAATAAAACGAATACCGGCTTGACAATTGAAACAAAATGCCAAATGCAAATTAAATTTTCACAGCGTTTTTAAGTATAATTTCGGATTTATACTGGATTGTATTCTGTACATGATTAATGATGCATACAAATAAGCTACAGATTTTTGAACAAAATATAAATAAACAAATCATATATAAATATAAAATATTATTCTAATATAGGTACTTTAATTTCTTCTAAATAGGATTCTTTAAATTAGGAAACGATTAAAAAAATTGTATAAAAAATCAGCGAAAAAATTTTAGATGACAATTAATGATATCGATTTTGAAGGTTGCTTAGTTGATACAAACATGTGCTTAGTATCATGCCCAATAGCATTAATTTCGGTTTATATTCTATTTCGTCTTGGTTTCATTGAGAAATATGACAAATATGAAACTATTTCATTTGGAACATTCGATTTATACACTTGCAATTTTAGGCATTCATAATTTTTAAAAAATTGCACCTATCTGATATTTGCAATTCTATCAGAATTATTGTAATGATAGATTATGTTGAAGCATTGGAAAGTGCTTTCTTGCCAAAAGTGACTCAAAACAAAGACATTATGGCAAAATCTTTAATGAAGCAATCAAAACTAGATAAAAAAACAAGCGAATAAAGCATTATTTTTAAGAAAGCATTTTGCTTTATCTCATGGCAAAATTTAAATGACTTAGGCACTTAAATATAAAATAAACAACGAAAAGTGTTGTGGCTGAAATAAAATTAATATCGCTTCATATATCTCTAAGAATCTATCTAATGCTATCCGTTTGAAATTTTCTAAAAAATTAGTAAAAATTTCCTGAATTTTGCGCACAAAATTGAAAGATCCCACTGTTATTAACTATAGGAATGCCTTTAAATGATATTTTCAAGCTTATATACAAATATCTGTATTCCAAAATCTTGAATATACTTTTAAAAAAATTTGTAAAAGAATGGACGAGATATGCCATTGACAAATGACAAAGACAAAAGTTGGTGAGGTTTCATCACTAAGATGTAAAATTTTCACCTTTCAAAGCAAAGTCTTAAATTAAGTCTCTAGAAGAAAATAAAGTACAGGCACCGTTTTAAAAATTAATATGCGTTCGAAAAAAATTCTTTATTTGCATTAAACATTACTTAAAAATATTACTGAAAAAGTGATGATTGATTTTAGCGCATTTATATCTCAGATTGCTTTTCTTTTTTGTATGATATTATTAAAGAAAAGACAACTTGTAACATTGGACTTCTTTTGTAAAAATGTCGAAATAAAGAAAGATATGTAATAATCAATTTAATGATAGAAAATTTTTTTAAAGTTTTAGTTTGAAAAATTATGATCTTTAATTGAAATTATGTTTTTCCCTTTCCAAGATGTAGTTTTTCGAACAATGAATTTGGATCAGAGTTTAGTTCGGACCTACATATTGTAATGTGAGATAAAAAAAAAAATGGGAGGGAAAAGTGGGGGAGTGAAGTGGTTAGTCACTAAGATAAGATAACCAGTTTGATAAGCCCCCCCCCCACACACACTGTGGTTATTGAAAGGAAAGTTGGCGAAAAATGCTAGTTTCTTTTTCAAACACTCTCCCGCCTGAAGATGATAATTTTTGAAGTAAAATTTTGTCAAATAAAGATGAATTTCAGAGAAGCCATGCTCAGAATAATTTATCGCTCCGAGGGGGGGGGGTTAGAGGATGCACTCAAGATCACCGAAATTTAAAAAGTTAAAAAAATTGCTAATAGATAGCGCTGCTTGTCAGCGCATTGCAGCAACTTATGAAAATGTTTCGCAGGATAAAAGGAAGATGGTCGTGCCACAATCAGATAAGCAATGTAGAATGCCATGTTGCCAGAAAGGGCACAATTAGTGAAACAGCAATATCGCAGCAATGATAATGCAGCTGCAGCAGCGTGGGAGTTCCAACGTCGCAAGAAACAATGACGTAGGCCGATGTCAGCGCTTGATCGCCAAGACGTGATGGTGAAATTCGAGCGAACAGGGTAGCTGGCCGTTCTGCAGGGAAGAGGAAGAAAGAGGTTAAACACCACCATCGTAGAGGATATTGCTATAGTGGTCATGGAAGCAAGCAGTGAATCGCTTCACGTAACTGTTAGTATACTGACGATTTCGTGCATTCTTGATATGCCTTATTCCACTGTCCAACATATGTGTAGAATTCTGAAATTCTACCCGAGAATGGCAATTGATGATTCATGGCTATGGAGCATTCCGTGGACGGACGAAGCAAACTTCCATCTTAATGGACAGATAATTGTCACATCTAGATGACAGAAAACCCTTACGCGGTGCACGCAAATGCCTTGCATGATACGAAAGTGACCACATGGTGCGGGTCATTGCTTCATTCTTTATCGGATTATATTTTTTTGAACGAGTGAAGTCTCAAGTTCTTACTACCTGTTTTCTGTAAACGAACAAAAGTATCTTGATATGTTGCAGACCTACGTAACTCCTACTCTTCAGCAACGAGGTTGCCTACAAGAAATTATATTCATGCAAGAAGCAGCCCCATCACATTGCAATATCAGTCCAACAATTGTTCAGGCTAATATTTAAACACAAGCGAGTGATCAGCTGATGTTTTCCATCAGCTTGGCCTCCACAGTCACCTGATCTTAAGCCTTGCGATTTCTGGTTACGTTTTTTTTAATTTTATTTGGAAGACAACGTTTAACAACTGTGTTGGATTTGAAGAAAAGCATTTGCCGCCATATTCAAAATCTAAATGTTGACACTCTCCGTTCAGCGGTAGGAAGCGCGATTTTCAGAATGGAGTGCGTTGTCGAACATGATGGTTCATTTATTGTACATATTTTAGCACTAACTATATAATACTATAACTATTTATAGTATGTACTAAGCATGCGTTAATTTGCAAGCTTAGTACAGTATACTAAGCATGCGCTAATTTGCATGCTTAGTACAGTATATCATTTAGAGAAATGTATTTTTTAAAATAAATTGCAAGTGCAATTTTATATTGTTTTTATTGCGTTTCTTTTCTGTAAAACCACTGGTTCTTTGTTTAGCGATTTCAGTTTCCTTTTCTTCGCCTGATAACTCGCAGCGCCATCTACTGGCTATCTTTTAAACTATTTTTTTTAAATTTTATTTCAGAAATCTAGGGGGCATCCTCTAAAGTGTCTGTTGTCAAAATACTTTTATCTTCGGTAGTAGTAGAATGACCTCCAGAGCCCTGTGAGAAGCGGAAGTTTAATTTCGATAAACCTGTATATTACACAATACTTACAAACTAATTATCAGCAAAGCAGTATATTATGAAGGTTAGTCGGAAAGTAAGGTCCGATTTCTTATAAAGCATAAACCGTGAAAGATTTTTCAAAACATTTTTTTTATTGAATTCCTTACATGTTTTCTCTAATTTTCTGTATAGAGTCCTTATTTGTTTAGCCATTATATTCTACGAATTTTTGTATGCATAAATCATAGAAGTATGCCTCCTGTGAGGATAACCAGTCTTTAACTAGTTATCCTTAACACCTCGTCAACTGTGGCAAAGCGCTTGCTACCAAGAAACTCTTTTAGGTAGCAGAACAAGTGAAAATCGCTTGGTGCAAAGTCTGGACTATAAGATGGGTGGTCAACCTGTTCGCATCCAAAATATCCGATTATATTTTAGGTGTGAATAGCAGAATGGGGTCTGGTATTGTCACTCAGTAACAAAAATCTAGACTTCAAAAGACCAGAACTCTTATTCTGTATTGCACATCGAAGTTTAGTCAGGATAAGTGGCCGCATTTATTATTATTCCTTTTTTGCACAAAGTCGACTAAAAAGACTCAGCGTCTATCCGAAAACACGGTTGACATAACTTTGCTTGTTGAGATTGTCTGCTTGGCCTAGATGTCCTGTGACGTCATTCCATTGACTGACATTAGAGTATGGGGTTATGTGAGAAACCAGTCTCTTCTACTAGTGTGATAATGTTCTCCAAGAATTGATCACCTTCTGTATGATATTCGGTCCAAACAAATCAAGAGCACAAGACATTCTTTTTATTTGAGGTTGTTCAGTAAGCAGCCATGGGCACTTTGCTAAATTGTAAATTTTCAGAGACAATTTTGTGCAAAATTGTTCATTCCACATTCGAAAATTCCAGTGCTAAAGTTGAAATACTGAATTGCCGATCTTCACTAAACTTTCGTCCACTGCGTAGACCATATCTTCTGTGATCACTGATGACCGACCTGATGGGGATTCATCATTCCTTCCATCCTTGAAAGCTCTCATCCATTTACGCACTTTGCTGTCACTCATCGCATTGGGGACATACATTTCATTTATCTGTCGATGAATTTCCGCCGTTGAAACGCTCCTTGTTGCTAAAAACCGAATCGCTATAGACAGAACATTGCAACTACTTGAAACCTTGCTTTTCGAATAACTCTCGCACAATTCAAAGTAAATATTTTGTATATTCAAGGAAATGTGAATATTTACTCTAAATGATTTTTCACGGCTCATGTACGAACCGCAGTATATTACTTTTTTCATATTCAGAACCATATACATAGAGCAATTCATAAAAATTCCAGCTGAATACTGTTTTGCATATTTTTTTTTCATAATTTAATAGATATATATGTATGCAGCCTATTTAGAAATAGTAATTTAATAACATGAAGATACAGAAAGATATCGACATTCCGCAAGTTAAATTCGGTTTTTCTCTTGTAGAAGCTAAATTATATGGGTTTTTTTTCCATATATTGATATTTTTTAGCTCGAATTTTCAAATAGTTGTACAGAATTGTATAAAGAATAGAAATATGCATAATATCCATGCACACTTATAAATTAGGCACATAATTTAAAATGCACTAAATTAAGCATCGTAAATATCAATAAATGTTATTATGTTTTTCACATTATTTGAAAAAATTTTAGAATTATAAAATTTTGTAAATTGGTTTAAATAAAACCATCCACTGATCTTTATATTTTTTCCATCCTCCTTTTAGGCTCCTATAAGAGAAAGAAAACGATGTTGCATAGATTTAATATTTGTTTATTGAATTTAAATATTCGTAAATAATTCTCAATTAAATGAGTATAGAACCCTGATCAAAACTCATACTCATTATTCTGAAAAATGGGATGAATTTAGGCGAAATTCCAGTTTGATGTTCCTGACCTTTACAAGAAAAATCCTCATCGCCCGCTTCTGCCATAATAATGAATAATAAAAAGTTGCTAGCTATATTATCTGTCTATTCATCTATTAAGAACTACAAAATAGAAATAAAAACGGCCATCAAATGTACTAAAAAACTGTTTATTAAAAATAAATACAAAATCAATGAGAATTTTTAAAAAAAATTGTTGGTTGAAATTGCTGGAGTTTTAACAGTTTATTAATGCTCCAATTTCATTACCACCACTAGAAAATTCATCACTTTCATCGTTTCTTTTCTTAGACAGAAAATAAGCTTTAGCACTCTGGCATATACGATGCAATTCGAAATTTCTGCCCACAGTTGACTTTAGAAGACAGAGTCAAGTAGGATACGAAGAGGAATCCATTTCTGACAATTTTTCGTTGCTTGTGATCCTTTTCTAAAATTTGATGATTCTGCTGTGTTTGTGAAATTATTTAAAATCCAACTCGGTGCATGAAGAATTCCTTTTACTACAAATGAATCATGAGTGCCCATCAATGAAAAGTAAAAAGAATATTTAATGAAGATTATATAAAAAGTCAAATGTTTAAAAAAGATTACTGCATAAATTTCACCTGAACCTAATTGTTTATTAATAAATAGCGCATTATGTTTTGTTTCAAAGATTTTTTATTTGATTCAGAAAGATGTTGCCACTTCAGCTAGAATAAATACTGAAAAGACGAAAAAGAAAAGATATGTGTTGGATGAGTATTTGCATTAATCAAATTCAGCTATTGATTTAGAAATAAATTTTCTGGGAAAAAGTAATCATGGGTATTCAAAATGAATTTCCCAACAACATGATAAACAAATAAAAATAAACAATAGACAATTATGCTGAAATAAATTCCATTTTGACCATTATTTTGATTATTTTCGAATTTCTTCCTTTCTGTTTCCTTCCACTAAGAAAATGCCAATATGTGCTACGCAACTTCTTTTTATTAAAATGGAATGATTTGTACATAATAAAGGAAATATTTCTAGAATAAGTATTTCCGTTATTATTATTTTTTAAATTTTTATAATGATGCAGCACTTTTTTCAATGCGGTAATCGCATTATCATTGAAGAAAATTTTCTTACTGAACTGAAATGATTGCCTCTTTATTCAAAGCACTATGGAATAAAAGCTACTACGATTTTTCTATTTTAGAGATCGCTCCAGTAGTTCATTTTTTTATGCATGTTTGCCTTATTTAAAATAAAATCAAGTTGTATCGGAGAAAGCGCACCATAATTGAAAATAATTCATAAACATTCAAGTACAAAGAAATGGTTAGGACTTTTTTTAATAGCATTTTAGAGCTCTTAACATATTTCTACACTTTTTATCTTTCATGATAAGTTCAATTAACATAAAAAGGGTTTAATTCTATGAAATATCCTCCTCTTGTACTGACCATTGCTTTAGTTAAGCGGTCGGTGGACTCTATACGGTATTTTTGCGAATTTTTCATTTAGAGTTATGAAACTTTTTAGGCGCATGTATCAAAATATAAATAAGTCAAATTTCTTTTTAAAAAAATTTTGAACCGAAATATTATTTTTTTAAAAAATTAAAAGATGCATATTTAAAAAAAAAAAAAAAAAAAAAAAAAAAAACTTTAAAATATTCTAGGAGACTCAATAAATTTTTTTTTTTATTATTTTTCCTCATTAATCAATATAAATTTATTTGTAATAAAACTATAGATAATTATGTAATTCCAATTAAATGCTAATCTTTTAGAAATATCTTTATCCAAACTCAACTGAATTTTCAAAAGAATTTTATGTTTTTCGAAACTAAAATTGACTTTTAATTATCTAAAAAACTCGAAATATAAAATGCATATCCTATTTTCTTTTAATGTTTAAAAGAAATATTTATTATCAAGTCTATTTAATTTCTTCACAAATTAAGACGCTTGGAACGTTTCAAAGATATTTGAATCTAATTACAATATAGTAAATAGAAATAGTAGTATAGAAAATAGGAAAGTAATTAAAATATGCTTTTTTAATGAAATGTTCATTTTACTGAACAATAATCTTATAACACTGTTTTAGGTGAATATAAATATATATTTTGGTGAAGAAATGATAAAAATAAAATTTTATGTTTCTGCCCATTTTTACTTATTTCAAAGTCCATTGTCCCCTTAAGTTATTTTAAAATTATAATTTTTCTGTAATTAAAAATTGAAACGGAAAATTTCATTTACATAAGTTCATTGAAGAGAAAATAGGGCGTTTCCTATCAATGCGTTAGTTACATATATAAATATAGCATTTTTTTTTTTTTTATGAATTAACGAAGCAGAATTTAAAAGCAACAAAAAGTTCATTAGATTATATTTTAAGCATCAATAATTCATTCTAACACATTTAATATACACTTAAATACAATTTAAGATAATCGAGAAAAATTGTTCAAGTTTGAACTGATGCATTGAAACCAAGAATAAATACAATTTTGTAATCAATTTATAATATTTTTGCAATTTTATTTACTTTTTTTGTTGGTTCAATCTTTTTGAGCCGATCAATTGTATGCTTTCAAAGGGCCTTTTCTCCCTTGGTCCAACTACTCTGAATTTCATACCATTCTAAAACTAGAAAAAGTTTTTCTCGTGGGCATATCTATTTAGCATATATTTACTGATCATTTACTGCTTTCTTGAAATTTTGTAACAAATGGTAATGCTGTTCAAATACAATGATGATGATTTTAAATAAATTCTTTTCCTCGGAAGCAGCTGAATTAAAACTAAAAGTAGACCTGGAAAAAAATAAAATTTTAGTTTTAAATAAATTAATTATATAGCAGAAAATGTATTTAAAATTAATCAAGTTCTTGGACAATTTGTAACAAAATTTTAAATATTTATCTACAAAAGTCCACAATTTTCAATACTGAAACTTCAGAAAACCGGTAATTACAGTACACTCTCGAGTATCCGATTCGCGAATATCCGGCCTAGTTTTCTTTTATCGTAATCGAATGAGGAATGCAAGACTTGCATTGATAACTTTGCCAAGGCATTGGAAGCGAGTGTCTGCTACGATCCTTCTACGTGTCGTGTGTAAAATACAAGTTGTGACAGGATTTGTGACAGTGTAAAATATAAGTTGTGACAGTGTAAAATACAAGTTGTGACAACGTTTTGCTCGTTGTTCATTGTTTCGTCAGTGTGTAACGGATCTCAATTGCTTCCGTTGGTCCCGATTATAGATGTACAGTACGTACATTATTCTTGGGGAATGTTTTCTGTTTTTTAAGTCTACCACAGTGAAGGTTTCAAAATAGATGATAAACGAAAAAAAGTTGTAATGACTATGGAGGAGAAATTACGCGCTATGCGGCTACTAGACTCTTGTGTAACAGCAAAAACCGACAACTACTATGATTTACCGGGCCACGTTCACATTCTACTTGGCTTGAGGTAAATGGAGGGCTTAGTACTCAAAAAGAGGAGAGAAAATATTTATTATAACAGTGAGTTTTGGTACAAAAACTTTGTCTTCTGGTATTGGTGAGTAAAGAAATGAGTTCATAGATTTCCGGCCTATCCTGACTTTTTGTTATCCAGTCTACGCTTCCACCACAATTAGGCCAGATACTCGGGAGTGTACTGTATATGATATTTTCACTGGTGCAAATTTGTTCTCTCAAGTTTCAAAACAAAACCAAAATTGTTCGCAAACTATCTGTAAACAAAAAATGTGCACTTAACGCTTAACTTATCACTTAAATTTTTTGAATAGAATTAACACATATGAATTCAAATATGCGAGTCAAATAAAAACACTTGGTAGAAGAGTAAAAGAAGTTTCTATACTAAACGCAGAAACAAGGGATTTGATTATGTTTTCCTTTACAATATAAAGGCCGATGGTGGTAAAGTATCGGCTTCGAAGTATCCCAGATATGATTCCAATCAAAGATTGGATGTGGGCTCACTAAATTCGATATCAGAGGCTAAACATCCTCTCATCGGTGTTGGCCTAGATAAGAAACGAGTATTCCCCAAGAGATATTTTGTATTTTAGCTTCGATTAACTCAAAGCTTTCATTTTAAATATCAGATTTTATCTGAAGCCAACGAGCAAGTTTTAAAAACGTTTTTTTAAAGATCAATCAATCCTCCGATCCTCTACCCTCAAAACACGTTCTGATGGAGGGGAGAGTGAATTAAATTTAAATCTAAATAACTATTTAAAAATTTTTTTGAATAATATCAAGCAGCCGTTAAATACAACTAAATTATTCAACAGATAAATCAAACTATTTCTAAGAATTATATATTACAGCCATTATAAAATCAATTGTTTATAAAAATATAGTTAAAATGTGCAAGAGCAGATGAAATTAGGTTTCAAAACGTAATGGCTGATAAATCAAAGTGTTATTCTTTCAGAGGAGCTTCCAAAAATTCAAAATTTTCATTAAATAACTGTTCTCATTAAGGACCGTTTTAAATTACTCAAAGGATAAATATATCAAATATTTTAGGAGTAAGTTTAACAAAATTTCATTAAATTTTTTTAAATGATTTTTAAAATATTAAAAAACATTTTAATATGATGCCCTTTAGATGAAATATTTAATATGCAATTCTCTTTACTAATACCGAAAGAGGAGATACATATGCCTGTGATCTGCATCTCAAGGCGATTTTTCTACACTTGAATTGGTTTTAATTAATCGAAAATTAAGCGAAGTCTCCCCTGCCTTAGAGATAACTTCTAGAAGTATTATGAAAAATGCTAGACCATCTTAAAATTCAAAAAATCATATTTTAAATTATGTATACAGTAGCACAAGTTTTCTGCAGTTTTGGAAATTTTTCAAAATATTTCTAGATGTGATTAGCAATTTGTAATTTTAATTCTTAAAATTTAAATCAGACCAACTTCATCATTTAGTTAGGAAATCAATGCAATTAACTTAGTGGGTTAACTAGTTGTAATTTTATATATGCAACTCGTATTTCTAAATATTTACGCAAATATTATAATATATAAATATTAACTTACAATATCAACAGTTTATTTCATTTGAATAGTTAAAGAGCGCATTGTCCCGTTTTGTTTCTCCTTTCTGAATCACTATTAAATATTGAACACTTAATTTTTATATTTCTATTTACTGCTAATTTTTCTTGAACCAATATTAAATTCTGGAAAAGATAACTGTATTTCATGAAAGATTTACAAACGGAGATCCATGGTCAATTCTATAAAGAAATTCCAGTATCATAATGCCCCTATTTTAATGAATTTTGCAAACAAAATTAAATCAATTTAATCTCACAAACTGAATTTTAAATCAAGAAATATTTATTGTAAACCAAAATTGAGAATTTTTTTTGATAAAGCATAAAAGATAAATCTAAATTTAATTTCTACAACGGTTAATGAAATGTTTAAAGAAGAATGTAGAAATCCAATTCAAGAGCTTAATTTAAAAATAATTAATATTAATTTTTTTATCAAATTAGAGTTCACCAGTTGGTAATATAAAATTTAAACTGATTCGTTTAAATTATTTTTATTTTAATATTGAATTGAGGACTTTATTAGGGTTACTAAAGAAAATAAACAAAGAATTTCGAAACATTTTTTTGTCGAATTCAGTTTACTCATCAATCGATACCGCTATCATTGAAAATATTAAAAAAGGGAAGATACCTTTGCTTTTATGCTGCATAATACAAAAATTAAAAGACGAGATTAAATTATTTTTTTATTTCAGGAATATTAATTTGAAATCAATAAGATTAAAATTCAGAATTTTTGGAAAAATAAAACTAAAAATTTGGCACTAAACTTTAAATGAAAATACTTTTGAGTACTTATAAAACATAATTCTGGCTCTGAAGTTCGGTGAAATTATATAGAGAAGTTATTCGACTAATTATTCAATACCAAATATTTTGAGGCAGTTTAATGATTACATGACTGTATGAATTTCTCAAACTGAATCAATTTGTAAAACAGATGTAATTCAGCGAAAAATTTGTTTTCAAGCGGAACGCTACATTATGAGCCAAAACACAGTCATCAAGATTTTTCCGTCGTTCTATAAGCGGAATTTACAACAAAATATGTCCATCTCGGCCTCAAAAAATATCAGATTAATGATTTCTTATTCAATCCATGCCATTTTTCATTATAGCCAAGTTCTTATTATTTATAATTTCTACACTTGTGCACTTTTATTATTAATGAAATTTATTTCCCTTTTTCAAATCCAATTTAGTTTCTAGCAATTCTAAACAATCTATTAGCTATTTCAAAATACTAATCGGTATTTTGCAGATTGATAGAAGTTTTCGATGAATATTAATATAGCCTTTTGATTTCATTTATATTAAGTCAGATTTCAGGTGAATTTTATTTTATCAAACATAATTCGTTTATATTATGTCTGCTTTTACTTAATAAAAAATATTTTCAGATGTTGATGATTTGATAGTGAATATCAGAAACGAAGGCAGGGCCTATAAGTTCAAGACTGGACTTGGGAAATTTCGAGATAACCGATAAACCAAGATATTAAGAAACTCGATTTTTATTTTTGTTATGGGAAATGTAATAAAGGCACTTTTATTTTTAATGCGATTCATTAATTCTATAATTTTGTGCTCCTTGGTTACGGCACCCAGGGCACTTGCCCTACCTACCCAACCCTAGTAACGCCACTGTTGTCGTTGTCGTTGTCATTCCATTTGCTACAATCTCTGACGTACATACAGTTAGTTGTCCAATCCCACTTTCAAGTTTTGGCGCGCTTTCTTCGAAGGTTGCTTTTCTTCACGAAGCAAGACAATTCAAGGTAAACAACGCTCGACTCAATCATCTTTCCACATTCCACCATGTAGGGAAGTAAATGCCAGACAGAATTCTTGTCTGCAGTTCACCTTGACCTTCCCTTTTCCTTTCAATCGATACTTGCAAAAAAAGTGCAACTTTAAGGATCTTACATAATGAGAATAAAGCTCTCTTAAAATACTATGAATTTCGTAAAAAAAAAAAAAGGCCAAAAAGAGTTCATATTCATTTTAAAGATATTTAATTCATTGCCTCTAAAGCTTTCGGTAGTATTCTGATGATTTAAATTAGCATAGTATGTTTGCATTTGTTGTATTCATTCTATAAACAGGTCCAAAGGCAAAGAAAGAACACTGCCTCATTTCGCATTACATGCGAATTTTCAATCAGCTGATGTTTTTTGAACTCCGAATATGTTTTGTTGTTTTGTTTAATCAAAGGATCTTCCTTTTATCATGATTAATATAGATTAGATAGACTATATTTGTTTGACTATTACGGAGGAAAGTTGACCTCCGAAATTTCAAAATGGAATGGGGAAGGTACTAAATTACTATGCGATGTAATCTAAAAAAACATTGGCGGATATCAATGAATAGCTGAAAGAATTTAGATCTCGTATCAACACAAAATGAAACAACAAAAATCATGCCCAACAGGAGAATGATTGGTTTGTTGATAAGTTTTGATTTCAAAAAACTCTTTTTTCTCTTTAACCCTTTATTTACTGAATTATGTTGCTATCAATTTTTCAACTTCATTTATGCACTAGTAGTTAAGTTTTCTTGCAGAATAATCCCAGGGAACCCAAGAAAACTATTTTAATTAATAGAAATATCTTGATTTAATTATTAAATATTTTTAATTCCTACTTTTAGCTTATATTAACTTCTTGCTATTTGGGTTACATTCTCCGTGTTCTTTAGAATACCATCAGCAAAAATTGTCATATTACGAAGATATAAGCCAGATTTAAATGGTACTTTTAAGTACCGTCAGTAAATAAAGGGTTAAATAGAATATTCGTTTAAATACGTACATAATATTAATATTCCTCTTGCAAACTCCTGATAAATACAATAATTACTTCAATAAATATATGTTTCAGCATAATTCTTTCAATAAGGTGGATATTACAAATTAAGTTTCGAATATCCATAAATATTGTCTTAGTTAAAATAAAACCGGAATATGGTCTTAGTTAAAATAAAACCGGATAATTTCATTCATGTAAATAATGTTTAAAAATGTTCATGAACGTTCTACTCAGTCCTTTTTCAAAGGTTTGCCTTAACACTATTTAAATTATTCATCTTCTTTTTGTATACACTTGATTTTACTTGATTTTTTCATGTTTTATAAAAAGGAATTTTCAAATTAATTTTTTACTTGCTTTCTGACGTACTATAGTTTGAAATTTTGCACACTTTTCTATTGTTGGTGATTATATACAATTTAAATATTTTAAAAACAAAACTAATAGTTTATCTGCAAATTGCATTAAATTTGTATTCAATTTAATTGGCCCCATCTGTCAATAATTTGAGAAAACTCTGATTTGAAGCTTTCATAAAAATTATAACAATGAACTCTAAATTTAAAAATAAAACTAGAAAATAACTAAAATAGAAAAAAATTTATTCTTTTTAGTATATTGCTACATTTTAAAATATTATTAAATTCATTTTTCATTCATCCTCTTTCTCTCATCTATTAGGTTGTTATGTAATATTCCCAGAATCTGAAAATTTAATAATCAGTACAATGCTAATTTTTCAAAATTATGTAATTTATTAATTCTAAATAAAAATTCAGTAAAATCAAGAAATAAATTTAAAATACGATATAAATATTTCAACTGAAGCTAATTTATTCAGTTAATACTTAAATAATTAAAAAAATTAGAATATGTGTTCATTCTTGCTTTGAGTAAATATTTTACTTAGACTGTTTAATTTTGATAATCTGATTTATATACAACTTCATCTATTTGATAAAAGTCTATTAAAAAAGCAGATGTTGATCTTTTATGGGAGGATTAGCAAGCCATTACACAATCATATTCTGATGACAGCAGAGACTCTTCTAATTGAAGGAGCAATTTGAAGAAGGATGAAATAGGATCAGCTAAATCACAGAAAAATTCTGGAATTGGATCCAGCCTGCAATTTGACAAACAGTAGGATCACTCCTACTAGGAGAACACATTAGTATGAAATAGTGAACACTTCTTCGCTCTAAAATTTTAAAATACAATTGGCTTTTAATTTAAACAGAGCATTAGTTTAAATAGTTTATTAATCACATGGTTGAATATTTCTTCTCGTTGATTCATTTTCCCCTTGAATTCTAAGATTTCATATTTGTTAATTGAATCAAGAATAAATAAATTTGTTATAAATAAAAATGTCCATTAGTATTTGGTAATAGTTCAAAATGTGCAGATAAAAACCCTTGTGCAAGTTTAGTCTTTATAATAAATGTAGAAGTTGGAGACATAGATATGACGAATGAATAAATAATATTTGTTAGCAGCTTTTTCTGTTCATCTATAAAGTATAGTTTTATTTGGAGTATAAGCAAGAATATATTAGCTAATAAAAAAAGGACCTTGCTATTACTGAATGAAAGCTCTTTGCAGATTATTTTTAGGATATACATGGTTCACAACTATTTTTTTTATAATGAAAACGTTATAAAATAAAAGGATATAAAAGGATAATCACAGCAGCTACATACATTTGTCTTAAATTTTCTTAATGTCTTTGTTTATTCTACCATGTTATGTATACATTTTATATACTGTCATTTATCTTTTAAAATCAATTTAATTTATATACCGTTTGTTTCAGAAATTGAAGGAAACAGTTTATTGAGGGTTCTATATTATGGTTGCTTTTCTTTTGTAGTTGCTATGGCAACTCCAGTACTGAAGAAGGTTCATAATTTGAAAAGAAATCATTTTTGTTGACTCAACAAGTTCATGCGATGTAGAAAATCCTTCTGTAAATACTTTGCGTTGAAAGATCGAAATTTTTTTTATAACAAAAGGAAGAATCTCCATTCAGTGGTAAAAGAGCTCCAGGGAATGATGACACTGAAGGTTTAGAAGTACAAAATTTTCCATGGAGAGCAAATGATAAGTCATGCATTATTCTCAAGCAATATTTTCACTCACCTGTACCAAAAAAGCTTTTTGAAATTCTGTTGGATATATTGGTAGCCATATATCATTATGGAATGAATCGAGTTATTAAAATTGTAGAACAGAAAAGAATTGTGGTGTCTCGCTTTTCCAGAATAAAAATTAAAAAATCAATTTAATGTAATCAAAAGTAATTTTCTCACCATATAATATGATGGAGGTCCACTGTGAACTCCAATCCATGCTGTTTTTATCCCACTACAGTCAGTGCTCAATGTGACTTTCAGTCCATTGAAGTTGGCTTTTCTTTTTTCCGAATACGAACTTTTTTGAGCTGTTTTCGCAGTTGTAGACAGTTTTTCTTGAAGCAAGTGCGGTGCCTGCATTATTTTGAGCTTTGGCAACACTTCCATCCGTTTTTTCCCCCCTCTTTTCTTTTAGTTCTCGAGTGATTTTTCTGAATGATTCTACCAGTCTTCTGTATGATCCCCTGACTACTAGGATATCTTATGATGTTCGAAATAGTATTTGGACTGATACGTAGGTGACACGCAATTTCTGTCACACCTTTGCCATCATTTTTGCAGGCGACAATTTAGCCTTTTAAAGGATTTCTTCTAGATATTCAAAAAAAGATGAAAACGATGGTTCTCAATAAAATAGTCTCATTCTTTTAACTGTTAAAAAGAATGAAACAACCGCTTTTAAGATTTACAATATCTTTCAAACCAATTACTTTAGCATGTGTCCTACTTATTTTACACACCAAAAATAATTAAGTACTGACTTTTAAATTTTTATTAGTGGTAAATAAAATGTACTGATTTAAAATAAAAGGAAGGCAAGCCAAATAACGTAAAAATAAAATTTAGATCAATAAGATCAAATTATGATCGCCCTATTTTTTTTTCACGTAGTGTAATGTCAGAAGTCACACATTAGATGAACTGAAAAATATTACTCAATTCCACATCTGATTTCAGAAAAACAGATTGCACATCAATATTCATGAACATTTTCTGCTGAGACCAACTTTTACTTTGAGAGCTAGAAAACTGGTATTCCCTTTGCAACGATAATGGGACGAATATGAAAAGATATCATGCGGAGAAGGAGGTTAAAAATATCAGAACTATAGCTTTATATATTTTCTTGTATATGAACTATAGAGAAAGTATTATAATCGCCAAAAAAATTCGAGATTTTAACGAAACTCAGCATTTCAGACTTCCGTGAGTTCGAAAAACATTTTTGCCATTATGTCTTACTGAAACACGATAATTCAAAAGCTAAAGGTATATATAATTTGGTACAAGGGTTTAGCATCTAAAATATATCAAATTTATCTTAATAAATTTTGAAATAAATCTGCCAAAGGAGTGAACATCTGTCTGTTTTTAACAACCATGAAAATGCGATTACTTAAAAACGCATTGACCTAAATTTGCAAGATTTAGTATGCGATTTTGTGAATACAAGTTCTGTGTCGGACTTTGGTTTAAATTGGTTAGAAAAAACTACATAGTCGCATGATAGATTTAAATAAATGCTAGATGAGCAGCAAAGACCTATATTTTCTAACTATTATTCGCCAATGTCATGTCGCCTCACCCAAAGTCTGCAGTTTTAGACTGGGGGAGGGGGGAGTTCCGAGGAGACCATCCCTGTTGATTATATAATAAAATAGCTAATCTCTTAATCTGGCTATATGACCAAATCTCCATTAGAAGGAGCCATTTTCATTAATATGTTTTGAAACATGTTGAACTACCTTAGCAATTGGGAAAGTCAAATTGATGCTATTAAGGTGCATTTCTTGGAATTTACGAGAACTGTTCAATATGAAATGAAACATTACTTACTCAAATTTTCTTTGTTTTGTCGTAATAGGTTAAGAGCAGAGGCGGAGGCAGAAGTTTGCAGACGGAGGAGGGAAGGCAAGACAAAATCTCTAATTTGGCTTTAAAATAACTCATAATAATAAGTTCTTTAAATTTAAAAACTAAAGTGTTATTTGGCTTCTTTTTTAAAATTCAAATACTGTCCCTTTCTTCCATTGTTAAAAATCTACAATTTATATTATATATATATATATAATGTTTTTTTTTTATTGACCATCAAAAGATAGTCAATATTTGAGTATATTTTTTTCATGAGATTCTTGAGATTTACTGGCACTAAGATCTAATTTTGAAAGGAATATAGTTATGTTTCATTCTAGATTGCAGTATATAGATAGAAACACAGACTGGTCAGAATGACGTGTCATGTTAATTAAACAAATGCATGCTCTCATCATGGAAGCTGCATAAAATGTAGAAATTATATTCAAAAATTTCTAAAAAAGAAAATTTTTAGAAATCCAGCAAGATAAATAATAAAAAAAATCGATGTTTTCGCCAAAATTCGATTTTTTTAGCGTAGTTCCCTACCTAAAATAATCACAACAGAGAGCAGGAATTCAGATCTATTTCGAAACTGGGACGAATAAGCGCGTGTGAACAACAAAAGTCTACTATAGTTCGGACACGAACAATATAGAGTGCGGAAAAGATTTAATAATGATGTTTCTTAAGAGAGTCGGAGAAAATATTTTTTAAATACATGTACAAACTTAAAATTTTATGTATGATATGAAAAATGTGCTTGTAAAAAATGGGCCATTTAATCATTAGGTTTCCCATGTGTTTATTTTTCAGTGTATATTCAGACTTAAAAAAAACCCAATGCATTTTATTAAAAAACAATTAGATCTAGAATATGAGACTCCCCCCCCCCCCCATCTTCATTTTTAGGCACATATTTTGGTGGTAAAGTACTTTTTCCCTTCGAAGCTATGGCAAGCTAATATTCCTCCCAAAAAATGAGTTTTATCTTTTTAGTTGCATGCATTAGTTTTTCTTAACCCCTTCGTATATACATTGACAAGTCTGAAACGAATTACTAAATTTTTAATCTGCAGTTAAGTGAAAGTATTAAATAATTTAACATGCAAAAATCACATGAAAATGCATCATTACCTCAAATGCCTTTATATTATTCTAGTGATTAAAATAATAATAACTGTCCCAAATAAGATGTGCCATTTAATTAGGAAGTTAAGTAAATTCATATATCAAGGAATTAATGTGTTATATGTGAATATTCTGTGAATAACTATTTTAATCATCATTTTATCAAGACATTTATCTCAAGTCCTTTATAAACTTAGAAGCACCTGAAATTATATAGATTTTGCCACGAAGAATAATTGAAAGAAAAAATGAAAGTGAGAATTTTTAAAAATACGTTTCCCGGTTACATAGTTATAATACTGAATGCAGAATTTGAAGAATTTAGGTTGCAATTTATTTAACGAATTTAGTGCATACTTGGAAAAGGTCTTTTAATGCAGCTAAAAATCTATTATACCATATATATATATTTTGTACTGTCATTTGTAGTCGGTAATATTTCTTTAGAATAATAATTGTTACCTTCAATCTTCAGAGCAAAGATTTTTCTCAACTGTTACAACACAAGAGAATTTTCTATTTTTTATATTATGTGTATGAAATAAACAATGCATTTAACCAAACAGAAAAACTGACAAAGATTTGGAAACCATTTTTAATAAATCCTCATATACAAACAGCCTGGAACGTGGTCATGAAATGTCAATGGTGTGTTTTTTATTGGGAAAAGATTAACCACCTTTGGAACTTTTGAAATTAATAACAGAAACGAATTTTACTAAAAATAAGAGCAATGCTCTAAGAATTTTATAATAAGAGTTCTTCCAATAGGTGTTTCACCTGAGTGGGTTTTTTTCAATCTAAAAGTGATCAAAAACTATTTGCGATCAACATCTCAAATAAGATTGTCCAACCTCTCTAGATTAAGAATTGGGAATGAACTCAGTAACAGTTTTTGAATTTAATTAGAGAATTCTTTGAACTAAAAGTTCGTAAAGATAAAATTCGTATAAACAGTTTTTTTTAATGAAGTATTTTAGATGAAAAGTTAATAGAAGTACTTGTATCAATTACCGAGTTTACTCTGTTGTACTGCTGTTTTTTAGACGCTTGCTTAATTCCCCCCCCCTCTTCTTTTCTTTTTTGAACTCTTACATTGGAGTTTCACCGAAACGCAGTTTTTTATTATTGCAGTTCAAAAAGTGATGTGCGTGTGCTAATCTTGTGCTACTTAAATTCTTTTTAAAAGCCTTAGGCAAAAACTCCCAATTGCATATGGGAATTTTTAAGTTCCTTTTTGGTATCTTTATTTTCATACTCCCTTAAAATCCAAAATAAAAAACAATCACATGTACAGAATTTCAATCTTGTTTCTATTACTTTAATTCACAAAAAGCGAATATGTATTACTAATTTCACGTCGACCATTTTTGAAAATGTAATGTTTCTTAAGAATATCTGTATTAATAATTTGAGAGGGGAAAAAAAAAAAAAAACACCGCCTTTATCTTTTTCCTACTGTAATATAAAAAGTAAACTGATGGATGAAAGGAAAAAAAAAAATGTCCGGAGAAGCAAAATAGTCAAACAAATTAAAGTATGCGGCGCCATCTGTCGGCATAAAAAATTGTTTCCCGTTCTATGAAAACGGTAGTAGCCACTACATCTGATGTTGCTATGACAACTGATTATCACGACGCACATAACTCGCAGTTTGGAGAGGGAAAAAGCTATGGACGATAAACCTTTCCTCAGATCATTGAACAAGATGAAAACAAAGATGATGATGATAATAAAATACCAGTTGGATCATTAAGTTAGGATCATTATATCTCTCTAAAGGTCACCTGACATGTTATTGAAGAATCAGTTCTTTAAATAATAATAAAAATATGTTGACAATGAATCGAGAATGCAAAAACATCTAGCAAGAATGAATACATTTTATAATTCTGTTTTCCCCATTGGCACCATCCTAGCAGAAAAGCCACTTTTCCCGCTAATATTTATTTTTTTCAATCGCTAACGGTATATTTAATAACTTATGAATTTTTCCTTCAATTCCTGTTGTCAAACTTTCTTACTTACTCAGAGAATCGGATAAAAAAGATTGAAAGAATTCAAAAAGAAAATTATTTAACGCAGTGGCTGTAAAAGCAGAATGATGCTTTATAATAATAAGTTTTTCCCCCCCTTTCAAAGAAGATATTCCCTTCAAGTATTAATGAAAATAAGACTATGCGTAGCATAACAGAAAATATACATTATTAAAAATGTTGCAAGATATTATGCACTCAAAAGCAACGGTAACATTTGATATAAAAAAATTATGTTCATTTTTTTCTTCTTTTTTTCAGGGCTTGAAAAATTAATATAAGTAAATAATCATTTCTGAAATGTTCAATGCAGTCCCTGCAACAGCAAAAAATAGAAAAGAATTTTTCTTCAAATACATTTAATTCTAATATTTATATAAATTTATTAAAATGCATAATTAATTCTCAAATTTTGGTGAATGCATCTTAAATTTTAAACTACGATTTCTTAAAAATAATTTATAACATTAATGTAGGGTAAAAAATGTTCTTTTAAACAAATACATTCTTTTCGCATATATCATGTTTTTCCCACATCTAAGGCTTATTCAAGTAATATTTGAATTCATAACACAAACTAAGTGGAAAACAAAACATTTTTGTTCACGCTAGAATACAAATTTCAATATTTTATACAATGTATAATTTAAACAATTACTTTTATGTCACTATAAACGAAGGAAGTTTTTTTTATGGAATAAACTCCATAAAAAAAACAGTCGAATATAATTTTAAGCTTCATTATTAAACTGAAATTCCTTATTAAAAATTACATATTTCTAAATTACATTCAAAAACAAAAGTGTAAGTAATGCAAACACATAAGCAGAATTGCGGAATGTTAAGTAGATGGATTTTTCCAAAGTCAAATGACGAATTTCCACACCTAACCAATGGGAATATATTTGATGGATTTGCGTCTACCGCGATTTTATAATTTTTTTTTATTTCAACGGAAGACCGTTCACAGGGGCCAATGAATCCGTTCTTTGCAATGTTCATATTAATAGGATTCGTATCTGAAGGGATATTTTTCATTATTTTGATGACTCACAATGGTTTTATTAACACAAAGTTTACCATGAGTTTGCATATACCTATTTTTATCAAAGGTGTCAAAAAATCCCTTCCCCTTTCAGTATTTAATTTAAAAAATATAAATTGACCTATTTATTATGAAGCTCTAAAGTAGAAAAAAAGCCATTATATTTTCAATATATTTGTTGAGATGTGGTATGATGAAAAGGCAGTTCCTCCGTGTTTATTTACAAAAAAAAAAAAAAAAAAAAAGTGTTTATTTTCTAATCTAGGTCTTCAAGGCCATCTATTCTGCCAAAACACGCGTCTTCTTACTAACGACCTACAATAGCTTCCATCTGACTGACATTCGGTTTCGTTTTCTTGTTTCTTATATACACACATTTTACTAACACATACTTATTTCTATATTTATACCGATATCTGTGTGCGTCTCTATCAAGCCTTTACATATTTAAATATAAATGTATGTATTCACAACAATATTTATTCGAATGGTCAAAATGACCCCTTCGGTAAATGTAGGTATACTATATACATTCCTCCGAAACTAAAAAAATATATAATATTTGCGATTATATGCCCTATAAATGTAAATAAAATTAATTAAAATATCATAAAATACGACAATAATTTTCTTGAAGAAAATTAACGAAAGGTTTCTCAGAGGGGTCAAAATGACCCCTTATTAAACCTAATGTTAATTAACTTTATAATATTTTTTTTTTCTATTTCAGAAGGAGTATCATTAGATAAAAAAAAGTTTTTTTAAAAAATTAGTATTATTTATTAGTTCTGAGAAAATAATAATAGTAGAAAATAAGATCTATGGTTTTTGAAGTGCCTAAATTTTAATATCCGAGGATAGTAATTGAATTATTTTATGATTACTAAATTCAGCAGAAAGACTTTTCACAGTGGAAAAAACAGGTAAATAAGTTTGAGAGGAAAAGAAGTTATATTAAACCCTTATGTAATTCTTTGGAAGTTTGGAGAGGGCTCCAACCGCATCTTTAACTAGTAGAAAGTTTTATAACAACTTTTTGACAAATATGGGATTATTGTTATTCACAGCTTAATAAAATAATTTTTGTTGCTTATTTTTGTATAATATATTTTTTTTTATCTTGTTTCAAGATTGATTGGTCCATTTTTGCCAAAAGAATTGATATCTTGGCTGAAACAAGGTATTGAACGTTTTGATCATTGTCAATTTTTCCACCAATGTTATTCATTTCCAGCTTTTCTTTTCGATAGATTTACAATTCTTTATAATGTTTGAAAACTAGTCATCTTCTGAAATGGCTTCAATTTTCACTTACGGCTGTTGTATATACAGCTACATTTAAAAAGATGAAATGAATTATAAAATACTGGGATATTATTAACACTTTTTCAATTATAAGTGATCAGCTTCTAATCCCTTTCATTATGCTGAATTATTTAGAAAAACCGAGTGTCTGCTTAAGTAACATAGAGCACAGCAAATAAACAAATATATACGTATTTCCAAGAGGTTACTAAAATAAAAAAATAATACGATGTTCAGTTAAAAATGTAAAATTAAACTGACCAATTTATTAAAAGAGGGGTCTCGTATAGTGCCGGGGAAAACAAAAATTACTGAATATTAACTTTTAATTATTCAGTAGAGAGCGAAGTTTGTAAATTCTCTTTGAGAAAGGGCGTTTTCTTAATACCGCATCAAAAGAAATGATACCACTGGGTAAGATAATTATTGATTGGAAATCAATGCTTCAAAAGGCGTGTCTGTTTTGGCGACTCACTGCGCAGGCGCAACACTCTGGTTGCGTAATTCTTCGTCCACACGTTGGGAATATAAAATTAGATAGCGCATATTTCATACAGAAATCCAAAGTGTTTTTCTTTCAGAGAATAAATGAACTTTCTTTCAGAGAATAATGACAAATCATTTGGATTGAAGAATGAATCCGTTTGGCTAGGGGCGGAGGGGGAGGGCTGAGTTTCTTATGCAAATGCATATCAAACATTGAAATCTCACGCATCTGTCAAATATTCTTCACTGCTAGAGTAAAAATATTTACTGGCTTTTAAATTCTAGTGAATAAATTTCTTATTGTTTATAATTAATAAATGCTCATGATATTTTTCATATGGAAATATGTTGCAAAATGATGTAACTGTTCTTTTCAAATAGATAGTCCACTTCAAGCCTCCATCGACTGTCCAAATAAACAGGCTGTATTATCATGTTACGGTTGGGCGATGGCTGAACTTCACTATCGCGATATATCGTCCAAGACGACTCGATATATCGCGATTTTATAATTTATTTATTGCAATAATAAATTATAAATAACCTCTCTTAACATACTGACTTTTCATAACTTCTCGAAAAAAAAATTGAGTTACATTGCTAATTTTCATCAATAAGAAGAAAAAAAAATGTGTTTTTCCTTCCAAGAAATTATTTAAATATGATAAAATGATTTCATCAGCATGTAGCAATACCATTTTATTTTAACAATGACAGCATTTCTCAATATACCATAGTTATTTTTATAATTGTAACTTCTTTAATGCTTTTTAAGCAAATTTCCGACTCTTTCATCCTTCGCACACACAAACACGCACACTACGGCTTTCACAAACTAAATCAAATAGCTTTGAGGAATTCGAACTCTAAATTCTAATGTCATGAAAAATTAATTCAGCATACGAATAACAATGTCTTATTTCAAAAGTATTAATGCAACATTTATTTTAAATATGCATTTAGAATTTGGATTCAATTTGTAGTTCAAATGATTAAGACAATTGAAGCTTGCACATAAAAAATTTAAAAATGGTAATACCGAATGTGTATAAATATTAAATATTGAAGGGGCAAGGGAAATGAAAAAAGAATATTGCAATACATTAAAGAAAAGGCTTTCAGTTCTGGGGCAATTAGAATACGCGAACAAATAAAAAAAATACTCCCATAGTCATCATTATTAACATAAACTGATCGAAAACAAACAACAACTAAAAAAACACTTATGTTTTTGAACATTAATAGCATTTCTGGTTATTAGCTATATTGTGAAAATCAAATTATAAAACTGAAAATAAAAATATTAAAAATTGTTATATAAAAGACAATTATAGATTGAAAAACTACCATTAAAACAAATTTTATCATAAAAATAAAATATTTCAACAAAAAAATATTTAAGTGGGGGACATTTTTTAGACAATTCAAATGATTAAATATTAGGAAAAAAAACTCTTACATTGTGAAGGGGTGTAAAAAAATGAATATTATTCAATCATATAATCCGAAATAAGTCCACGGAAAAAACATTTATCACCCACTATATATTCTCATTAACACTGACCATTTGTCAGCAAGCAAGCTACTTAAACGAGAAATAATGCCAGGACCGACTCTCAATACTCTTGGTCGCTCGATCAAATTCGATAAGCATAAAAATATAATTCGTTATCAAATGACGGGTGAACCAATCTATCACTAAAAATATCATAAATGAAACTTAAATTAATTTAATGAAAAATATATTATAAAATAGAAATAAAATCATCTATTTAGAGGCAAAAAATTTGAAAAATTACATTTTTTTTAATTATAAAAGTACTTAGTATAGAAAAGCGTGTCAATTAAAAAAAAGAACATCACAAATTTCCCTACACATATTCAACATATGCAACCTGAAATAAATCTGCATAATAAAATGCCCTTTCTCGAAGTGCTTCCAAAGCGATGCCACCAAATCCAATTGGAAGATATTATCAAACTTATTCTTGATGATATGAATGATCAGCATCGAAAGCTCGATCAAAAATTGATAAGCATTAAAATTTAGATAGTGATCAAGTGACGAGTGAATAAATCTGCCACAAAATGGTAATTGAATCAGATGTCTTATTTTTTCGACTATTCTCCGCCGGTCGTGCAGCGAGTAATCTGTGCAACGGGTGTTAGCGACGTTCTGTCGACAAATTGTCAGACATATGACAAACTGCCAAACATTCAGCTTATATTTGTCTGAAGAGCCGATTAGGTGACAAGTAAATAAGATGTAGCATCTGCCTTTCGGCTAAGAGATACAGGTTTTATGAAAAATTGAGCTTATTTTTATCCACATTTTCGATCACTTGCCGACGAAATTAGTCAGAAAATTAGAGCATCTATATTATTCATGGATGAAGCGATAGGTTCGTTTTCTCGGATTTAGATTTTAATGAATGGTTCAGAAAAGAAGTGACATTTTATTCAGCCAATTGTTTCTTTTTGAGCTATGAATTTGCAAGATCTCTTGATATATTATGCTTTATTTCATTATTATAATTTCTTGACTAAACTCTGTTTAACGGTTAAAGTTAATTTAACAAAAAAAAAAAAAACATTGTTGTTGGTACTTTTGGTACAACACTGTTGTTGGTACTTTTTTTTTTGCAATATGTACACTAAACACACACAAAAATAAAATATGTGGCGTTTCTGAAATGTTTCAGAGTTGCTTCGCTGTAGCTAAATAATCTGAATTCATTATAAATCAATGAAATAAGTAAATTATGCAAATGTATATTAGGTTTATTTAACTATAAAATGCTTATTTTTGGCTATCTAATATTAAACTACACTTATTTTACTAATATAATATGAACAATTACAATTTGAGGGCATTATTATATACATAATATCACGTTTAACATGTTCAATGAATTCCTCAGTTTAGTATCTCAGTACCTCAGTCTTCAATATTGTAACTATGCAAATAGAAAGTAATTTTTCTGCTTCTGCCAATTAAAAACTATATCATTCCAAATACTTCTGAATGTTTAATGCACTTTTTATAAAGTACCTTAGTAAAATGATGCTTAAAAAATTGTTCATAGAATATTCATATATAACAGTGAGAAAAAACACAAGTACACACAAATGAAAAATTTAAAAAAAAAAAGTTTTTTCCCTCCTTTGAGAATATTAATTTGCAATAACTTTGAAGGGGGAAACGTATTTAACAATATCACGCGCCCAAAAGAATGAAAATATGGGAACTCAAATTCAAGATCTGATTGCTTTTTAAATTTCAAAAATGTATTCATTTTTTAAAATTTAAATATACAAATCTATAAGCACATGCTAAATAGTTCATTTATAAATCTAATGTTCAAGTAGTTTTTTTTTTAAGTGCTCATTTTTCGCACCTTACTATGGCATTTACAAACGATTAACTTTACTATTTAAAATATATTAAAGTTATAAAGTTTTCTCCGTCCATTTTAAAAAACAATCACAATCCCTTAAATTTCCACATTTTATATCATTCCTGCACGCGTTTTCAGATGACATTTTATTTCCGATTGTTTGGTCACAATTCTTATTTAAAAATTCTTTTAGTAAGATGTTTATAAGTCCAGGTTATCAAATAGGCAGAGATAGCAACTGCCTGAGGCCACATACAACTTTGTAAAGTATCCAAGATTTTTTTTTTTTTTTTTTTTTTTTTTTTTTTTTTTTTTTGTAGTGCAAAGACATTTCTTTTTATAAGAACATTCTACTTGAACATATTTCATATAAAATCAAAATTTGTTTAAATTTCAGAATATTTTTTAAAAGACTTATTTTATGTTTCCTTATTTCAGTGCTTTTAGATCTGTAAGGTCTTTGTTTTTAGCTGGCTGACAGACTCGGCAATTTTCTTGTACCATTAAATTAAAGAAAGAAAAAAGAACATACCCTGTGATCATAAAAGAAGAGGGGGGGGGGCTGTAATTGGAAAAATTCCTCTTGTCCCGTTGAAGAGGATATTCGTTTCTGACACTCTTTTCAAGGATTAATGGGAGAGACCCCTTGGTTTTATGTCGAGGGGTTGACAGTGATTTGTAGATTTCTGTGTATTCTCGTTTTCTGTCTGTCCTCATTTATTAAACTGCTAGTTTATACATCCGTCGTTGTTCGAAATTAAAATATTAACATATATAATAGTTTTAGTGTAAAAAGAAATTCTTTAGAAAATATTACAATGCACATAATATTTTTATCGTCTCATGTTTTTAATTAAAATCAGAACGTTAACTGAAACAAACGATTAAAAAAAAAAAAAAAAAAAAAAAAACCAACCTATAAAATTCCGTATTTCAAAATCGTCCGCACCAATTTGATATTTTCTTAAATTCCGAAAAAAATTGGCGAAAATCGAAGAAAGTTGCATGGAAATAAAATGCATCATTAAAAATGAAAAAAAAAATGGTGTTTTAAGATGGTATAAAAATATTTCTTATAGAATAATTTGTTGCGAAGTTACTATGGAAAACTATAAAATATCGGTTTATTTCTAATTAATTGAATATTTAATTTTGTCCTTTAAAAATTTAACAATATTTTTTCTCTATTTTAAATAATAATTACACAAGGTTTGATTTATTTCGTCCCAGTCCTTTAGAAGATCTATAGCATACATACGTAGCCGAGTGATCTTTATTTCTATTAAGATTATAATTTTTAATTCCCTCAAGATATTGGAAAATGGCCAATTTTTTGTCTAGTTTTTGAGCATCTTTTGAAGCGTAGAGAACACAAAAATACAATTTCTAAAATTAAAAATGTACTTTAAAAAAAACTCATTTCTTAATGATTTAAAGTAAATACATCAGTTGTAAATTTTCTCTATATATTTAAAGATTTAAAAAAATTAACGTAATCTATAATAAAAGAATTAAGAAGTGAATAATAATAGAAAAATGATTAAATAGCAAACACAAACAGATATTAAAAACAAGTGATTGGCATTTAACAGTTGCACATATTAAACTTTCGTTCTGCTGTGCTTTTAATGAATTAGACTTTTGTTCTCTCCATCCCAAAAAATGAAGTTTCTTTTTCTTGCAAGAGATATTTAGTTTCAAGAATGAAGATATTACATTTAAACGATGAAATATCTTCTTTCTTCAAATTCTGACGTATCAGTCTCTTTAAATATAGATACGTGTTACATATCGATATAAACATATTTCCAATGACAAAATGACGCACACATTCGTAATGACAAATTAGGCTTAAAATCGTTATCATTTCCTAGCAGAAAATTGGACATCGTTTTTACAAGTATCCATTGTTGAAGGAATTTGCATCTTTTTGCAACTATTCTATGTTTGACACTTTCTATGGAGATTTGCTTCACAGTATTTTTCAGATGTCTCACTCTGTTTGGGACGATTTACTTTCCAAAAGTCCTCTTATATTTTTTTTAGAAAATGGAAAACATTAGCCTTCTCATATTTTTCCATCCCAGTCGATTTTCTCATCATAAAGGTTTTTCCGTTTTTAGGCACCCTTTACATTCCATGCTTCGATTTTATTACAAATAGATACAAATGTTTTAGCACCATGAGAGTGGCACAGCTTCACTAAAAGATGATTTTTGTGCTAAAATGTACAAACGAACTCATTCCCTAAATCTATTTTCGACTCATAATTTCTGCCATACTGGACCTCAATCATCTCAAATTAAAACCAAATTAAAATTTCAAAATGGATACAGCAATGGGCACCAAAATGCAAATAATTATTGCAACTATGTTGGATTTGTTGAATAACAAATTTTTAATATAATTAAACCAACCCTAAAAATGAATGAAGTTTTCCAACTGATTTCCTTCTGAAATTTTTTACATTTCCTAGGGATTATGAAAATTACAAGGAAATATTTTTTCACTTTCAGAAATTTCCATCATAAAAATGTCCCTTCCATGCAAGAATTCTATTAGCATCATTTTAAATTTAAGAAAATTCACAATTGCTTGTATAATAAAAGAAGCTGGCCTGAATGTTCATCCTAAATCTGTAATTCCTAATTCAACCTCTTGATTTTGAACAATATTTTAATACTATTCGAACGTATTTGTAATTAGAATTTTTGTTTTTGTAGTCTTTTTAATGACTGCTCAATAGGGCAGAAAATAATAATTTTTATATCTTAAGATCGTCCAAGAAAAAATAAGTGAAACATGAAGTATTGATCCCATTATACACAGGCAATTAATCAATTCAATGCCTAGTAGATTAAAAGAAATAAAAAATAAAGGTCGACCAACAAAATATTTAAACAGTACTTTCAAGCAGTAAAAGAATCTTGTGTTAATTTATATGTCCAAATATTTTTTTATGACTGAAAATTTGGTATATTCAGTAGCATATGTATTTTAAAAACCTTCTAGGATTTAAAGACGTTTTGAAAAACATACATTTTATTTATGAATAAAGTGTAATTTATCCGAATACTTTTTTGGGTGAACGTATACTGAGATTCCGGGCATAAAAGTAACATCTTTAAACCAATTAGGTGGAGATAAAAATAATTAGACATTTTTTAATCATAATTCTTGATCATTTATTTTGGCAAAATATTATCACGGAGACGAATCGATACGTAAACCAAATAATCAAAATATATTTTGTTTTTTGTATAATAGCAGAAATTAAGAAACCAACAATTTATTTGTCTAAAAAAAATTTCATAAACTCTAATTTTCAGAAAAAAGATGCTGTTCAAACGACTTCTGCGATATTTTCATTTTGCAGATAGAGATTCGGATAACAATATAGATAAAATATGCAAACGGCTGAGATAAATTTTTTGAATACACATTCAAAGAAGTATTTACATTAATGAATTATACATAGATGAAATACACATTTCAAATAGAATTAAAATGTAAATACATATCTTTTCATCGACAGTTGTTAAGGAGACGATTGTTTAAATAAAAAATATAACGATGGTTTCAATACATTTTGAAAAATATAAATATACATTTTTCCATATATTTGATCAGTGAAATTTTACACTATATTTATTTTTTGGAGAAAAAAAGAAATTACATTGCAATTTAATTCCTTTGGGAAGATTCTTGTTAAAAGTTTACAAACTTTTTTTTTAAATCTCAACATGTCGGCATACATTTTTATAAAACTCCAAGAATTTATACAACATTTGGAGCGCAATGTAAAATTAGAGTCTGAAAGAATTCATTTTAAATTAAATAATGGTAGCGAAATTAAATATAAATACGTCGCAATTAAAATAAAATTCCAATCTACATATTAAAAACAAATCTTAGAAACAAAGATTTTTTCATAATTTTTGTTTTATTATCATTATTACTATACTCATTATCTTCACTACAAAAATCATTATTACTATACTCATTAATTATCATCGCTGCAAAAATCATTATTACTATACTCATTAATTATCATCGCTACAAAAATCATTATTACTATACTCATTAATTATCATCGCTACAAAAATCATTATTACTATACTCATTAATTATCATCGCTGCAAAATCATTATTACTATACTCATTAATTATCATCGCTGCAAAAATCATTATTACTATACTCATTAATTATCATCGCTGCAAAATCATTATTACTATACTCATTAATTATCATCACTTACTGTTGTTTTCTTTTACAAAGATTAAAATGATTGGTCAAAGAATTATACGAAAGTGAAAACCACCGATTATTTAGAGACAAAATTTCAAGGAAAAAGCGACTCACCATAATGGAAAGGAACTTGATCCGGAAAATAATAATAATTGGGATCCATTTCTTAGAATAATAAGGAAGCCGAAATATAAATTGGAAACCTTTTACCGCTAACCTATGGGAGAGAATTAGATTCCACACATTCTGAACGTTTTTAAATGTGATGAATGAGACAAAATGATTTTCACCAGCTCTTAAATGGAATAAAGCTACAGTTTCGCTTATTTTCTTCCAAATGGCCTTGGAACGAACCAGATGGTTAAAGCAGATGATGCTTAAGTAAATAACATTTGGAGTATATTGAAGCGAAATAATCGAGAAAAAGGTCAGATTGGCCATTCAACTTATAGGTTAATCTACGTCATAAAAATGGATGACGCAAATATCGGTTAGAATGTGTTATATTTGGAAGAAATGCTTTGTAAAATTTTCTTTTTCATTCATTGTAATGTGTCTAATTTAGCTTTGAAAATTCTATAAATAAAATCCTTTGTATTAAATAACTTTCTTTATCTCATTTTTATATTAACTCTTGAGCGACTTTAATAATAGTCATTCGGAGATTTCATGCAAGCCTATCTGATTATTTGTACCATTAACATTAAAAAATTTATTTATTTAAAAGAATTTTGCTTCTTTCTAACAAATTATTTATTAACATATAATAAATGTAATATTTCTCGTCGCCAACTTAAAACATCTCGCCAAAATTGGGATTCCGTATTTCGGAACAGAATGAAAACAGTCATACTAAAAATGAGCGAACTTTTTAAATTTCGTTAAGCTTTCAACATTTCGCTAAAAATATGCAGAAACAAATCCGTATTTAAAGGATCTCTGTCGTATAAAATTGAACGTATTTTTCAAAACTAACATTTTCTGGTAAATTTTTGATACCTGAATTTACAAAGAATATTCGATGGCAGTTTTTAAGCTATAAAATGACAACAATTCAGAAATAATTAAAAAAATCAGTTAAATAAATTTAACCCTTTAATCACCTTGCATGTGCATCATACGAGCATCAAATTATCACTACTCATAGAGTTTAGTAGGTTTGCAATTGTAAAATAATATGCTTATGTGAAAACATTAATTAATAACGTTTTCACAATAATAGTATTTACCGAATTTTACAGAGCAAATAACTATGATGAGTAACAGTAACAAAATAAACTAATTAGAAGATATTTGTTCCCTTCACGTTTGAAAGCTTGATGTGATGCATATTTGAATGTTGCAACTGCTTTGTTGACTCATGTCTGATTCACGTCTACCATCTAATTAACTCATGTCTGATTCACATCTACCATCTAATTGACTCATGTCTAATTCACATCAACCATCTAATTGACTCATGTCTGATTCACATTTACCAATCGATTCACAGGAGCCAATTAAATAATATTAAGACTCGAGCCTCGGAGAGACTGATATGCACACTAATATTTTAATTACAGTAAAGCTATTTAAGAAAAGTTGACGCGGTTTTCTCATTAGATAAATAATACCAAAATTAACATTGGAGTTTCTAATATGTATTTTTAAGGATAACTCTAGAATACCTCTTCTATTAATCTCTTGACACGAATAGAATCATTGATAAATTGAATTGATCAAACTGTATATATTCATATATTTCCGTTCACTTATTGATACAAGAAAAAAACAAATCCAAAACGTCTTTCTGATATGGTCACCAAAGTTTTAGTATGTCGCTAAATGTATCTTTCTTAATGACGATGATGATACAACGAAACTTTCGACTGCCCTCTACATTGCAGAACTAGGCGGAGTTTGGCTTGGTTATATTAATATCCCGTTTGACAGAAACATTACGGCTATTATGGGACGGACTTCGTAATTTTGAATCGTGCTGATATGACGAGGACAACAGCAATACTACTACCCCCTTTATCAAGTTTCCGCGCACTGCATGTGTTGCAGAGCGTTTACAGGCCCGAATGTACGACAGATCTTTAGTGGAATCTGGACGACAGATCTTTAGTTTCGAACCTAGAACCATCTAGTCTCGATTCCTATAATTACCGATAAAACGCGTGACGTTTAGTAGGTGAAAATCGCAAAAACAGACGTCGAGATATATATTGGCAATAGTAACATTGTTGTCAAATTACAATGAGGATATTCATGACTCAGATGGATTTGTTTCTTTCAGTGCATAGAAAACATCTGATACTTGAAATGGAACTGTTTTCTCACTTTAAATGCGATCAAAATGAATCTATGCTTCAAAAAGATATTTTTATAAGCATGTTACCTGAAAAAAAAAAAGGAACATTACTAATTAGGACACTATTAAATTCTACAAAAAAAAAAAAGAAAAAAAGTACATGTTTGTAGAAAATTAGACTGAAAATTCCATCCCAACTGCTTTCATAACTTTATAGTCATCGCAATGAAAGGGATGTATTGAAATTCATATTTGAAACCGGAGGAAGCAAAGGGAGCAGGAAATGAAATTTAAGAAGACTGAACACGGATTCTTTTGATTCATCGTTTAAAGTAAACAAATTAATACCTTTATTTTGTATTTTAAAAAGAAAAGCACTCAGTCAAGTAATCTGATCTACTAATGTATTCATACAGTTAATAATTTATTTCATCAACTTATACCATCATGGTACAGTATTTCCGTAAATATTCATTAGTATAATACAGGAGCCAGAAATAAAATCACCCTAACAGTCATTTGAGTATTTGATATTTATTGCAAAATGCAAACATATTCCATTGGTGATGTCAGTGAGCAATAAATCATCAGCTGCTGATAGTTGAAGATCATCGAATTTCGAATGAATTTTCCCCAAAATATATCAGGTGCTTGCATGTATTTTAATCAGCGTCATATATTGGTAAACATACGGAGTATCTAAATAAACGACAACGGTTTCGGGATTTGCCAATTTATTATTACTTTATGGCTATCATTTTGAAAGTTTTCCATTTAGTATTATTACCCCAATCATGGAACGCCCCAAATTGCATTTTCGACATTCATTGCTTTTTCTGTTTAATTTGAAGATATCTGCTGCAGAAAACCCATCAGACACTTTTAGAAACTTATAATGATGTTGCTCCGTCATATCCTAATTGTCGGTTTTGGTTTCAACGATTTAAGATTTCACCGATAAGGTGATTTCGATGTCAATGACAAAGAACAGCTGGGAGGACCAAAAAAAATTCGAAGACAATCAATTGCAAGACTTATTTTATGAAAATGGGAAAAAGTTGTAGAAAATGATGGAAAATATTTTGATTCATATATATTGGACCAATTTTTCTCAATAATGGCCTTTTTAAAGTGAAAAAAAATGATCAAAATACATGCAAGCATCTAATAGAATGATTTCTACCAAATAGTTATTCAAATTAGTAATTAGTTTTATTAATTAATTAGTTAATTCAAATTAGTTATTAGTTTTAATTTGATTTTACAAATTTTTAGCCTACCTTATTATTCTATTTTCAGTCACGAAAAAAGCATTTGAGGTCCGTCAGTTGAATATAAGGAACAGGAACCACTGGTATGGGAAATTTCCACTTTAATCTAAATTTTTGATTAATTAAAGAAAAAAGAAAGTACCTTTACTTCCATCATCGCCTGCTCATTATTGGATAAAGATATGAAACTCAAAAATTCCAATTTATCCTGAATTAAAGTTTTATTTTCAAAATTTCAATTTGTATGGCCATAGCCAAATTGGTCAGATGGTATAGGACTTCGAAATTTTTTTTCTTCTAAAAAATGGTCCCAAAGAAAAAGAAAAAGTCGCATCAATTATTCTGATGTACAAAATCACCGCTCTAATTATGACTTAACAGCTAATTTCTAAGCCTGTGTTTATGAAACTAGGATGCATGTACTCCCAATGATACATTACATTATTTTGGATTGATACAAAACATTTAAATAAACCTTCAAAATAGTTGTAAAATCCCACCACCTTTAAAGTGGCTACAGGGCTGAAATTAAAATATGTAGAAGACTTTTTTTCTTTGTAAAAGTATTGACACTGCAATTATTTCGTTATAAAAGTTTTATTTCCATTAAAAATAAAGATGAATGTGTATGTATGTGTGTGTGTGTGTGTGTGCCCTTGGCGCTCTGAAGGCCCATACTGTTTATCTAGAACAGATATATACTTTGGAGGGTAGAAATCGCTACTTCGAATGATTTTTTGGAATTAGAATTTTAATTAAATCAAAATTAAGTGAAATTCTGACATTTTTCCGTGATAACTTTTGAAATTTCTATAGCACAGAAATAATTTTTACGTCATCATAGAATTGAAAAAGTATTTTCAATGAAACCTATAATTTTACCGTATAACTTTTCTTTCTACTTTTACCGTATTTTTTGAACAATATATTTCATTGTTAAAGTGAAGCTCGAATAGTTTACATTGTTGCTACTAATATTTCATTCTGACTTGCTTTTCCATTGTTGGTGGTCAAGATAAAGGAATTCAGCTTAGATCTCCATCTTGGGTAGATTTCAGTATAAGGTATGCTTTAATAAAATTTTTGAAATTTTGTTTTTCTTATAATTAAGGTTTAACTTCAGAACCAAACAATGATGAAAAGTTTTCAAAGTGTGCTTGTTTTTTAAACAATACTGCTATTTCCTATGACATAATTGAATGCATACAGATATGTACAGAGAATTTCAGAGTGCGATGAACAAAACAGTGTAAAACTTCTAAAATAATATGAGTTATATATCTATCAAAATTTCATCTAAGAAAACTTGAATTGCATTTCACTTGCTTAGGATCTTTATTTATCGGATTTAAAAATAATAATTCTGATTTACACACTGTTTGACGAAGTTGTACTAATAAGCGTAATAACAAAGTTTGAAAAAAAAAAAAAACATTTCCGAATGACATACTTGAAGTGAAATTATTTCAAAACTTAAAAGAGCGCAAAAAAAAAAAAAAAAAAAAAAAAAAAAAACGCATAATAATATTAAGATTTGCCGTCACCACTAATTTTGACTAAACAATAGGTCAGCTAGTTAAGAATATAATTGCCTATTAAAATATTTCTTTATAAATTTCATTATAAATATTTTATTTAGGGTGTATGATTTTTAAATGGAAAATGAATATGATGGTACACACATTTTTTATTCTTAATAGGTGCAAAATTTAAAAAGTTTGAGAACCCTTATTTCGAACCATTGTACTTCCACTTGGAAAAATGTCTCACATGACATAATGAATTATATTTTAGTTGTTTGATAATCCAAAACATCACAGCAAAAAAAAAAAAAACTGACCGAGTTATGAAGCTTTGAATCATACCCATTTCAGTGTTCAAATCGAGACAGATCTGCCAATCAACTTACAGCTTTTCCTCGTTGCGATCGTTGATTTTCCTAAAATAGTCAAATTTAAAATTTTATATCTCGCTTGTTACAGAAATCAGAACTTTTTTCAATGTTATTGTGTCAAGAATTAATATGATTATTAAATATGGCTAACATGATTAGAGGGCTGTATATGAAATTTGACATTCTAATTTTTCCAGAAGAACATTTATTGTCTCAATCAATGTAAAATATAATTAATTAAATCATTTAGAGCATTTTTCCAATTGGAATTATATTGCTTAGAAAATAGTTATTGAATCTCGATTAGAATGGGCATCCTATTTAGAAATGACAGAATGACAAGGAATCTAGGAAAAAGGGTATTCATTTTGAGATGAACTCTTTTCAAGATTGATAGAAATTTACCTAAAGACTGAAATATTGCCCTTTTATTTAGCATTTGCAATCCATAAAGAAACTTTCACTAAAACAATGATTATACAACATCTTCACCCTGTAACTAAAATGGGATTCAAACCATTAAGAGAACTTGTAAACTCAAAAATGAGTGAATTATTTGAACAATTCTTAGGCTCATTTCGAAAATAAGAACTAATCTTTTTTCATGAGATTTTCAGCCGAATTCATTTCTGATTAAACGCAGTCCAAGCAACTTTCTTATTTGAAACACTAATCTTTTAGGTTGGATGTAATTGGGAAATATTTTAATGAACTTATATCATAACATATTTCCATATATTTATAGCATTATTCGATCATCTGACAAAAATGTCTCTATCCCGAAAGATGGTGAAAGTCTATTAGATATTTTAGGTTTGAACCAGTTTTGGTTTCTTTGTTAGTTCTTATTCAAAGATTTCGATTTTAATGAGCAAAACGATCAAAATAGGGAATGCCATCTCATTACAATATTTTAAATGTTCGATAGCTGCCTTTAATGGTTACCATATCTTCCAATAAACTTATGAACAGTGTTAACAAGGGCATTAATTTTCTCTTTCAACTCAAAGATAATATAATTGTAAATGCTTAGGAGAAAAAAAATATCCTCTCGAAAAAGGCAAAAATTGCAAAATCAGGAAAGTTGTCACAAAAACAGCAGCATAGGATAGATAGATTTTGTTTTCAATTAATACCATCTAAGGCAACGAGTTTATATTATTTTTCTTTCTCGCGCATTGGAAGGTATGCCCTTCTTTCAAACTTGTTTCCATAGTGAGGAAGATATCTCCTCCCAAAGCAAGGTCTCGGCCAAGGATTTGAGATTCGAGACCTGATTCTTCCAAAGAACCACCGTGTAAGCGGGTCTAGTGCACGTTAAATTCGGCGGGGCCAAACGTCCTCCCGCTGGTGTGATGTGGAAGTGTGAAGAGGGGTTGCCAGCTCAGGTATCGTCCTCGTCATCTGACCGCGGTTCAAAATCACGAGGTCCTTCCCAAAATAGCCCTAATGTTGCTTTAAAACGGGACGTTAATATAACTAAACTAAAACTAAACCTTCCTTAGGATGCATTACTTGTAGAATTAGCACGTGACTATAGAAGAAATTTATATGCTTAGATTGAATTTTAAATTTGTATTAGGTATAATATATTTTTTTTCTTTTTAGTTCAGCATTAATCCAGACACAACTGTAGAACTTTTCAAGAAAGAAAGGATTTATGAATTGACTAAAAAATGCATAATTCATACTTCTATCATTATTTAACGAAATGGTTTTGTAATGAAGATCGATAATTAAAATCTCAAATTCTTCGCAAATAAACTAGTTTCATTCAACTTCAAAGTTCAAATTGCTATTATATACATTCATTCTCTCCGGTATATCAATACATTCTTTATTAATAGAACTTACTACTGATAAAAACATCTGAATGATAATTTAATAATAGAATTTAATAATAGAAGTTCTATTAATAGAATTAAGATATCGTACGAGCATATTTGAAGAATAAGATTGCAGATCATCAAAAACTGACTAAGTCCACACCGAAAAGGATTTTTTAAGAATTAAGTCAGAACTTTTCATCAGTTATCACAAGGTTAAAGGGCAAGAGTTCTCCAAATTATCCATGTACATATTTTAGAGAGAGAACACGTGATTCATTCTGTAATAAGTTTTTTTAAGTTAATATTTCATACCCATATAAATAAATAATATAAACAGAAGTTTTCGTTTCATCTAATTATAAATTGATTAGATGAAAGGAATCGAGTTTCTTTTGTGTTTCAAGTAATATTTCCACTCTAAGTTTTTTTTTTTTTTTAATGTAACTATTATTCGTTTTCTAATAGAATTTTGAAGGCCGCGATAGCTTGGTATTAAGGTCTGGGTTTCAGGTCCGAGACCTATTCCGCCGTAAAAGCGGACCTGATGCACGCTAAATCCGTCGGGGCCAAATGCCCTCACGCTGGTGCAGTGTGGAAGTTTGGGGAGGGAAGTACCAGTCCAGGCGTCATCCTCGTCATCTGACAGCGGTTCAAAATTACGAGGTTCGTACCAAAATAGCCCTTGTGTTGCTTTAAAACGGGACGTTAATATAACTTAACTAAACTAATGGAATTTCATTTTCTCACACCCAAATAGCAATTTTAATCTTTTGTGCTCTTTAAATTTTGAATTCCATTTTTAAAAATTTAACGCGGGGAAATAAAGATGACATTCTCCAGAGCAGACTTCCGCTTATGCTTTGGATGTGGCCGCCTCGTAACTTGAGATCTGGTGAGAGTGAGCCAAAAAATCTATATCACAGTTCTGAACAGGCAGCAATTTTTTTGCATTGCAAACTTGTTCACAATTTTTTTCCCTTACCCTAAAAGAGAGAGAGAGAGAGAGAGAAGAGAGAGAAAAAAAAGACAAAGAAGCTCAATGGAAACGAATAGACTTAAACGAAACTAAGGGGGAAATAACTATGGAAAAACCAAAAATAAATACATAAATAATTTCAAAAACAGTGATATTCGGGAAATTTCTAAGATAATAAAATCATAAAATATTGAGAAAAAAAACCCGAAATATCAAAATCATTTGTTCTAAATAAATTGCAACATGGTTATTAAAATCATATGATTTGAATATTATTATTAAATGAGGGAGTCGTGGAATATCGGGACGAAGATCTAAATGCCTTTTTTTGGAGCAAATGAACAACTGTGTTTTTATTTATTCCTTTTAATTTACAAAGATAATGTAATCGAACTCATTATAATTAAAATTAACTTTCTGTCATATTTTAGAATATTTCTCTTACGATTTATTTATTTCAAATTTTTTGAAGATCTGTGAGATCCTTTTTTTTTTTTTTTTTTTTTTTTTTTCATTGGCTAATTGACTCACCATTCAACAATTCTCAACTACCATAAAATAAAGAAGAAAAAGTACCCCCTTTACAAGAAATGTCAATAGCAATCCCTGCACCTTCAAAAGGATGTGACAATAACCTCATTCTTGACCTTAGGATGACATTGTTTTGTAGAGATTTCTGTATATTTTTGTTTCCTGTTTGCCCACATTTCCATTAAGTATTTTATTCTCAGGAGATTTTCTTTCTGCTGAATTTTTGCCGATGCGAACTTCTGGAAGCGTTTTAAAATATAAAAACAAACAAATGCAGTTTTTTAAAATAAAAAGAATTTCTCAACATTCATAAATATTTATTAACTACCATTTTTGAATGATTTAAAGAGAATTCATTATATCGTTTTCGTTAATTGTAAATTTTTTTAAAAAAATTGGATGTAATCCATAACAGAAATAACATGTAATAATTAAAAAATGAAATGATAATTTAAATATTTTTTTAAATAAATGAAAATATTTATGCATTTTGTTTTCAAAAATTCTAAAAAAACAAGGAATAATTGTGTGAATTCCCCAAGTTAAAATTTCTGAAAACACATTTAACAAAAAAAAAAAAAAAAAAAAAAAAAGCTTTGCGACAATATTCATAGGATTAATTTCCAACATAGGAAAAAAACACTTAAAAAATACACTTCGTGTAATAACTTTCGTCAAAATATATATTAAGAAAAATGTTGCAAAAATTTCATTGCTTTGGAACAAAAATCACGTGGATATTTATTATTACTTCACCCCCCCCCCTTTTTTTTTAAAGCTAATAGCATTTAGATTTTTTAAAAAGCATTTAAACCTAGAAAATTACGTTTAAACAATGAAACATTTTCATTCTAGAAATTTTGAAGTATTAATCTCCTTAAATGTAGATACACGTTATAATCAAAGCATGTAGCGTATAACAACTTTGTGTTGTGTGTGACTTGTTAATATATTTACAATATTCGAATCACAGATTGTTTTGGGAAAATTTAGAACTGTCACAGTTTTATGATTTAAACGAACAGTTCCTTCCTCGAAAAAAAAAAAAAAAAAAAGGCTTGGAATATTTTTTTTGTGTGTGTGTGTTGAAAATATACTTTGTATTTTTGTCAGTATCAAATATTTTGAAAGCATACTGAATGTTTCAGGAAAATCGAATCTTAAAAAGGAAGGTTATATATTTTTAAGGAATTATATAGATTTTTTAATCATTCCGTAGCAAAAGTTAATGCTTTATTTTTTGGTATGCAAAACGCTAGAAAAATATGTAATTCTTACTTCCCTGTGTATTCGCTCTAAGTAAAATGTGCGCACTTCGCGAATAAAATCTTGACAATAATATTCAAAAGCATTGTTAGTAAATCAAGCTAAGGAAACTTGAGCGATTTCTTTTTTCTACGCAGGGACACATTTACTAAAGGTAAATGTGTCACAGTGGACATATTTCCTAAAGAGTCTTGTAATTTAATCATGCCTCTGCATCTCTGGAAAAAAAAGGGGGGAGAGTAGGCTGACCCTCATAAATTTATGTTTGAGGGAAATGCAGTTGCTTTTATATCAAATTCATTAGACAAATATCCCAAATGGATATTTCAATCAACTCCCATTAGACAAATATCTCTAACTATTACTAACTGTTCAAGACTGGGACAAGAACAAAGTCGATTTTTTCTTTTTCTGTGGAAGCAATTGCGAATCGATGAAAAATACTGGAACTGGTATAACTAAAAATAAACTTGCTTTGAAAGAGGTAAGCAAAATTAATATTATTTTACAGAAATTTGTTGTATTAATTAGTTTCTTATAAAAACGTAATTTTTTAAAACTATAAAGAAAGCTCTGCACTGTGATTATCTGATTTCAAAAATTACTGAAAGGAGCACTATATCTGATAGAACTTTAAGTGACTTTCAACTTTTTTTTTTTTTTTTTTTTTTTTTTTTTTTTTGACATGCAACCTAGAAGAAAAAACTATTGATATTTGTATAACAAACTTTGCAACAAAATATGGTGATGATATCAAAGCACATTATTTCAAGGATGAATATGATATTTCATTAAATATACAAAAAAAAAAAAACGAAAAAATTTCAATCCTCACTAACATGTATTAATCAATTGCATATGATCTACAATCAACATTTCCCAACGTGGGAACAATTTTAAAAATTTACCTCACCATACCAATTTGCAGTGCAACCGGAGAGAAACCATTATCCGTTTTAAAAAGCGTGAAGATCTATTTATGAAATACTATGAGTCAACCGCATTTATATGAACTTTCACTATTATTCATTGAAAATACAGTACAGGAATCGTAGTTCAGGAATTACTTAGATTATGAGAAAATTATAGACAAACTCTCCAATGCAAGAAAAGCGATATTTTTAAATATTCATGTCTTTCAATACCTGTTTCTGTGTTTGTAAAAATTTTATTTCCATTTTTTGGGTGTCTTTCATTCATTACCATTTATAATTTTAACATTATTTAATACATATTTAAGTAGTATTTAAAAAATTTCTGGTGTCTGTTTACCATTTTTCTTTTACCATTTATCATTTTAATACTAATCAAAAAATATTTTTGTCGCGCCCCACAAAAATATAAATCTAATTTTACTCTCTATATCAGAAAATATGTGAATAAACTGAATTTAGGATATCAGTGTATTTTGTGATAAATTTTTATTTCGTTATATTATTTTGGAACAATGTTTTTTTTTTTTTTTTGCAATTTATATAATAACTTTTTAAGAACAGAACTTTTTAGAAGTAAAAAAACGGTTACAATTCTTTTTATAATCTGTTTTTTAGAGTTTCAACTATACAAAATTTTTAAGAACTATCTTAAAATTTCTCTAAGTATTATTTTTAAAAAATCTTAGAAGAGACTATTTTATTACTTGCATCGTTAAAAAAAATACCATTCAGTCCTTGGTCAAAATACTGTTTATACCAATTCGATATATAAATAGGAATATTTTCTCCAAATAGTTATTGAACAGAACTTTCATTTTGCCCTTCTATGTTATTAAAAATAATTCTTATAAAAAAGGCAGCAACTTTTTTTTTATCCATTTGATATATACATATAATGCAGAGTTGCTGAAAAATAAGCGCCAAGGTAAAATTAAAAGCTTAAATAAATTTAATTCACATTACTTTCTTGTTACAAATAGAATTTACCTAGAAGATGCCTTAAGATAATTTAGCGCCTGTGGCCTCATGTTGTCAAAATCCGCCACAGGACATTTCATCTGTATTGAAATCAAAGAAGAAATTTATTAACCGTATTTTTAACTCTGTCTTCAAATACCCAATGTAATGAAACCTATTATTTCAGCATCCTAAGTCTTTTATAACAATTCAGCATCCTAAGTCAAAGGATGTTAATACTGTTTATCCATTTCGAAAGAATATAAATAGGAATACTTTCTCCAAATAGTTATTGAACAGAACTTCCATTTTATCCTTCTATGTTATTGAAAAAATTGTTATATAAAAATGTCAGCAACTTTTTTTATCTAATTGATAAATACATATAATGCAAATTTGCTGAAAAATAAGCGCAAAGATAAAATTAGAAGCTTAAATAAATTTAATTCACATTACTTTCTTGATACAAATAGAATTTACCTACTAGAGGTCTCAAAATGATTTAGCGTTGTGACCTCATGTTGTCAAATTCCGCCACAGGACATTCTATCTGTATTGAAATGAAAGCAGAAATTTATTAATCATATTTTTATCTCTATCTTCAAGTACACAATGTAATGAAACCTATTATTTCAGCATTCTGAGTGGTTTCACATTGGATGAATTTTCCAGAATCAACAGAATTGCCCTTTAAGTAAGTAAAAAAAATAGATTTAGTAGTCAGTAAGTTTTTTTTCAGCGAATTAAATTTCAAAATAATTTAGCTCTGTGACTTCATGTTGTCAAAATCCGCCACAAGACATTCTATCTGTATTGAAATCAAAGTAAAAACTTATTAACCTTATTTTTATCTCTGTCTTCAAATACCCAGTGTAATGAAACCTATTATTTCAGCCTCCAAAATGGTTTCTCATTTGATGAATTTTCCAGAATCAACAGAACTGCTCTTTAAGTAGGTAAAAAAAAATAGATTTTTGTAGTCAGTAAGTTTTTTTTTTCATGATTTAAAACTACAGTTATTTACATATGTGTTTTATATGTAATTGTCTTATATAATTATACTTCTATAATCATTTCATACTTAAAATGAAACTTAAGTAACACTGCATTCCAGCTGAAGCTGAATTTTTCGCGATAATAATTTAATAATTATATTTTTCTTATCTTATATGAACAAGAAATTGCATATTTATATTAGATGTGAAAGAATCATAAATATTTATTGGAAAAAAATGCAGCATCTTTTTTTTTCCTGTAAAATTTGGAAAATTCAGACGGGTGATATTGTTTATTAAGCGATGGTTTTTATTCAGTAACATTTCATTACTTTGACAAAAAATTTTTAAAAGCACAAAAATGGGTTGAATAAAATAGTTATGCAGTTATTGACTGAATGGAACGATTACCCATTTCGAAAAAGGAACAACATAATGATTTATTCACTAGAAAATAATTATATGTCCCCTGCAAATTAAATATTAAAAAAATGAATTCTTTACTATGTTATTTAATATTACATATAAAATATTTAAATATGCGAATAATATGCTATTTTTAAGAATTAAAAATTGTTTTCAGATATCTACAATTGTATATAATTAACATTATTATAGACGTAGATTTTCAATAAATGATTCTTATTCATTATTTTACTTTACATAGAAATTTAAAAAATTGCATCAATAAAATAAAAATAGATATTACATTATGAGATTTTATAGTTATCGAATATATATATTTTCAAAACATTCAAATCGTCCTCTCTCGTATAAAAAGAATTCTAGAAATAAAATAAAACTTTTTAGCTACAAAAGGATGAGTTTGATATATATCAAAAAGCAATTATTTATATATGTATCATTCTTGCCCACAAGAAGAAGTAATTCAAATTGTGTTCGACACAAAATGAACTCAAATTTTCAGTTTGACATGTGAAATGAAATGCACAACAGCTATTTAAATGTCTTAAATTAGTTAAGAAAAGATCCTTGCATTATCTCATTAAAGTTAATTCAAGCAAAAGAAAAATTCAGATTTAATATCTTTCCTTATTTATGTAGAAAGAAACACACTCTTTTAATAACAAAACGAGTTAAGTAAAAAAAATAAGCTGCAGTGTTATATTTGGAAAGAGAAATAGAAAAACAATTTAAAAATTGGCTACCAGCAGGGTCCCCCCTCCCCGCCTGTTTTGTGTCACATTTTTGACATGACGCAATGCACTAGAAAATAAAACTTCCCAAATTCACGAGCTTTTTCTCTCTATCTCAATCTTTCACTCCCCCTTGGTATATGAAGAGCAACCTGCGTCCGGTTTGTTTGTTGTAAAAGTCATAAATCAGATCGGACACTGTAGGTCAGTGAACTTAAAACTATGATGGGACTGCAATGACGAGAGTGGAAACAGGTGTATTCGAGAACATATGAATAAAAAAGGGGGTCTTACTTCTCTCGTGCGTTGCCATCCCTTGCATCTGGACTCACGTGGGAGAATTATGTTGAAACTTAAGGAATCGAATCCAAATTGTCAGAATCCTTTGCTCAACTGCTTATAATATTCTACGTGAGACTATTGAAGAAAAGAGCTTTAGCAGATGATTCTTGGTCGTTGGAGTGCTTCAGACCAAAGCGCCATCTTGTGTATGAAAGAAAAATTAAAATCTGTCAAAGATTGATTGATAATTTTTATTCTTCCTGAAATATCTAATTCACATTAAATGTAAAGTAATAAAAGCTTATTCAGCTTTATAACGGAATTTCTGCCAAAATATGGAAAAGTGATAAAAGAAATGTAGTTTGACGTCAGAGTAATATTTTCTTTTTCGTAGATGTATCCGCAGAATAAGAATACAAGATGAAGCGCTCATTTATTTCATATGCATTTTGCTCAACAGACGAAATCAAGTGATATATTTAAAATAATTTGGTTTTTATTGAGAAAAATGTATTATTAATTCGATATGATTTTTGCTCTCGATTTATTCAGTTGATATGCGCTTTCATACTGTTTTAATCATTTAATAAAATTTACACATAGTTTTAATTCACGCATTTGCGTTTATACAAGTTACATTAATAAATTTTGTTTTGATAATGACATCACCACTGGAGAAAAGAAAAGAGCGACTTCTTCCCTTTCACTACAAACTGCAATTCAAAACTATAAGGCATTTGTTCAAGTAATAATATAATTTTTTTGCGAAAAAGAATTTATTATATATTTATATATATATTATTGATAATTAGGAATTTACAATAATATTAAATAAGTGGTGAAAATTAGTTGTAAATCTCGATTCATTTTATCCATTTTTTTTGGTAACTGTTTCCAAATTAATGTTTGTAAAATTAATGTTCTGTTTCAAAATAATGCAAACAGCTATTAGTGGAGGTTTTAGTTTAGTTATATTAACGGCCCGTTTTAAAGCAAGACGAGGGCTATTTTGAGATGGTGTTCATAATTTTGAACCATGGTAAGATGACGAGGAAACACCTGAACTGCCATCCCCCTCCCCAAACTTCCACACCACACCAGCAGAAGAACATTTGGCCCCGACGGATTTAACTAGTACCAGTCCACCTTACACGACGGTTCTCCGGTGGAATCGGGTCTCAAACCAGAAACCTCCGGTTCCGAACCCGAGACCAGGCCACCGTGGCCCTGCTATTAGGGGAGAACTCTTTAATATGCAAGAATGCCCTGTATTCAAGGTAATCAAATGGAATTTGCAAAAGTTTTCGTGGTGATGAAACATTTTCTAATGTATTTTAAATTATTTTTAGAAATTAAACTATATAATTTTTCGTTTACGCTTTCATTTTTTATTACTAGATTTTAATATCGTTTTGATAAATTTATTTTAATTTTCTGATATACTAACTTCTTATCAGTAATTTAAGATGAATCAACATATGTTAGTCAAAAGTAATATGAATTTTAATTTTTCTTTTAGCGCATTTTATGTATTAAGAAGGACGGTTCCATATTACAAAAAATTATCGAACACAAATTCATTTTTTGGGGAATATCTTTAAAAAAAGTAGTTTTCGATTACCAATTTTTGAAAATTTATTATTCAAACTGTAATCGCACTATCTATAAAGCGCTTTCACTTTCGTCATTAGATGATGTCATAATATATTTTTGTCATCCTGTAATTCTTTAATCTATATGCATTCGTTCCACTGTGCTCTTTTCTAAAAAATTATTTTCGATCTACGGATGCTTGTGAGCAGCAGTTTTTCTAGGACCAGTAAGTTTTTAAAGTGAAATATTGTTGGAGTCTTTTGGGCTAGAAAAATTAGGTCGATTTTTATAGCTAAAAACTACGATAAATTTTTGAGTAAAGAAGCTGAAGTTTCAGAAGGATTTTCTGATATTATCGTTCTAAGTGACAACGTTTTAAAATCGCTATCAGAAGAAAATATTTATACATTCTTGAGAAACTGAAATTTATGTACTTAAGAAGAGAAAATTTCAGTCAAATAATAATAATAAAAAAAAATTAAAAAAAAAAAACATCTTGTTATGTTGAAAAAGAAGGAATTATGTGTGCAAAAGAATCTTAGCAAAATTAATGTATTTGCAAACCAGTTGAAAATCAGGGACGCTTTCAGGACACAAGGAATTTCATTGGAATAAGAGGAAAGGGAATTCAAGGAATATCTTTGGAATCTGCAATTAAAAATCAACCTTTGGAAGATTTTTTTTTTTTTTTTGCACTGTTTGCATTTGGAAGATTTTGTTGTTAACAAATTAATAGATGTCCAAAAATTGCTGAAAGTCAAACGTATGTCTGAAGTGAAAACGCCAAGAAATGAATCGTCAAATGATGTTTCATCTTCGATAAATGAACGAATTTGTTTCAAACGCAATTGTATTATTTTAAGAAACATTGCGACTTGTTATTACTTCAGAAAATTTAAACATAAAAGACGGAAAATGCAGAGCATTTCTCCCTAGAAAATACAATTCAAAGAAGAAATAAATGGCTGCTTCAAACCCCGTTATAGGGGGGGGGGGATTCGTTATAAGAACTGTCAAAAAATTGCAAATGCATTAAAGAATGTTTCAGGGAATTCTAAAGCTTTACTCCACTTCACATCAATGCACTTCCGGTTCCATTGTGAATCCGAAACACCAGTTGGAACTGACACAGTATGGACGTGACATAACCTTCTTTTAATTTAACCATTTGGATTGGGAGCTCATAGAAGCAAGAAGCTTGAGATTTTTTTGGTAAATTCAGTATTGCTTTCACAGACAGTGGGAGTTACAGTGTTGTTAATGGATGAGAAATGGTGTGGACTGCTAGTATTCCATATGCATGGGGTAAAGTGATTATGAACCACCGGCTTGAAAAAAAAAAAAAAAAAAAAAAAAAGGCAGATGGAGTGAAGTGGACCTTTTCTTTCTGTAAATGAGACTCCTAGGGCACCCCTCAAGCAGCAAGAGTGGTCGCTAAATGATTGATTAATGATCGGGTAAAACTCACTCATATTTTCGAGACGCCGCCATTGCGTCGGGGCGATATGAGATACTATATTTTTTCCTATCGCCTCTGAAGGTTGCTTTTTCATCGGGGCGAACTCCCACAGCGACTTTGTGCAAACGATCGTTTCAAATAAATGCCCCATAGTCGCCTCGATGTCTGGAAAGTCTCTTTTTCCTAGGTGACGCTATGCGAATATATTTTAAGAATTTTCCATGAATCACCTGGCTTTTATTGGATTTTGGAATTCATTCAGTAACATGTACTATCATTTCAAGAAACGTGGTAAGTGCAGATTATTTATTATATATTTGTAAATAGTATAAGTATTTATTTTAAATAAATAAAAAAGATTACTTTTGTTAAAACCGTACGAACTTGTTGATTAACTGAAACATGGAGTTGCACGTGATATTATTAGCGTTAGGTGTAAGCAACCATAAAGAGGAATAAATATATAAGTTAACGATCCACTATTAATTTCTGTATTTCATTAGGTGTTGAAACTTTACTTTGTTAATTGAATTATCTTCCTTTCTTTTCTTGTTTGCATTTTTTCGAGTAATTTTAATTTTAATTCTTATTTCGCTTTAATCTTATTCTAATTTAATTTCATCTTTATTTCGCTTGTTCTTAAATTATTGCAGTTATTTTTCCTTTTCATTTACTTTTTTTTTTTTTTTTTTCGTTAACAACTATTTCAAATGTTCAAATGAAAGAAGCTTTAAAAAGTATTAGATTGCCTTCTTATGTTTGATTTTACAATAACATTTATGTAATTATTTTTATTTAAAAAAAAGTTTAGCAGAATATATTTATTGTAAACTTCGAAAAAAAATTTCTTTAAAACTTGCGATAATGTAGGTATATTTGAATACTCTTATATGGATAGTTTATAATTATTTCACATTTCATAAAATAGTAACATAAATTTTATTCACAACAGTTTGTTATTTTTTATTTTTCTCTACTACTCTAAACGTTATTATAAAATTTATCTATACAGTCCAATATCAGATCGAAAACATTATCATGCAAATAAAGTTTCGTAAGGCTTTTCCTCGTTAACTACACATCTCCAATTGTCAACAAATATTCTATTTGTATTTTTAAAAAAAGTGAAAGCTCTTATCATTATTCTAAATAAGAAATATGTTTTCTAGGTTTATCAAATCTGGTCAAAGAGGGAAAGTGAACTTGAAGAAAAGTATATGTATAATTCTTTATATTACCTGCAAAGTATGAAATCCGAGATTCTATATGCCGAATGCCTGGGCATTGTATATAATACCTAAAACTAGCCGGCAATGTATGAAGCAATTCGTATTTCACACATTTCCTAAGCATTCTATAGAATGCTAAATGGCAACCCGGCAAAGTATGAAATACATCTCCGATTCGATGAAATGGATATTTTTTGCACCCTTTGTTTCAAAACTGAAAATGCTATTAAAGGTAAAATAAATTCTAAAATGAATCTGGAAGTAATTTCCCACTGCTTCATTGGAGAACTACAGTGCGAGGTTCTATTCCTGAAGTTGACAAGGGGCAAGGTGATGCGCACAATATACTGGCAGTTGTAATGAATGTGACAGAGCATGGTTTCTACCGACTTGGAATTTCGGAAGGAAATTTAAAGTAATTACAATATATACGAGATCACAATCCACTTCATGTCCTAAGAACTTGCTTAGAATAGAAGATTTCCTGACCACACAATTCCTCTCTGGTCAGTTGCAATTGTTTAGTCCAGTAGAAACGGCCAAGGATTTGTCAAATGTATGTGTGAAACAAAGTGCTAAAATATGAAATGTCTTTGCTTGAAAAATGTAATGAAATGTAATTCAAAATGTCATCCAAGCCTACCATGTTGCAACAAGTAGGTAAATTTTAATTTCTTATTTTTTTATATGAAAATTTTATTTCCTTAATACGAAAGGCATAAATTTTGTTTTGAACAACTTTCATTTTTCTTTACGTATTCTGAATAATTTTTTTAAAGGCACTCTCATTATTTTTTCAGAATAACAATTCAAATGATTTTAATTTTAATTCTTGTTCGCTTTTTATTTCGCGTATTCTTAAATTATTGCAGTTATTTTTCCTTTTTATTCACAAATTCTTTCTTCTTGCTAACATCAATTTCAAATGAAACAAGTTTTAAAAAGTATTAAATAACGTTCTTATATTTTGGTATTGCAATAACATTTGTGTAATTATTTTTGTTTTGACACGAGGCTAAAAAGAGATAAGCAGAATACATTTATTGTAAATTTCGAAAAAAAAAATTCTTTAACATTTCAGATTATGTAGGTATTTTTGAATATTCGTATATGAATAGTTTATATGAAGTTCCATAAGACTTTTGCTCATTAATTACACATCTCTGATGGGCAACAAATATTTTATTTGCACTTTTAAAAGAAGTGAAAACTCATTTATTATTCTAATTAAGAAATATGCTTTCTAGATTCATCAAATCTGATCAAAAAAGGATTGGATTTGATTCTTTAGATTTTTTGATGCGAGAGCCATTTTTGGTCAAGCATATGGTATGAATATCCACGAGACTAAAAAGAACCAAATATCAAATGTATAAAATGAAATAAGATAAAAGTATACAAATTCGAATAATATAAACCATTTTCAAAAAATTTTAAAATTTCAAAAGAAGAGTTTGAGTAATGATTTCCAAACATAAACAGTTGAAAAAATTCAGTAAATAAAAGGCAAAGAAGCAGCAAAAGAAAATGTTAAATGCAAATATAAAAGCCAATGGTTTTTAAAAATTTCAAAATGTTTGGGTGGTATTTCTCACCCATCAGATCCTGTAGAGGTAATGATAATAACTTAAAAACTGTAATCGATACGAGTTAAAACATAGGCATTCTATTAAAATAGGTTTGATAGTAAAATCAACGTTACATGTTTGGCACACTAGCACCCTTTAGCCAAAAGATGCATGTGCTGAAGCGAGTTTGCGCTATACGGAGGTGGGTCAACTTGACTTCAACCTCTCGTATAAGATAAACGGGCCATAATCCAATGTTAGGCTTCACGGCATGCAATTTGTTATGAATCTGCAGATCCCATTTCTTTTGTAAAGTTATAAAAATGTGGCCATTGAAGGACTTATCAAAGTATAGAAGTCCTCAGTTCAAGATAACCGATGCAGAATTTGCAACAGTGTCTGCCTTTTCATTGCCAGCAATACCCACATGACTCGGAATCCTGCAAAAAATTATTTGGAAGACTTCATTCTAATGGGGACTTAAAGTGTACAGAATAAAGATAGCATGCCGTAATGTATTCGACTGTGGTAGTAAGAAAGCGTTTTAAATGCATTCATGCTATCGGTATAAATTATAATTTTTCTCTAAGAAAAAGGCGAAATTTTCTCTAAAGCACAGAGTATAGCTAACAACTCAACAGTAAATAGTAAGAAACTGTTATGCAGACCGTAGCTAAGTGTATTGGTTGGAAGTATTACGCCCCAATCAGCACATCTCTGTGATTTCGAACCGTCCGTATAAATTGGAACGAAAGACGAATACCGACTGCGATGAGATAGTAAGAGCTGCTGAAAAATAATAGGAGCTGTTAATGACTTGTCAAATCCTATAAAGGGATTTTTAAAAAAAATTTGTAGAATATCCCAAGGTGGAAGTACGAAATTATCAAAAGTGGACCGACCTCTATGGAAAACACTCTACAATGAACAGATGCATCTTTTTTTTCCAATTCGAAGATTAGACGAACATTGACCATCCGCTCGAAGGTCCTGCAAAGGCAATTTGTTACAGCAATCGGTCTGTAATTAAGAGGACACAATGGGTCTTTGCTAGGTTTTGAGATTGGAATCATAATAGCTTCTCGCCATTGTGAAGAGTACTTCTGTTTAGTCCAGATTCTGTTTAAAAGCAGTAACAGATTGGAAAGAGAAGTATTCAAATGGCGAAGTATGTTATATGTGATTCCATCTGGCCCAGGGCTAGTATCATGGACATGAGACAATGCCGTTTCCAGTTCATACATCATGAATTCACAGTTATAAGGAAAAGCCCTTTTGACATTAAAACGCAGACGCAACCGTTCTGCGTGATTCTTAATTCCCTGAAAAGCAGGACTATAAGAATCTGTTGCAAAAACATGTGCGAATGTTTGGCCGAGACTGTTAGTTACATCTATGGGGGCGGAATGCAATATTTCCTGTTTCCAAAACAGGAATCAGAGCTTCGCGATAAATCCTATTAGCAGTCTTTACCTTTTTCCACAAAAGTTTACTCGACGTCCTGGATGTTATGGATTATACAAAATTAACCCACGATTCTCTTTGTCTACGACGCCGAGGTAGCGCTTTAACTCTTTTAAAAGCGATCAAGTTCTCTGTAACAGGGTGGCTTCGAAATTCTATATTCCAGAGTCTTTTTGATTCTTGTGACTATCGCTTTGTTCCACCACGGTCTACGAAATTTTTGTAGACGTAGGGAAGTTTTTGGAATACTGCTATTTGCAGCATTTATTATTATCTCAACAACGAGTTGAACTGCTTCCGAAATGTCTGCCAAAATGAACCATAGTTTCAGTGATATCTGCTAAATACGAAAAAGTTGTCCAGTCTGCCCTCTGGAATAGAAAACGTGGAGGACAAACAGTCGCACCGCTTCTATCAGCATGGCAGACGATAATAGGAAAATGGTCACTATTATTCAACTCAGTGCTTACTTCAAAGATCAAAAACGGCAGGAGTTCTGGACAGCATATGGCCAAATCAAGATTGTGGAAGGTACATTCATGGAAGTATGTTTTCTCATCATTATTGAGCAAATAGAGAGAGTTATAAAAAATAAACTGTCCAATCTGCTGCTTATGAGAGTTTGTATTATCTGAATCCCACAAAGTATTATGGCCGTTGAAATCACCAAGTAAGATAAAAGGCGAAGGAAGTTGGTCCACTAAATTGATCTCATTGATAAATGACATCACTTGGCGGAAGATAAATAGAAAAGACTGTGACCAGCGCTCATGTATGAACTTGTACAGTCACAACCTGAAGAGAAGTATGAAAATTAAGAGGTGTGCTCGGATACAAATTGGATGTGAAGATACAGACAGAAATGTGAGCTCCAGTGTCTGCATCTTTTCGAGCACAGTTATATCCGCTCAAATTTATTGGAATGTTGGGTGTCAAGAATGTTTTCTTGAACACCAAAACAGATGGGATGAAATTTGTTTAAAATTGACTTGATGCCATGAAGTTTGGAACGAATACCGCGACAATATCATGAGAGGAAGGTACCCATTAAGATACTGGTTTATATGAGCAATGAGAAGAGGCAATCGTTAGAGTTGCCAGATCTTCACAACTCATTTCAAGTTCAGATTCATCCTCAGACATGTAATTTTGTATTTGGGCTATTGAGCATGCCACAGAGGATGGACGTCAAGTCTTTGGGGATATTACCCTGCGTCGCTAGCCCGAAGGCTACTGAATTTTTTGATGTCGATTTTTCATTTTTATTAACAAATCGTTTGGCTTAAGACCGCGCTTCGCAAGCTTTAGTTTCAAAGATTTATTAGATTTGACTTTATGTTTATTTGTTTCTGGTTTGCAAGTTGCAGAAGCACTAGCTGTTGATTTTTCAGTGTCAGAGTCAGATGTTTTTTCAAGTGGTTTGATTTGAGGCTTATTTTTGATACAGTTTGGACATGAGCAATTAGCACAGAATTCTTTTGGACGGCAGAGACATGACTTAAGCCTGGCGTTGGTATTTCAGCTAAGACTGTTCGTCTAGTTTCAGGATAGATGCCTTTTTTCATTTTAAGCGTTATGATCTGCTTCTCGAAAGTCCACCTTTACAAACCCGTGAAAAGGATGAATGATTGTTTTGCATTTCACGCACTTTTCTAGTGCGGTTTACTGCTGGCTGTCATAGTCTTTGTCAGAGCAGCGGGTGCATGTGACAGTCCCGCGACAATTAGCTTCTGAGTAGCTGAAACAGTGACACCTGAAGCATCAAAGGGGATTTGGATTGCTTCACAGGTAATTTTATATACCCGGCATAGCTATGTTCTGGTAGCTCAGGGGAATGGAATGTTAGAATGAGATGCTTAGTATAAATGAGTTGTCCATCCCGCTGAATAATTATGCGGCATACATATATCACTCGAGGACCCTGTAATTCATGTAATATTTCCTCAAGCGGTATATTAAACAATTCGCCTCAAGTGATCACACCCTTTGAATAATTCAATGTTAAATGTCAATGGACAGAAACAGGTATTGTAGGTAGTACTTTTAGTTTTAAAATTTGGTGGGATTGCTTCTTAGAACTAACTTCTAACAGCTAGTCCTCTGAATGCATTTGAGGAGACAAGATCACTAGGATACTTCGGGGTCGTGAAGCCCGTCAAGCCTGAAGAAAGTACCCTGAGGGGCTGATCAAAAAGGGAAAGTGAACCTAAAGAAATGTATATGTATAATTTTTTATATGTAGCAGAAGATTCAATTAATATAATAATATTTATATAAATGTGTGGGGAATTTTAGAAATTTCAAACTCTTCAAATATTATAAATTAAATTTAAATAAATTTTGTTTATAAAGGACTTTATGACAATATAATTTATTCTTGAAAGTCATAGTTTCAATATACTGCTTGGGTATATAAGTCATAACAGAAAATTCGATAAAAAATTTGAAGTAAATTATTATTTTGTCGGCGTTTTTTTTTTTATTTTGTTTATTCCCATATTTACAAATTGAACGACATGGTGCTAGTTCCTCATTAGCAGATGTTGATAAATGAATTGGGTGAGATCAACCTAGTTAAAATGGTGTCCATATTTCTGCTAGGTAATGAGAGCCAGAGATCTATTGTACGCTTAACTGTATGAAACTTTTTACGAATTTGCGTCCCCCAATCAGTTTACCATTGAAAATGTAAAAAAGGTGACGTATAAATTTCTTATTGTCAAGAAGAAGAATCTGAGCTGCCAAGAAAATAGTAGCTAATCGACTGATTTGTCATTTCCCACAACATAAAATAATTTGAAGCATTTCTAAGAAGATAAGATTTCTAAGAAAAAAGTAAGTCCATTGCAAAACTCTTTGCAACTACAGACCGAACAATGAACTTTCTTTTTTACAACTCAGTAAAGCTCCACAAGAGAATGCACGAATTATGTCAAGACAATTTTCTAATTCCATTCAACAACGTATCATCATACTGAGAATGCATAAAGTCAAATGTGGCACTCGTTACGGAATTTGCCTTATCCAGCTCTTTTAACCTATTTAAATCAACTGTGTGAAAATATTTAACATATACTCAGCACTAGTGTTAGGATGATCATATCTTCTTTTATCACTGACATTTTGCCTAAACTTGTGATACGAATGCTTGAACGAAATTATGGAGATTCCCTACACTTCTTTCGAAAATTTTGATGCATTTGAATATCGATTTTGTCTTGATAAACTACACGACACATTTTGCTTCCTTGACAGGAGACGCTATTTCCAATAAATCAATCTTTACGCATCAAGCAGACCCAAGACCAAAAATCGATTTATTAATGTAATGAAGGTTCTTCTACTAATAACATTTTTGTGTGGATTGTGATTGGAGACAAGGAATGGCGATTTTAGTCCCAAGATTTTTTATAGACACATTTGATTAATAGTATATAACACAATATCACATAAAATACAACCTATCTGTGTGTGTGTGTGCTTTTACGCTTTCTTCTCTTTACCTGCTTGGTGATTAATTTTCTTCAAGACTTTCGGAAGAATCGCCACATCATAGCGGCGAAATACAATCTATTCTATTTTATTCTTAATTGTAAATACAGGGTGTCCCAAAAAATGTATACACACTTCAAATAATTGTAAATTTGGGGTTTATTATAATTCGAATAATTTTCAACATGTAAAAGATTCTACAAATATCATTCTATTGTCTTGTTATCGCATGTTCTCAAACTGATGTCCGTTCTGCTCCAGACACTGCTGACAACGCGAAGCGATGGAATAGCACACATGATGGAACAATTCCCTTGGGATATTCGTACATTCATGTTCAATGGTTGCCCTCAATTGAACAACTGTTGCAGGTTTATGGACGTCCTGAACAGTTCCATCAGCTTCAAACTTATCTCTAATTCAAGTGATGGTAACTCGTGTAGGCGGTTCTTTGTTAAACTCCCTCTTAAATTGTCTTTGCACTTCTACTGCATTTTCATACTTCCAATAGCATTTTAGAATAAATTGCCTTTTTTCAAATTCAAGTCTGTTCGGGGGGGGGGGACTCGGTTCAATGGGTTCAGTTTGTAAAGAACGAAGAAATACCTTAGTTATCAGCTGCTAAAATGTGTATACATTTTTTGGGGACACCCTATAGTTTTATTGTAGACCTATTAATTCTTTAAGAAATAAATGCTTGACACAAATCCCCTAGTAATATACGACTTCAAAAATACATTTAAGGATTCAATCTTTTTTGTCTGCCAGCGAACATAATACATATAAAAACCTTATATCAAATAAAAAGAAAAAAAAATTCTGAAATATGAGATTCGTGTAAAACAGCTTTAAGTAAATCGGGATTATAATCACATTTAGAATGTATTTTAAGTTTTATAAAATAGGGATTCTTTATTTTTATTACTTATGATAATCAGATGCGTTTTTTAATCTTTTCCAAACGTTTTCCCGCCTTAAGCATTATGATTTTTGATTATTAGATTTTTTTTTATTAAAATAATTTTTTTCATACAGTGATAAAAGGTTTTTTTATGTTTATTTATCCTTTTCTATATTTTAATCGTCAAATAATGATGGCTAAAGGCGACACTGCTTTCCTTTTATCGGCCATCAGTCGGCAGAATTTGGACATTTATAAACACTCGAGCCTTAATCGGGTATCGTATCCTTTCAAGCTGCAACGCCAGGTGCAAACTAGTTTGCTACACAAGTTATATTCATAATGTTTATATTCATATTTAAAAAAAAAATATTGAAAATTCACATTGAAGAAAATTATTCCTAAAAATCAAGAATATTAGAGGCTAAGTACATAATCTATAAAGTTAATATCATTCTTTAGTATTAAATGCACATTCATCTCACTACTTCAAGCCCACGCATACTATCCATTTTAGGGTGAAATGTTCAGTTAAAGTGCCTCTAATTACTTGACCGACACGTCAGCTCAGCAGGAAGTGTACACTTCTCAATTTCTTATAATGGACTTCATACCGAAAGCTGTTTCGGTATGAAGAGTCGGTAATATATCTAACACAAATCAAAAATGCGTATCGGGTCAAAAATTGCACCGTCTTTAAATGTCGAAAGATTTAATGTGATTCATATCTCAATTAAGTTCTTATATAAGTAATGGTTTTTTTTTGTGTGTGTGTGTGTGTGTGTGTGTACACTTATAAGGTGGGCTCGTTAGAATTTTAAAAAATGAACTCAATACGAGTGGATCAAAATGTTTATTTTTAATACATATCATCACAAACAAAATTATACGTGACAAATTAAAAAAATCACATGACAAATTACATTAATCGTGACCATTACAAACATCAAGTTACAAATTAAAACTGGCCTTCTACAAAATGAAAGACTAATAAAAAAAGACATAAAAAGAAATTAAAAATTATTAATAAATTACATCAGATAGAATTACACTCACCACGTTTTTTAAACTGCGCTGTTCTTTCAGATATTTTCCTCATATTAGGTCAATTTATAAAATATTTAGTGTTAAAACAAATTTAGTTCCCCGAAGAAAATAACAAACACTTGTAAATTTACCAAACCGTTAGACTGAACTTTGCAATACAAATCATTATAAATACCGAATGCAGATTCTCACTTAGCAAACATACTTTGTTATATAAATTCAAAAAATAATCATAACTTACTCCCATAATTACTTTTAACAAAATATAATAAAGAATGTGGTGAAGGAATAAAAAAATTTAACATGGTGATCAATGAGACAAGTGCGATTCCATATGAAAAAAGCTATAGAATTAAGGAAAAATTAATATTGAATTCTTAATGGTACTATTTTTAAGTTAGGAATTTTTTGAATTTTTATTTTACGTGAAAAATGATTAAGATATTGATTTACATTCTTTAATTTTAGAGCATTGAATGTCTAAGAGGAATTAAGAAATTTCTCAATTATCCACAGGTTATTATAAAAGGGATGTGCTTTTATACACTTTCATTTGACTTGTCTCGGAACATAAAAATGGTATAGTTGATTTCTCACTTCCTCAGGTGGTAAAAATTTGCAATTTTGTACATTTGCGTATTATATTAGGATATTACAGTATTCTGATATTTTCAAAATTTAACCAATTAATGAAATAATGGATGTGCCTGCACTACATTTTCCAAGACATAATTCTCAGAACATTAATTCTCACTTCCAACTTTACTAGATCACCATTGGAAAGCTATGCAATATATTAATCTAATAATAATCCAACAAAGGAGGAACAATTTCTGTGTGAATCCGCCAAGAAAATCTTAAAATTCAACAAAAAAATTAAAAATTAGCATGGGTACTTCAGCTTTACTTGTTTAAAATCGGGGTAGAAAATTGCTTCAATTATGAAAAAAATAAATAAAACTAGAATGAAGAATGTAGGAATTTTAACTTTGAATCTTAATTTTTAAAAAGAAATAATTTATTACTTATTTAAAAATTCCCCCAAATTATATTTTTATAAATTATTAATATACATATAATATTAAAAATTCCTCCTATTCTTATGTATTGAATAATCATTCTACCAGAAGGTGGTTTCCTTGATTTTGTATTGTGCCTTTTTTAAACAAATTTCCAAAATTACACATAATGACATTTCATTTGACAAATATGAACACAACACATAAAACATCAGATATTTTAGATACATTTTGAAATATGATGCTTCAAAAACCAACATCCTTTTCTCATGCACTGACCAAATTTGTAATGAAATAGCGTCATTTATCATGCTCATTATTTCAACACTAATTACAAATTTTTAAAATTTCTCAAAATTCAATAAATTACATTTGTTCAAAACAATTTTCAGTAAAACAATGACTGTTTGTTCTATTTTTTTTTCCAGGATTGAAAGAAATTTCATTGTTTGTAAATAACTGCAACAAAATCATTCAAAACATTAAAAAAAATTTCTACATTTACAAACATTTTTTTTTTAATTTTTAAATTTTATGGCTGAAGTTCAAAAGAATTATCTATATACTGCACACACACAAACATGTTTTTGATAAATAAAAACTTGCTGCCTTAGATGAAAAACTGGCTAGCCAGAAAAACTGCTATTTAATTTCAACTGAATGCCTTATACAAAATTAGATATTCAGGATTTCATCAATAAAGTAATTTTTACTTCAAATTATGATAAACATTAAAACCACATTATTTAAATAACCTTACACCTGTTTTGTTCATTACGTATATGAACTACCATAATAGAGCACATATTTGCATGAATAACACAATCCATATGTTGTGCAATATTTAACTACACAGTCTTATAAGTTGCTTATAACTTCATTTTCTCTTTCCTCATGAAAAACGCAAGATATATTCCAAAATTGTAATGGTCCAGCATTCAAATCAGCATGTTTGGTCTACAGTTTTAAAATCATTAATGATCAATGTATAAAATAAATATTTTAATAATTAAGTAGTCTTAGTATGTAGCAAACATTGTTAACTAGCATATTATAGAGAAAAAAACATTTCTGATTTGTATAAAATAATGCTTATTTTATTTATAAAATAGATTGTTTTGATTAGTGTTGTAATACAAAGAAAAAATAAATAGTTTCAATTACCAGAAATTCACATACCATTAATGCAAAATTCGATGGTGATAACTTAAAATGTGAGGGATATAATAGTGAATACAGTATATTCTCAAAAAGCCCTAGAAAAGGCTATATCCCTCTTTGCTGATAATTTTACACCACTATAAGAAAAAAGTAGGACAAGATTTTTTTTTTAGTTAAATGGAAACACTGAATTTTCCAGAACTATTTAATGAGCAACGCATTAAATGCCTATTTACAAACAGATAATTGTATCTGAAACTTGAAACAAAACAAAATACAAGTCAATTACAATTTTTAAAAAATCAAGTAAAATACTCTGTGAAAAAAAAAGTAGAAGGATACTTCTAAATAGTGCAATTAAAAGTCTTATAAGTAAGGAATTCTTCCACCATTAGCTTTGACTACTTCAAAAGATTTGGCAAAAATTTTCCTATGTCTACATTATTTTGAGATTTGGCAACACTTGCATCCAATTTTTTTTTAAGTCCCCAATGATTTTTTTTTTTTTTTTTTTTGATCGTGTTGCATCAATTTTTTAGTTGTGCCAGTCTTCTTGGTTTCTTGACTAGAATTTCTTATGAAGTTTGAAACAGTATTTGGGCTGATGTGTAGTTGGTGTACAAACTCTCTTGCACTTTTGCCATAATTTTTGTGGGTGACAATTAGGCCTATTTGAGACTCAACGATTTTATTCTAGGTATTCTAAAAAAGATGAAAATGATGGCTTTTAATAAAGTAGCACCGTTTTCTTAACTAAAACACTTAAAAAGCCTGAAACTGCTACTTTTAAGGTTTACATTATCTTCTAGCATGTATCCATCTACTTATTTCACACAATGAAAATCGTTAATTACTGTGTTTAATACTTTTTTAGCCATAGATAAAATTTACTCATTTGAAATAAAAGAAAGTATAGAAAAAATAAACTTAAAGAAAAAGAAATAAACAATTTAACGAAAAAATCTAAATTGATAGGATCAAAATACAAAACATAATATATAAAATATGACTGTCCTACTTTTTACACATAGTGTAGATAAACCAGACTCGCTTCTTTTCTCTTTATGCTTTTTCTTGACTTTATTAGAAAAATTTATTAACATTCATAAATGTTTTCATACAAATTTAATTAAAATCCAAGTTGCACACTAAGCTAATTTTACTGTATTACAAAGAATGTGTTAGTTCATATCCTTGTCCGAATTCTATATAATCAGCCATAATTTAAACTGTTTAGGTGCACCACCATTAAACTTATTTTAATTAATAACAATAGTGTGCAAATACATATAAAATCTGCCGAAATTTATTTTGAAATGAATATTACACATTCCACCAGAATGATTATACAAAACCATTATCAGCTTGTCATTTGACTTCCCAAGATATGCAAATATAAATTAAATGAAAAATTTAGCTCCATAACAGCAAAATCACGATGATCATTAAAATTAAATGAGAATAGAAAATTTGACATTTATTTGGTTTCAAAGGGTAAATATAAGAGAAGCCCAAAACAGCAAACATTTTAGGGCTCCTGGGGTTCTGTCTTGATCCCAGCGGCACTAGCGATCAGAGCATTATTCTCCTGGGTATGCTTGTTCTTCAACTTCTCGAGTTCATTCAGCCTGGTTTGGGAGTGCTTGAGGCGATGCCAAGCCATCTGCATCACCTTCTGGTTAGCATAGCTGGAGCCCTCATGAGGTTGTGCTGTTCAGATTAGTGGAAGAAAAAAACACCATTACAATGAATTTAATCTCATTTTCACTCTTTTAGTGCACACCATATTGGGAAAAGTCATACCAGGGGTGAATCATGCACAAGCATTGTGGACCTACAGCATCTGCATTTTTTTTCAAAACATAAATATAATCATCAATTTATTTAATTTTACTTGAGAGATCTAAATCTGTAAACACACTACTCTGTTCATAAATTTCATATTCACAGAAAATATAGCAAAACAGTAATATACATGCATCGTAATTCATTTCACTTCACAGTTTGTAAAAAGAGAAAAATTAGGATGCACAAAATTTGAATTTTAATGTTTATTTCTGTATTTGTACTATTGTAAAAGAAATTTGATCTTTTTGGTTTTGACATAAACATAAAAATGATAAAATAATAAATATAAAAAAAATAGGTGTCCCTTTTATAAGATTAACAACAAAGATATGTAATGTTTTACAACACTTCTTAAAATTAAACTAACAGTTTGTTATATAGATACATCATTTCTGGGAATTTCAATAGTGATATAGCAGCATAGCATGACCAAACATTTGGTATTTGATTTTTATATAAGCAGCAACAGACTCGACATGGCTGCTTAGTAAAGTGCAAATCTCCTCCTGAAATAGCTCACCATATTTAATAATTTTATTAGCTGTCTTATAAAGCTAAGAATTAAAGCATTCCAGAATGGTTATTGAGAATAGAACAATGCCATATTCTAAATGATTTTTTAGTTCTTTGTTTTTTAACAGAAAAGAATAGCACTATTCAGAAATGATCAGACTACTGAAAAAATGTCTTCTCGCATTTTACTTCTGAAGTTTAGAAAAGAACATTTAACAAAATTCTGCTTTTTAACTATAGGCAAAAATTCTTTCTTTTAAAAAATTACAGAAAAACATGATTGTATATTTTACAGATATATGAAAATGCTTTAACAAATCCTTGTTTTCATAAATAACAAACAAATTCATAGAGTTAAAAAAAAGCTAGCTCTGTAATTAGAAGTAAAATAATAATAAAAAATGCTAGTTAAAGTATTTTTTGAAGCCAGCACAAGACAATATATCACACTGCTTCAAAATTGGCTATTTCAATATCAATGAAAATATATTCGAAATATCATAGCATGGATATTAAAGAACAAATGTGACACAACAAGTTTTAACTCCCGTAAAAGTTCAGCTTTGAATGATTGTTCTGGATGGAACTAATAAGTTCGAAATCCATTTATTTTCGGACGTCAAATTTGACGTTTTCGGACTTGGCATATCACCTTCTATATTCTTTTTAAGATACAAAGTCCAATATCCCTTATGACTTTTTTGAACATGCATGCAATTTTGTAAATTTTCTTCTTTTGGCATGACAAATACATGCTGTTTTTCCATATTACTTAAGCTTATTATCTTTTCACAAAGAGCACGAAGCAAACGGAGTTTGAGGAACTTCTCTATAATATTCAGCAAAGTCAGAATTCATATCTTAACTTGTCCAATCTGTATTAAATACAGATTTTAAGCTGCTCATTGTTTTTTAATCCCTAATCTACTCTGAATAAGCTCACAATTTCCCAAATAGTAAAACCATTCAATAAACTCATGCGTGAGTGACTAAACACCATTGCGATGCTTCCACAATTTGAATACTGCTATTCCCGCCAAAGAAATTTATTCTATTCTCTCACACAGTTATAGCAATCTCGCTCATTCGCATTCGCTGCAATTTGAGAATCTTATTTAAAAAGAACATATGTCTCTGAAATTGAAATTAGATTGATTTATATAGAAAACAAGGCGAGGGGGGGGGGGGGCGAGTAGAAAAGGAGTGAGTTTTCGTGATTACACAGCTGTCCTGTTTTTGCTGCAGTGGTTACGATCTTTTATTCTTGTAATGTACAAAGACCGGCATTTTTTAAAAACTTAAAATCCCAACATTTTCGAGGTTTTTATAATAATTTTCAAATTTCCCAACATTTTCCTTGTTTTTAGACGATTTTTAAATTGCCGGCATTTTTCCCAGTTCTCCCAGTGCTATGGCAATCCTGTAATATCCAAAATTAATAAGAAAAGACCTAAAATAAGTCACACGAGAAGATACCACAACATTGTACAGATTACAGCAATCTCAAAGTTACAATGTACAAGCCATCACAGATACTCGGTGTGCAAAAGAGATATTCATGATCAGTCCAATTATATGTTGGTGTCTTTTACAAGAAAGCAGTAAACACATAGAGATAAGACTGGCATTACGAGGTTAAAACTGCTCTCATCTACCAATATAATTTGGTGGTTTTGAACTTTGTTATATAGGGAAGGGGGGGAATGCATCATGGTCGCTTTTTTTTCCTTCTGCTTTAAACCTTAAACTTTGTACAAATCTACAATTTAGGTGACAATATTTCATTTTTCTAGCACAATGTGTTTATGAATTACATGCTTATGAATAAACAATCAGAAGTCTTTGAAGGATTTCATACGGACCTAGAGTTATGCTGATTAAAAAAATATGATACATTTGAACTTACTAGCTTTTTGCAGTTTTTTTTTTAATGAACAGAAAGACTTCTTACAGACAGATTCCATTTAAAATTTGACAGTAACCTACATTGTGTGTGCGTATGTGCATGTCTGTGTGATATGACTAAATAACAAATTCCATCTGTCCAGTTCAATGTTATTGCCATCTCTATTAACAAACAGACTGATATAATTTTTATTTTCCATTTCAAAATATCTGGAAGATTTATCAAATTTTCAAGTTTGAATTTTATGATTATAATATTTTCTCTTTATAGTGAAAGTTAAAAAGTGAAAGAAAAAAGCTCTTTCTAATTTTATAGCCTATGGTTTTGGCATCCTATCTACCCTACCCTAGTTAAATGTCTTATTTGAGAGGACAAGAGAATCCTGGCATGGGGCCTCCTTTGAGGATCAGTTGGACAAATCAACTTAAGGCTGGCATTTTGGCTGATCACTCTATTGGCAACTGTATTAATTCTGTTCACCATAGTCCATTAATTTCAGTATTAATACATTATGCTTGGCTTTAACATATGTACGAATTTAACAAGCAGTATCAAAGATCTAACTTACCAGTCGACACTTGAGTCAGATAAGCAATATTTTGGGACAATCCAGTTTCGACAGTCTCCAGTGACTTCAAAAAATTTGAAGTAAAAGTCTCGGCCTGCTTCAGACTTGGTTTGTCCTTGCTCAACTCCAAAACGGTTTGACCTGTGATAATTAAAAAAACAAGTTATTTGAAATGAAGGTTATTGAAAAATTCTCTTAATGCCACTTTTTATTAAAAATAAATGGAATGAGTTATTTCAAAACACAACATTTATTCACGAAACATTGAATGAAGCATACATAAATTATTAAATATAAAGGCAAAGAGTAACAACAACACTATCCAAAAGTGTCTATAAAAGTAATACACGATTATTTAATACAAAGTTTTAAAACTTATTTGAGACAATTATATAATTACAGTCGATGTAACACTGTTAAAAACAAGAAACATTTATAGTTCTTCTATGTAGTCACCATGTTTTCATTTACGTAGAGTCAAATAATTTTAATGTGATACTAGCTCAGTGTATAGTGTGAGAGTATCTCAATTATAATAACCTCCATTTACTAAAAATGTAAAATTTTCAATGCATTTCATCATTTAATACATAAAAATACCACTTATTGATGGTCCATTGATTGAGATAGATACAATCTTTCTCAAATGTAATTTTTAAGCAGAATTATTCAAGTTTAATAAAGTATCTTCTGCTATGGAATGATCCATGAAAGTAGAAGCTATTTATAACTTCAACTCCCCCCTCTTCCCATTCTAAAATTGAATGTGGAAATCCATTTTCTGCATTTATAAAGATTTGTTGAATGCTTTGTTAAATATTAGACTATATCAACAGTGGCTCATCTCAGAAATTGGCAGAACTAAAAAATATCTATTAAATGCATTTTTTAAAAATGCAACATTATCCATATATCATAAATTTTTACATTTTAAAGCCAGACATGAAATTTGTTACTACCAAGTATCACTATATTGCATTTCTTAAATGTTTTTCAGAATTTCCATGCTTTTAAAAAAAAATTGTAGAAGATGATGCAATTTTTCACACCATCCATAGTTTATGCATGATCTCTACCATAAAGTAAACATAGGAAACAAAATAATGCATTGTTTACATTACAGCTATATAACTAACAATGTTCAGAATAAATCTGTGAACATCTGCAACTTTTTTACCATTAATAATAAATAACAATTAGTCTTTCCTTATGGAAATTGCATTATTTTTACCAATAATATTTTTAAAAAAAATGTCTTCCCTTATAAAAATTTAACCTGAATAAAATAAATTTCAGAAAATTCTTTGCATATCTTTTTCTGTCTCAGTGATCTCTAATAAAAGAAAATGAATACTCAATGAACCAAACATGTGCTGGCCACACACACACACACACACACACACACACACACACACACACACACACACACACACACACACACACACACACACACACACACACACACACACACACACACACACACACACACACACACACACACACACACACACACACACACACACACACACACACACACACACACACACACACACACACACACACACACACACACACACACACACACACACACACACACACACACACACACACACACACACACACACACACACACACACACACACACACACACACACACACACACACACACACACACACACACACACACACACACACACACACACACACACACACACACACACACACACACACACACACACACACACACACACACACACACACACACACACACACACACACACACACACACACACACACACACACACACACACACACACACACACACACACACACACACAGACAGAGAGATGTTAGCACAGTGAGCTTTCATGAGTTAAATGGAGACCCGTAGCAGGAAAAAGAGCATGGAAATTTATTCAGAGCTTATACACAGCGAAACCTTGCTAAATGAGCATAATTTGTTCCTAAATCACACTCGCAACGTAAAACATTAGTTGATACAATTTGTCTTTACTTCTTTCATATAAAATGGGACAATTTGTCTCATTCCAGAAAAAAAATTACTCAAATTTATAATAATCTAATTTATTATTTATAATGCATGCTTTTGTACAAGGAAGCCGCCTAAAGATATTTGTTTTTCAGTACACCTCAGAATTTGCTCGAAATGAGACACAGCAGTAATGAAAATTAAATTTATAGTGTGCATATCTACTTTCCTATGAGGATGATGATGTAACAGCTCTCTATGTTTTCAGCATCTGCCTGACTTCACTAGAAGGATACAGTTATATGCTGTTATCCTCCTCTTTCATGACAAAATTTCCACTTTAATTTCTTAAAGTGATATAGAATTTATAGTTCTTTTTTCAGGTCAACAATGACATTGCTCTGCATCTGCAGCCCCTAAAGATCTTGGGTAACAATATAATCTTGTTGACAGCAAGCATGCTGTGAAATCCTCAGTCTTGTTCAACAATATATCCAGCAAAAGCTTCTTCCATCAAGAAATAAGGGTTCTGTTTTCCAACAAATGCTAAGCACAGACTGATAGTCAAGATAAGGCAGGATTTTGTATGTGATGTCACAATGTTTCCTTTCCATTCATTCATGAGAAACACTGCAAATTAAGGTTTTTTTTTTTTTTTTTTTTTAACTATGTGAATCCTGCGTTATGGAAGGTACTCATTAAGTGAAGTTTAGCTATAGTTTCAAAAGGGAATTTTCTCTGAATTTAGCTGTTAGATATGTATATTAACCTTTCTATATTTTTCTATTTTTACTACATTCATTACTACTATTTTCTATTTATTCCACATTATTACTATAATATTATTTAATGTAGAAACATATTGCAATATAAAAGGCATTGTAAATTATGTTTAAAAAAATGAGCAGTTAGAAAAATGAGCAGGCTATAGCACAAGTTTGATGCCTTTATGGCCTAGATTGTTTACTTCTGCACATATCTATGATAAGATGGTACCAAATCATGTTTTCAGGTATGGGGACATACTATGATCTTATACCCCCCCCCCTAAAAAAAATACAGCAATAGAATTGAGTATGCATTTAGAACTTCTATATTGAGACTGAATCCATAATTTGACACCAATAAACAATTTTGATATGAAAAAAAATTTAATTTACCTAGCATATTGCAATTTTGAATTATAGTATTCACACACTCACAAATAGAACACAAATAGACAATATCCAAACTTCATAAATCAAGTTCAGTATGATTTTTAGATTTATCATATTCACATGCCCAAAGACAAAATCTGAAAGAAATAATTAACTACAATTTATTGTTCAAATCATATCAAAATTTTACTTATGTATCTTGCATTGCAAAAAGTAAAAATCTGACTCATAGGCATCTATAATATGAGGTAATTCATCAAAATCCAGATACCAAGTGTTTTCAGACAAATAAAATGACTTCTGTTTGCATAGAAAGCAGTAAAAGATAAATATAAGTCATCTTTGTAGTTATATTTTTAACTGCTTCTCACATTCTCATTGAACCTAATTACAGGCCATAAACCTTCCCCCTTTGATTCTAAATCCAAAGTCAGTCAAGTTTTCATTTTTGAACTCTATGGTATATTAAATGAACTTCCCTTGAACTAATTTACCTTTAAACAGCTGAAACACCAAGATTAAAATGATAATTGTTTATATGGACATTCAATACACCAATATGATTCATTTTCAATATTTATTATCTAGTTAACTTCTGTAAAACAATCATTTTTAATCACATTTTTCTTTATTTCTTTCCATTTTATCTTTTTACCCTTTCTGGTGCAGATAAATAAAATTTTTGAAATGTAATGTATAAACAAAATTAAAGTGATTAATAGGTTGTAAACACATGGATTTTGCAGCAAAATTTTTTTTAACTTGCTTCCTTTTTCAGGGGGGATGGGGTGTCCTCAAACAAGGACACCGGCCATCTTGAGCAGTCTCTGTGTAAGAAAACCTTTCAAAATAATTGCATAAATTCCTTATGACAACAGCAGAAAATATGAATATTTTAGGTTCATAAACACTTTTATTCCTGTTCTAAGTAATTTGAAACATTTAAAGTATTAAATGAACAAAATATATTTACTACAAAAATTCTACGTTAAAAATTATAAATATAAATAATTATAAAATAAGAATTAAATTATATTAACGAATAAAAATTTAATTTAACTAAGAATGAAAATTAGTCAATTAAAATGCTAAAAATAAATATTCGCTATTAAATTTTATTAATTTTTAATTAATAAAGCAAAAAAATATCAAATAAAAAGCAAAATTAAAAATAACTTATTATATGGCATTAAAGCATGAGGAAATGTCTTTTCGTCTACCACACAATAGAAAATTGCTCTGCACATTGTCCCTTTTTGTTCGAATTTTGATACTGCACAGCGAATATTTTCCCGGAGGACACTCGATGGATATATGTTGAACTTTATTTATTATTTTTTTTAATCTTTCGTTGTAGAATTTTTACGTGCTGAATGCAATAATTATTAAAAAAAGGTGAAACAAATAATTATGGCTATATAAAACTAAATAATTACAGAAAAAGAAAAAATAAAGCAGAAAATGATGGTGAAACACAAGTAATAGTCTAGGAAAAAAGGTAAACCTTAAATGTGAAATGTTTTTTAGCTTCAAACAAGGGTTTCTTTTTCCCGAATCCAAAGATAAATACACCCCCCCCCGAACACAAAAGCAGCATCACATCCTTTTCTGGAAATCAAATTGCATCTTTCACACAAAGAGAGGCGAATAAAGAAACAGATGCCCTATTGGTGATGTCCTCAAATGAGGATACCTGTCAATCAAAAAAATTGGTTCGTTTTTAAGTTAATTCAAAGATTAAACAAAATTATGATATAAAACCTCATTTATTTATAAGAAAATGGGTGATTGATTTTAATAACATTTCATTATTAAGAGGTCAAAAAAATTAACAAATTTGAGGCAAAAAGTCGCGGTATATTTAACGTAAAATTAATGCCACAAAAAGTGAAAATTGCTCATGCTATCATCTATTTCTCTAAAAAGAGGCAATGCTATTTTTCAGTATTTTTAGGATTTTAAAGCTAATAGTTTTTTTAAAGAAAATTTTAAAACTGGTTTCCTCTTTCATAACCACTGCCCCTGAAAAAGCTAATGCAAAATTTTATTTTTTGAGAAAATTTCTCTCGTATCCTTAGAAAACTTTTAAATTATTTTAAATCCTATCATAATACTGGGCAGAAAACAATAACAATTTAATAAGGTTTAATTCTTCCAGCGAATAATTATGTTGTTCTAATATCTTAAAGGCCTTAAAAATTAGCTTTTAAGGCAAATATAAACTGCATTTACATTAAATGAAATTTCTAAAATCTTAATATTTTAAAACCATGGAAATGTTTTAAAATGTACATTTACAGAAAAATAATCTGTTTTTGAATAAACATAGGAACAGAAAATGTTAACTGCTGAAAGCTATGTAAGCTTGCCTATGCATTCTTAAATATTTCACATAACATGGCATTTTTAGCACTTGAGTTTTTCAGAAAGTAAAAAGGATGAATCAAACAATTTGGCCAATCCATTCTCCAGTAGACAGAATTGGTTCAAAATACCGATCTACAATTTTGATGCAAAGACTATATATTAAATTTCATTAGTTTAGCTCACTATCTTTTAGAGCATCTATTATTCAGAGTTCACATATATAATACCAGCAAGACAGATTTTGTTTAAAATTTGATAGTGATCTATAAATTTAATATAAGGTCACACTTTTTATCAGCTTGCTATATATTAGGAATACAGAATTCATACACATTTAATCTTGTGAAAGAAAGATTTGTCAAAGCCTTTCATACAGATTTAGCATTATGATTAGAAGGTAAATTTCATTCCTTCATCTTTTTCAATTTCCAAATGGCCATCCTGATATAAAAATGGTTGTATTGACAGAAACGGTTATTTTTTTTGTTTGTTTTTACATACTCTAGGAGGTCTAAATCATGGAGATTCATAAAAATCTTAAGGTCAATTTTTTGACAACAAAATTTTATATTCTTGCTCTTTATATCTTGGAGTTACTGGGTTTGCATATGCTTAAATAGAAAAACTAACATCCTGCAGGAATATTTAAGCAATATGGTATACTATTTTTAAAAAACCTAATTCTGCAGACAAAAAAAAAAAAAACATCAAATTTCATTTTTCTAGTATTTTGCCCACTGTGCTCATAGATATGATTCCCAAAAAGAGTTGTTCAAATTCAGGAACATCTAAAACATAGAGATTCACTCAATTCAAGAAGTTTTAAAACACAGACATGACACAAATTCAGAATAATAAAGTTAAATTAAATAAAATAATGAATTGTACCAATTATAAACACCACAAAATAAAATAAGTATGAGTAATTGAATACTAAAATGAATAAACTTATCCTCAAAAGTGCTTGAGATATTAAAAATATTGTAGAATTATTACATAAAAGAAAATTAATCACAAGAAATAAAATTCAATTCCAAAAATGCTGAAATCCAGAGAAAAATGTTACGTCTGAAAATATGGAGATTCGCACAATTCTCAGATCCAACACTTTGCAGTAAAGATAATTTATTATCTACTCTTTGGCTATGGGAAAAGTAAATTGTAAATGTATCTTTCAAATTACTTAAGGTAAGAAAGGTATTTTAAAGGTAAGAAGACATAACATTTTAAAGTATTTTTAAAGGTAAGAAAACATAACTGGTTATATACTTTTAGGCTTAAAAATATCAAAAGTATGCATATAGTGAATAAAAACATGGAATTCACATGAATACTGTTTGAGGTATGAAAGGACAACTTATAAAACTAAGCATAAGTCACTATTATAGAAAACAGCAAATAATCACCATAATAGATCAAAATAATTATCATAAAAAATATTAACATGAATGATATTTGAGTGCAATTTATGACAATTAATTCAAAAATATATATGTAAGATTTATATCACTAAATGTAAATTTCGCATCAAAATGTAGCAGTTCTTTTGAAATAGAAATCTATATTTTACCAGCAGCATGCAAAGCATTGGCCAATTCTTTTTCCAAATGTTCCAGTTGCTGCAACGTATCAGTTGGTGGAGGGAGGTTAAAGGGCTGAAAAGTAATAGACCAATGACAAATATATTTTGAAATATATATGAATCATTTATTTCATTTTGCACAAACATAGGAACATTTAAAAAATATGCAACACCTTGTTTAAATTCAAAGACAAACTTCATTTGCATTTCTTATTTATTTTAACACATAAAACTTCAAAAATATACATTCCTCGTTTAAATTCAAGAAAAACTTTATTTGAATTTTTCTTTCTAGAAATTAAATTTAATAACGGTAGGATAAAAGTATTTCCTTTATATTTCGCAGACTTTTAATCCAAATGCATTTCTAACAAATATCAAAAGCATGACAATGAAAGAACTAGTACATTTCGGAACGATTCATTTCCACTGTTACTCCAAATATTAAATTTATAATAGAATCGTAAATTAATAAAAACAGCTCTTATATTCCACTTAAAAGCATTGATTAAATCTGTCAAAAACAATAAATTACTTTTTTTTAGTCTACTCCAATTCTAAACCAACATATGGCTCCTGTTAAAGCTTCAAATAACATAGTTCTCTAACTTACAAAATAAGGTATATAATAAATGAATCTCCATGAAATGTGAAAGATTAATTCGATTTAAATTAAAAACTCATAAAAGAATTAAATAAAACACTTACATCCATCTTCACGGTTTGTTATGCCTGGACAAAGACTCGTATGCCGTAACAAAGACTCGTAAAATGGTTTGTTATGCTCGACGCTTGATGGAGGCTCGTGAACTGATGGACGCTATTTTACCGGGTTTACACTCGGCCTGTAGCCTGCACATGCGCAGAAAGGAACTGATTTATGTTTGTCATAATTTCGTAAGGTAGATTCAGGCATTCCCTACTTGGCTATAAATTGCCATTTTGGCATCCCTGAATTTTTCTCTTTCACTGCGCACATCAACGATGGAACATGTGGAATTTAAATGATGGAAATTTACACAAAGAAACGTGGTTAAAAAAAAAGGTCAACATACCTAAAGTTGGAAAATTATAGAAAAGAAATGGCAAATAAAATGGAAAGAAAGAAGCACAACCTCGCATCAGGAAGACCAAAGAAAATGTCCGAAATAACTATGATAAGTTATCAATTTTTTCACGCTAATAAACCCGCCAAATTCTAAAAACGAATGCGGAGTAAGAAACAAAATACAATATAGCAGCATGCTGTTGTCCCGTCCGGACAATTATTTGCAATCGACCGAACAGCCTTTTTCAGCCTTTCTACGCATGCCTGCCTACAGCCGTATTAGAACTGGAGTGTAAACTCAAGCGTTATTCCGGTTATTTATGACGAATATTTTACGAATGGTTTTTATGTAACCAATATCAAAAAGTCACAACTACCAGTGATCCATACTTTTCAAAAAGAGGTGTGATTCAAACCCTTCATATGTTTTTATTGGTAATATTTCGATTACAAGTCCTGAATCACGATAGAAAATAAAAATCGAAACGATCTGCCGAATGAAAGCTAAAGAACAGGAATTCAATCATGCATAGGAAAAGTCCCGTTTCCGACGGCGCATTGCCTTTACGGCTATGTTAATATATCTGCCATCTGACCCATTGTAGGACCACTCTCGCCTATAGACGCTGATTAGGAACTTCCCTCAAATTGTCGGTAAAATGAACAGACATCAAAGAATCCCGGAAAATCACAAGTGAGGGAGGGAGGCGAAATGCGCGGGACTCAAGCAGCACCTCCTAAAGTACAAAGCTTCCAGGCGGCTGAAATGAGTCATCCACTGTGATTAGTGTTGTTGTGTGCTTCTTGTAATATAATATGTGTGTTTGCTAAGTCCTTTCTGTACTCGTGAATTCGCCGTCTGAGTTGAAGCGCTTCCCTTTCAGATGTTTTTTTCAGAACCATTAACTTCGATGTGTGCTTGGAGACATTCCGAAGACTACGCAGGTCCATCAAGAACAAAAGACCGGGGCTACTCACAGAGGGTGTGGTTCTGCTCCATGATAACGTGCGTCCACACGTATCCAGGTCACACACGCGGAACTGGCCATGTTCAAATGGGAGCAGCTCAACCATCCACCCTATAGCCCGGATATTTCGCCCTGCGATTTTCATGTGTTTGGTTCCCTGAAAAAACATCTGAAAGGGAAGCGCTTCAACTCGGAAGGCGAACTCAAGGACGCTGTGAAGGACTGGGCCTCGTCACAGACACAGGAATTCTGGGAATAAGGAATCCTTCGGCTCGTTAATCAATAGGATCGTTGTGCTCAGGCCTTTTTGCATACTTTTAATAAAGTCTTCATTTATACCCACAGTGTTGTTTCGTACCTTTTCATTTTAACACCCCTTGTAATTAAACTATCTGTGCCCAGTTAGAGTGAGAATTCCGCTGCTGCCAAAGACTGCCCAGTTTTTTTAAACATACGATTTATTTTTTTGTCCTTTTAAAAATAAAAATGACATTTTAAATAACTTGTCTCTCATGAATTTTCCTTCATAGATTTTTAAAAACATTTTGAGTGATGCATGGAAATTCATCCAAATGCATTCATCCTTTTTTAAATGCACGAAAGAAAATATAAATGTTGGCATAAGGTATCAATCAATGATTTTTATTCGTCATCAGTAAAATTGTTTGCAATGTGGTAAAGGAAACACTTCCGTTTGTTTCATTGCAATATTAATTTTGTTTTCAGTGTAACGTGGATTTCTCCTTAGTGGAAAAAAATTATAATGTTCGCATTAAAATTATTTTTTATAGTAATTCATTTTCTTTTTTTCAGTAAACTAATTTTTCTTTGAAATATTTTTAATTGCTATGCAAATAAATAGAATGCTACTTTAGCATAAATTTCTTATGTTTTTGTTGTTGTTGTTGTTGTTGTTTGTTTGTTTTTGCTAAAAACTGCTTGAGAGTTACATAAAAGAGAAATGAAATCATTGATTTTGTAGACTCGAAAACATAATAATTCATAAGTTTGCTATAAAATTTCAAGAAAATGCCGATAATTCTTGATGAGTTTCTAAAAAAATTTTATGAAAATAAAATTTCTGAAAATAAAGAAAGACGAATCGATGAAAAAGGGTTGTAACTAGGGATGTGCTAATTTTCGAATAATCGAAAAAAATAATCGATATTTTTGGAAAATCGATTTTTTTGTACCAGTGATTGAAATATCTCGATTTATCGGAATCATGATCATGAATAACAGTTCAAGATGAATCGCGATACAATAAATCGATACTGACAATTATTTACGTTTTTGACTTCGTTCTGGTTACCGGTTAGTGTTTATTTTTGTTGCTCTTCATTCTTATTGAATTTCACACATAATTTTTGTTAATATTTCTATAAATACTGCCAGTTTGCAGAAACAAGAAGAGATTAGGACGAAATTGCACAAGAGGAGCAGTTGTTAATCGTGTCCCGGACGATGTAGAGAAAGGTGCTCCCTCATTTACTTGCAAAATTTCAAGTCGATGGACAATGTGTTCAACAGCAGATCGTAACTTATCAGTTGTGATGCACGTTATGGAGTTCTTTAAGTCATTCAACATCGCAACAAGATACCGTCATCATTACAGCCGGAAAATCGACACAAAACATGACAACGACTGCAAACGTTTCTTAACCTAACCTGTTTTGCATAAAGCTTCCTCTTCTTCGCAAGCATAGAAATCTCGACATTTTTTCCCTAGAACTGACAGCTTTTCCCGGTTTTACATTTTATTACTCATAATTCTTGTTCTGGATTGTTAAAATTGTTTCTGTATTCCGTTTTGGTCGTTTATTTCCGGAAAAAGCGCCCTCTGGTAGATATTTTGGAACTATTTTTTTTTTTTTTTTTCGAAATTTCGTGAGCTCATTTCGTGTATAATCTATACACCAAATTTCGTTGCAATCCGTTCATCCGTTTACGTTGCAGGATGCTGTTTATAGGGGAAGTTAAATTATGACCACCCTGTATATTTCTTCAATTTATTATAGAACATAACTTTACTACACAAATGGGTGAAATAAATCTTTAAATTAAAAAAAATTAATATTTTTTTACAAAATTTTAAACCCGGCTGTAGTAAAAAAGTGAATAGTAATCCAGTAAGATTTTTACATGATACCATAGGTGGGATATTAAAATATCGGAATCCCAAAAATTATCTGCGTATCTGAATTAGTTTTTGATATATTAAAAAAAAAAAAAATCCTGCAAAATTTCCAATTGATGATTGAAAATGCCTTGGTCCGCCTACTTTTTTTAAAAATGAATATTATTTCAAATTGTTTTTATCCATCAACTCGTCGTGATATAAAATCGCCATCCTATAATTTGCAGATCAGATGGTTTTTATATAAAATGGGATTTCTTTTCTAATAAAAAAATATATATTTAACCAGTTGATACAAAGATGTAGATAGAATATTAAAGAGAATTTCTTATTTAAATACGTATGCTGCTGGATTGTGATTATTAACGAATCATATTTTGTCTCTCCTTCTAAAATATAATGATCACTCGTTGGACGTCTAAGTAATGCATATTTACGAATTTTTAAGTAAAACTTAAGCAGCAGTCCAATAGTTTAAACACTTTATATTTCGTTTTCCATAAGGATTTCAAATAAGAGTGATAAAAACTGCCATATTTGTAAACGATAATCAAGTATAATTACAAATCTCTGTTTTTAATATCGAAAAGCATTTTTTATCATGGAATTAAAACAAATGCTGTCTTAAATTTATTTAAGATTAGAATTATTCTCATATATATGTTTTAAATATGGTTTTATATTTTCCCTGAAATATGTAAATTAAGATGGTGTAGCTCAAAGAAATTAAATGATTGTATCTAAGTTAAATGATAAAGCTGTTCAAATTCTTATACAGATCTTTATGATAAAACCTTATACTAAATTTCATTCATCTAGCCTCTTTTTGAACTACTTGGTTCTCAAACGCAAAGGCGGATAGGCTTCCCTTCTTTTGATTTAGTCAAATATTGATACAATACTACACTTTTTGTGAAAAAAAAAACCCTACATATGAAATTTTATTGCTCTAATTCTTTCCATTTTTGGTGTTTTCCATTTTCACAGACAAACGGACAAAATTTCAAATAAGTGGATTTTTTTTTTTTTTTTTTTTCTTATTCGAGGAGGATTCGAATTTAAAGTTTTAGTAAAGTCACGGGGTCAAATTATAAGAGGATTTCAGTTATTTATCTTGTATATTTCACATATGAGAAAATAAAAATTTAATTCTAGTGAAATAAAAAAAACATGTTAATTTGGATGATGAAATATTTCATCATCCTAAATGTTGCCCGTGTGCAGTAATTTTAACCAAAGACGTCAATCCTTTATTTCTGTAATTTTACATTCTAAACTTACTTTTTTGATCTCATCTTGTTGAAATCTGTTTGAAACCAAAGTGTAATTTTTTTTAAAAAAAGTATTTCTCAGCTTAATGAATTTTTTATCTGATTAACAATCGCTTCGACTTGAAAATAAAATTTTCTCCTTTGTATAAAGGCTGATAATTAATTCCATTTGCCTAAACTGCATCCACCCTAAAATGATCCATGAGAGTAAATCGAACAGGATATTCAAAATTGGAAAATGTATAGTTTACTGTACTTACACCTTAGGAATGCTACATGAAGAAAGGGAGCTTTTTGTAGAGGTTTCTACTTAATCATTAATATTGCCCAATATGAATATTTAATTCTCTTTTTTCCCATCTAAATTTTAAAAAAAAAAATTTTAGAAACTCTTTTACAGAGATTAAAGTAGCAAATATAATTATTCCACTCGAAATCCATTGAACAAATATTTTTCAATCCTTTTATGTATTGTTTTCGCGGTGAACTGTGTCGGGCAATTCGTAGGAGCTGATTTCAAAAGGTCACCTGCAACCTACATGCACCTCTTCATTTCCTACCTCTTCATTTTGTGTTATCCGTTATTACTTGACGGAAGCAACACCCGGTTTTGTGCATTTGTCTTTTAGGGTGTAAATGGGTGGAAAATTGTTTGAACGATGAGATTACTTTCATACGTTTAACTTGTTTTATATCTAGGAAAATGGAATTTTATACGTTCTTTTACACTCATTTCCTCATGTGCTAACTTTGAAATACCGTGCACTTGTGTACTCTCGATGATGGTACAATATTTTAATATATTTTCTGTACCCGATGATCAGTTAGCCTATTAATGTAATTAAATTTTGATTCCATACCAAAGGTGCCTGCTGATGGCGAATTTGAAGAAAAATTAACTTCAAGATAATATTTATACCAACAAAATATAAATTAAATACAAAAAAGTAAAAAAAAAAAAAAAAAAAAAAAAACATTCAATCTTACCTAAAATAATTTTCAGTTCACCTTTAATAATATAAAATACTTCATTGCCACAAAAAATCACAATGTTTAAACATAAAAATGGGATTCAACAACAGAAGAGGATAATTCATTTCATAGAATATAAACTTAAGCAAAAAATACTAGCATTTATTTTCTGAATAAAGAATCGTTTTTCAACTTTAATATAGCATGAGGAATTTAACACATGAATGAAGCTCCTCAATAATTTTGTCCCTTGAATTGAATTTTAAAAAAGTTCATTATAAATTTTAATAAGAAGGTAGTCAATTTCAAATAGCTTATGATGAGTATGTATTTTAGTTCAAAAATAAATAAATAAATAAAAGAATTGAATAAGAAAGTCTATTATTTTTATTATGAATAGAGACTAAAATACAAATTAAAAATCAGATATTACAAGCTTAATGAAAGCAGCTGTTAATAAATATAGAAGAAAATACATGATAAAATCGCAGTATTCATTTTCTAACAATGCAACGTCACTCAAATATAAAAATTCTGCAAGCTAAAGTATTACAAATATGATGATTCTGATGTTATCTAATATTAAATATGACTAATTATTGCTAATACGTAAAAACAGAAAACATTGTTCTACTGTACATAAGTATCATGAAAAATCAATTAAAAATGCACAAAATATTTTATAGGCTAAATACAACATAATAATAAAAATGGCTAACATAATTTCATTCAAAAGCAGAAAAACATTAATAGTGTATGTACCCTTCCACGTTTTCAGCTAAAAAGAATCATCAGATATAAAAAAAACAAACATAGAAACTATCTAGGAGAAACATATCTCAAATGTTTTTGATAAATTAGTCAGATAAGATAAGTCACATTAAGAGCAAATACAGAGAAGAGGTTAAAAAAAGTTTTTCATGGCACTAACATTTAAACTCAGATGTAAATATATAGTACACATTTTTTTTTAGCGAGAGAGTGCAGAGCTAGTTTTCTCGAGTGCTCTCAAACAAAAGGCGTCACCTAGGATGGCTCTGTCTGGTTGCAGTGAATTTTTTCACAAGAACAGTTTCGCTCACTTCTTATTTTCTATTATTTCAGAATTAGTAGAACACTGTGCGGCTTCTGAGCGGAAAAAAAGAAGATGGGACCCTTCCGAACTGTTCTTTCAAAACACGGCATGTTACCACTCGACGATCTTTTTGCTGGTCATTTAGAATCCGAAGCACAATTTTTGCGCGACCTTTCACTTCCCAAATCTTTTGCTAAAATTCGATGAACTGCGTTCCAAATTAGATCAGATAACTTCCCCGTCTTTTCAATGATCCGTTTTCGGTTTTCAATATCACCTGCACGAATTGTTTTGACATTTTCGACAGTTCAGAAAATTAAAGTCATGTCACTGACTCTCGGACACGCCAAAAGGCACATGGATAATAAATACTGATGACTGGACTGCCGCAACAGCAACACTGGCTGGAACTGTGGTTGAGTCCTAAGGGGCATCACCGATCACGGTACAACCTTTCCCTAAGGAAGAACGTCCCGTCATCGTTGAGAGGAGCCAGACCCCCACCTTTTTGTGTACACCCTAGGGTGACGAGATCCAGCCATCATTCCGGAAGCATCTCATCCTCATTTCGAAGTGCCCCCTCCGGGGGCGGGGTGTTCAGAAAATTAAAGGATGTTCAGAACGAGGTTTGATACCGATTGGCATTTCGCCTTGTATAAAATGAGAAAACTTTTCATACATTTCAATTTCTTTCAACAGCGCTGTCCTTGTAAGTTGAATTCAACATCTCGAAGGTTTCTCTGGCATTTTTCCCGAGCATGAAACATAATTTCACAGCTACACGTTGTTCTCTTAAATCAACCATCATAAAAAAAACTAGACACGCCATTGAGTGAGAAAAGCTATTTTTAAAATTGTTATTAAATTAAAATTGTTAATTATTGTTAAAATTTAAATTGTTTTTTTCTATATAACTACATTATGCCAGTCTCTGTCTTCATGCTGCTGACATAAGATTAGAGGCTGGCTTAAAGATAGATATTTACTTTGAAACTGATTCTATTTGTTGCCGTAATTTCTTGTATTAAATACACACAGAAACAAAGGACCTGGTTAAGTATACGAATAAGTTTCTATATTTCAGAAAAGCATTTACTAAAGCCATTTAAAACTAAGCATGCTCTAAAGTCTAAAATTTTCAGCATCAAAACAAAAATAATTTATAATATGATTTATAAAAAAAGAAAAATATACACACCTGCACACAAATAATAAGATTAATATATTGTTATATATTACAAGAATTTACTAAAACTAGGGAAATAAAATCAACAAATGCCACTAGAAAGTTAGTGATCGTAAAATAATTCTCAAAACAGTTGAAAACAAATGAATATTAACACATTCAACCAAAGGACGAGGCGTAACATATGGATAAGTTACCATATTTTAAGCCAACATAATAACAGTTCACTTCGTTATAACTCTCTTAATTGAATCCCTGATCTTCTTTCTGAAATGTATTATATTAAATAAATTGTATGAAAAATACTTAACAATAAAGTAAGTGAAAAATTTCCTAATTTTAATAATAGATTTATAGAAACGTTAAAAATATTTCATCCTTTATTCAACCAATCTGAGGAATAAATATGCAAATTGAATTCAACTTCATATGTGTATAATAATGCCAGCAGAAAATCTGCCAGTTACAAAATCATAAAGTTCGACATCTTCAACGATTTGTGTTTCAGTAAGTGATAGACTTCAAAATCTAACATAAAGAAAAGCATAAAAATGCTATTATTTAACAATGACTTTATAAGAAATGACGATGCAGCTATAAAAATATTTGCAACGTTATTTAAATATATATTTAATTATCAGATATTGTTTTTAGTGTTTCTTCTGTTAATTTATTTTTTTAAATTTTATTTTATTATTTAGAACTTAGAAATGCAGAAATGTACTTTTCAAGATTTATAATAACTTCCATAAATCTATTCCTTGTCTTATTTCTCAGATGTATGATTAAATACATTAATTAAATCTTTATTATCTTTAAAGGCATGCCGATTTTACAGTTTCTTCAGAAAAAAAACAACTATATATTTGAAATAAAAATACCACAAAATTCGATAGTTATCTAAACTATTTACAAACATTTTTATTGCAGAATCTCAAATGTATAGCAAATTATCGGAATAAAAGTTTCCAAACACAATCCACAGAATGTAAAAATCCAAGTATTCCAGAAAATGATGAAGAACTATTAGCGAACGTGGTATAGACCAATCAGTGTTCCTACTATGGCATACACCATGAAATGTCGAAGATCTGATGAAGGGCACAAAGCGCAGCTTGAAACTTGCTCTGCTGTCGGATTTTTCAATTTTCTGCTGCTTCGGTTCTCAGTGGGGGATATTTCCTTCCATGTGGCGACTAATTAGAAAAAAGGGAGTCAGTGAAAGTACATTGTAATGAAATGCATTTTTGATAATATTCTGATGCATACATATAAAGCTTCCAGGCTAAAGGTATCCAAAACTGATAGATTAGAGAACTATATGACTATTTAAAAGATGCAGTTTCCCTTAAAAGGAGGCAACAAGTTCAAGGATATTTATTTTATGCAGGTTTATGAAGCTCAAGTAAGAATTATTAATTGTTATGCGGAACTCCAGAGGGTAAACGATTCTTTTGCTTCTTTTTACTTTCTGGCATACGAAATATAGACAAAATATTGTAATCGTCAAAAAATTTCGAACTCGGGACTTTGACTAATTACCAGGTTTTAGAACACCCCAAGTTTAAAAAGCATATTTTTTGACATTATGTCTGATTATCTCTGATAAAGATAATTGAAAAACGCTTTGATCTAAAGATGAAATTTCGTATATGGCTTTTACACCAAATTTTTAAATTTCTATCAAATTTTGAGCAAAATACTTTCAGAGGAAGTCTGTCTGTCCGGCTGTTCGAATATAAGTAAGCTCTCTTCGTTTTGTAGTTTTCGTGTAAGATGGATAAACTTCCGTACACAGATTCAACATCTATAGTGTAAATGCATATTAAATTTCAAGCCATATCCAACAGCGGGTTAAAAATCTATAGGTCTACACTTTCAGAAGCATATAAACACAATAACTTGAAAATACAATGATTAAATACAGATATGGTATGTGATTTTGTGACTGCAGTTGTAGTTCTGTGTGAAATTTTCATTTCAGTCGGTTGAAATAAAATACAAATTCGTTTTTCAGATACTATTAATCGCATGCCAGGAATTAATTCTGGTATTAACTACTGTACGAAAGTTATACATGCCAGGTATTAACTACTGTACGAAAATGCCACGCAAGGCGTTTTCTGTCTTACTTAATGTCCACATTTTTTCTTGCAAGGAGAGGAGGAAACTCTTTTATTACAGATTATTCAAAAAAGTTTGGGGAAGGCCACTGTGAATGATTTCAAATCAAACTATGCGTTGTAGAACGATAATTGAATTGGTTTGTGAGATTTGATGACGCAAAAGATACACTTGGTTATACTGGACCAGATATACGGTTAAAGGATAAAAAGAATTACTATTTGAAATTCCATGAAACGCTGAATTCTATTTAAAAAAGGTTTTTGTAGGGACATTCCCCTAAAAGCATTCGCATGTCCAGTGATGAGGAATTAAAGAAATGTGAATGATGAAGTCTTATTTAAGATACGAATAGAAATTTCCACTGCGATTATTGTCAAATTGAAATTTATTAAATGTCAAAGTTATTGCTGATATTATTTATTTCTCTTAAAATTTCAACATTGCAAAGTGAACATTTTATTTTTATATTTTTAACAAATCATTTTTTTTTTTATAAACAAGGTGCGATTTATGTATAATATTTTAAGACTAATTGCTTGTATTTTCTATTTTAAAATGCTCACTTCTCTCCTCGTATATCGCATAGGTTATACTATTCCTCTATTCCATAGATTAAAAGCATAAATGAATATTTCAACATTTATATACTGCGTAAAAAATCGATTATAGTTGTTATTTAATGCTGTAGTTCGCAACTTTTGTAATATAAATAAACAGTAGCTTTCTCACTATGTTTTTAATACTTCGTATGCACGTTGAAAATTTTATTTTTTGATGAAAATTATATTTATTTAAAACATGTATCACTTTTTCGAAAAATACACTTAGAATTTAACATAATCGGTAAATGAATTCAAGAAATATATTTTTCTATCCAAAAATTTTCTAAAATGTAAATAATTATTGAATTTTAAAAATAAAATTCAATAGAGTAAATATGGATTTGGCTTACTTAGAATTTGATATGCCGGCGTTGATTATCACTTGTATATTAATTCATTCTTATAAGTGGATATCATCGGTAATTTGTCTATAAACTATCACTTTTCACCATAATATTATAGTTACGACCATATTATGTTGAAAAGTAAATTGCTTTATTTCTAAAAGGTTTTCAGTTTGTTTGTTTTTTCCTAAAAACATCATCTTCAAGCTTCAACCTGCATGAATGTTCGATATAAGTCAGTATTCGCTATTAAAGATTAGTATTAAGAAAGGAAAAATGATGTCAAAAAATTATGGAATGGGTAGCAAAAGCAATTCGATTCCGTCTAGTATAATTCATGAATGAAATTAAGCTAGCTCATTTCATACATCTTAAGACTATTCGTTTTAGAAAAACAAGTCGCCACAATATGGCTCTGAAAACTGAGCAGCGCCAACACTAATTCTAAACTTCTGCCCCTATATAAACTTCTCCCGACCCTATGGGGTACACGACACAATAGGGAAATGATTTTATGGGGCAGTTAGAGTATTGCTGGAAAGTTAACTCGAGGGAAGGAAATCCTAACTCGTCATTGGTACAGCAGTTGTACCGGCTGGTAAGTAAAGGTAAAAAAATTTCTAGTACAGCAGTTGTACATAAGGTTAACTTGAATATTTACTACTTTCTCAAGTTTTATTAAATTTTCTGCTTCATTAGAATTCATTAACTCAATCAGTAGATTGCCATTATTTAATTTTTTAATTGCTTTTATTTCTTTAATAGTTGCGATAATTGTTTTGTGTATTGAAATTGGTGATGTAGATTCCAACTCATTTTTTTTTCTCAGCAAGTAATGAAAAATTTACAAAAAGCATTACTTCGTTGACCAGAAAAAAGACTCAGACAACATTGAAAATATCTCCGACCGGCAGAAGAGAAAATTTGCCACGTGCCAAGATCTCTTCGTGATCCCCTTGCGCAGATCAGCCAATTCAATGGAACACCGACCGATCGATACAGCAGGGACCGAAATAGAATACCCGCCATGCGCGGTCAACAGGTGTGTGGGCGTGGGTGTAGGCGGGGGTAGGGGTATTTGCTGCAGGAAGCAAACAACAGCTTCTCATGAACAGCTCCCTCGCTTGTCGTCGAGGGGAGGAAGAAAGATGGCGGAGTAAAGGGAGAAATATCTTGAAAGAATTTTTTTTTTTGGCGCAAAAACCAAACTTGACCATACTGCGCCAAACTTACGATATTATTTAAAACTTGAAATTGAAATGTAAAGTATTTTAAAGCTTCGGCAATTGATATAAAAACATGGATGAAATTTTTTTTAAAAAACTGATAAGCACAAAAATAAAATTCAGAATCTCAGTGAATGAAATCGCACAACCAAATGTAAGGAAATTTTTTAAACTAAAGTTAATTTTTTTTTCTCAGAATTAAAATAAAAAGGCTAAAATTGTCAAAGAAGACAAAGAAATTTTAATTATTAATTTTTTTAGTATCGAATTTTACTAATTAATTTGTTAGAATAAAATGGAAAAACGTAACAAGCACAGACAAGCATTATACATTATTGTACTTCGTTGGAATGATATATTTAAGCTTTTGTTTTGTTTATTTAGGAAGAGGAGGAGAGGGTGTTTTAACATCTGAAGATGTCTCCTGTAACTCCTCACTTATATTCAAGAGTGTCCACCGGAGCACTTTAAGTACTCATTTCATCATCTGTTTCCAAAACTTCAGCTTCCTTTATTAAAGGAACACCTTTAGAGGCAGGATCATTATTACCACGAGAAATATTTTCATCAGGAGGTATGATTTTATTCATTGTAGAATTAGCTGAAGGGTTAGCCTCTTTGGAAATCGTGTTTGAAACTTGTTTGGTTGTAGCTTTCCCAAACTTAAAAACATGCTTATTATCTGAACTGAGTTTGGATGCTGCTGCACTATGTACAGTTTTAATGTTTTGTAATTGTTTTAATAATTGTCATTTCTTTATATCTAGCTTAGAAAAACGAAGGTAAATAGTGTTCGCGGTATGCTACATATTCTTTACTGCATCTCATTCTGCTATTGGCTTCGAAGCCAATATAAGTACAACCTTCACCTCGACAACCTTAACATTTACCCTTGTTACAGCACTATCTAAAGTTATGTACGAAATCGTTGTTTTGTCAACACGCCTACTGGTAATCATACCTGCGAAGTGTGGAACAAAAAAAAAAAAAAAAAAAAAAAAAAATGCCGCATAAAAATTAGATAAAAAAAGTCTTGAGTAATGGTTTCTTATAACTAATGAAGTTTCTTTAGTCTTACTTTTGGATACCTTTGGTATAGGGAATTTTTTTCTTTATGTGAATAAAGGATAAATAATAAAATAAATTTGTACAGTTAGAAGGCAGTTTATTAAAAAAGATACTGGAATTACGGGAATAAATTCCTAATTAGTAGAAAGGTTCATTCATGACTAATTTCTAGTATGTCCAATTTCACAACGATAAAAAATATAATTCAAGAAATACTAAAAAAAAAAAAAAAATTTGAAATCCTGATTATATTAGAAGAGCAAAAATTAATGAAATTACACTATAAGAGTTTGGCATCCAAAAAAATTTGAAAACATGAGAAAGATAAATCTAAAATGTTCATCTGATATCTAATATGCTTAATCTGCTAATAATTCAGTTAACATTTTTGGAATGCTCTCACCATCCCCATACTCACATTGGAATAAAACAAGCATCATTTCAAAAGTTCATATATGATTTTAAATTAAACTACAACAAAGCAAAATGCATTATTAACTAAACGTATCTGCCTTTTCAACTCCCTAGAATCTTCATTGCACAGAAAGCTTACCTCCAGGTTTCCCAGGATAATCTTTGTAAGATATTATTGGTCTCCTTGTAGTAAAAAACCACCATTCAGGAAACTTTAAGGTTGTTGATGTCTTCATCAGCATTCTGGAATGGTTCCATTTATTTGTAGTACTATTTCTTAAATTAGCTTGTTCATCTTTGAAGCTATAAGAATCCCAGTCTATAACTGAAGAATCTGATTCGCTGTCAGATTCTTTCACTTCTTCTAAAGGCTGATCTGCAAATAAAATTAAATTTGACTTAAATGTTTATTTTACTTAAATGTTAACGCTCCATTCCCATCCAAAAACTAATTGGAAGCTTTTTTTTTTTTTTGAAGATCGCCTTAACCAAATAACTTAATAAGCAACTCACTTATGTTGATTAGTGACTAAAATTAGTAGTTTCGATCTTAGTAAAGGTTTGTCTATATTGGTTGAATTAAAATGTTATTATATGAGGCTTTAAGCCTATGGCACAGGCAACCCACTATCCTCGTAGAGACACCAATGCACGCCAATGATTAAAGTATAAAATACAAAGAATCTGTAGTTACAGGGAGTCCAGAAAAGTACTGATGTTTCCAAATGATATTATAAGAAAGATTAATGAGTGAGAACAGTAATTTTGTTTGCGCATTTCTTTATGACAATACCACATGATACTGACAGATGACGTTCCCGTTTCAAATGGTGTCAATCATTGGAAATGTTTGGTTGGTTTGGGTTTTAGCACAAAAGCCAAATCTCGTCATGTTGTACCAACTAAATAGTTAAACAACAACAAAAAAAAAAAAAAAAAAAAAAACACCCTACTAATTTGTATGATATTAAGAGATTTTTGAAATTGGTTAAAAAGAAAGATTTCAAAAAGTAAGTAAATATATTAAAAACGACGCATTAAAAATCATTTAAGAGAAAGGCAAAAGAACATAAATTACAGACAAATCAAAACAATTCTTGAAATGGATAAAAAACTTAAATAAAATGCATCAAACCAATGGTCTTCAGAAATTGAAAAATATTTGGGCAAGGATTTTAACCCACTAGTTCACGCATGTCTATGAATATTGCATTAAAAATACGTAAAAGATTATTATTAAAAACAGGACGATCAATTAAAACATGGCACGTTGCACAAGTTGGACATGGTTCATCAAATAAGATGTTTATGTCAAAAGTGGGTATGACGAACGCGGAGCCAAGTTAATTTGATATCGAACCTGCGCTCTGAGTTAGAAGGCCATAAACTTAAAATTGGGTAGAGCGAGTGCAGCTTATTATAAATCGGCTGGTCCCCAAATTGTTCCCACAACAAGCGGATGAGTAAAAACTGCTTTTGCATCTCCATGTGGAAGCTCTCGCTGACGAAAAGACCTTGCCGCTTTTATTGCAATATCTGCTGTTTCATTTTCAGATATTCCAACATGATTTGGAAACCAGACAAATAAAATTTTGAAACCTTTGTTTTTAAGGGAGCGAAGAAAAACCAGAATTTCCAAAGCAACTGGATGAATCTGATTATTGAAATGGGATAGAAAATCCAGCGCATTCCTGTTGTCAACATAAATACAGAAAGTACTTGTACAAAAAGTTGAAATCACTTGAACAGCGCATATTACTGCGAACAGTTCAGCAGTCAAGATTGAGAATGATGTGGGTGACAGAAATGAATGACGGAGAAGGATTGAGAATGATGAGTCTCAGAAGGAAACACAGTTCCTCCACCAACATGACCATTACATTTCAATCAGTGAAGATCTCTTTATAAGAATAATACCGACAACGATGATAGTTAAAAAACTGCTGAGATATAATCTGTGAGGTTGTGGATTTATCAAATCCAGGAAAAGGGTTAAAAATGAAAATTGTGAAATGTCTCAAGGTGGAAAAGAAAAGGAAATAGTACGCTGAAGTGCAACAGTATTAAATCTCGAATCGTAAAATAGAATTATCTTTCATTAAATGGAAGAATGTGAGTGGGAGTGCATCATAAAATCACCGAAGACTAAATGGAAGGGTCAAACGATTAATAGAGTGCTTCGGAGTTAACAGCACTCGAAATTAATATTGTGCAGTTAACTTCTTACGTCGAAATCTAAAGGCATTTTACCCGTCAGGGGCACCCCCTAGATACCCTAGTCTGCCTTCCAGATTCCCCTCCCTTGAATCTGCTGCTTTTGGCTTTTGTTTTTCCTTCCCTCGACGGCAAGAGAAGGAGCTCAAATGAGAAGCTGTCGCCGCTGTGTTTGCTTCTAGCTTCTCATGGGCGTATTGGCCGTGCGTACTGAACTATAAAACAGGTGGTGCATTTCGATCTCTGGTATATCAATCGGCCGTTATCCTAGGCAATTGACTGGGCTGCTCAAGGGCATCAAGCGAAGGGGTCACCTTCTAGGGCCCCGCGTTAGGGGTGCTAAACGTTCCTGGAAGTGGCTCTTAGCGTATAGGTTCTGGCTAGCATCAAAGTAAGAGGCGATGCTGGATGCCGGAGCCGGTGGCTGCCTTCCCTTGTTGGGCTTCGTGATGGGCGGTGCTGTAGGGGCCTGAATTTTTTTTTACCTTTTTTTGAATGATTTTTTTTTGACACTTTGCCAAGTTTACCTATAACAGAAGATGCACATACATACACCAAAGACCTCCCATAAAATATCACCTTTCATCGTTCAAAGAATAATTTCTTCATTTATTGGTGATGCCAAAACTACTAAAAAACTTTCATCTGGGGGTCTTATTGAGACCTCATCAATAGCACAAATTTCCGCTATATAGAAATTCACAAGACTTTGAAATTTCTCTGTAGAGATAACTCCTCACAGGACACTGAATTTTTCTCGAGGAGTCATCTTTGATTTAGATCTTCTGGATTGTTAGGAGCCTGAACTCATTCAGGAAATGCATTCCCAAAAAGTCTCTGCAGCTCATCGCATAAAAATTAAACGTAACGGCTCAGTGATTCCAACAAAACATGTCATTCTAACTTTCAGTAGCCCTGCACTTCCGAAATTTATACGCGCTGACTACATACAATCAAAAGTTAAACTTTCTGTTCCGAATTCTCAACACTGCTTCAAATGTCAGAGATACGAACATTCACAGAAAACCTGCCGTGGCAGCCTTCAATGTGCTAAATGCTCAGCTAATGACCATGAAACTTCAGTTTGTAGCTAGCAGGGTTTCAAATGTTTAAACTGCTCTGGGCCCCCTCCTGCTTATTCCTATGACTGTCCCAAATGGGAGATGGAGAAGGAAATCCAAAGCCTGAAAGTTAAAAGAAATATTTCATATGCAGAAGCGAAAAAGTTTATTTTAGACGGGACACCCAAACTTGGCCTTTCTTATAGTGCTGCCATGAGATCAAGATTAAAATGTACTGGTTCTCAGACAGAGATTACAGACATTATCACTATGAATACATGTTCCTGTAAACATTCGACTCTTGAATAAGTAAAGAGCAGTAACTCACAAAAAACTGAAAACAATCAAACCAAGCTTCTACTTCGAAAAAATTTTTTTAACATTTTTATCAATCAAAAGATTTTGAATTTTCTTTAGCTCGAATCTCTAAGAAGAAACGAAAGAAAGCAAAATCTCCTTCCAGTACCAAAGCATCTAATACTGAGGTTCCTCCGAAACCTCCAGATCCTTCTGATATCCCAATTACTTCAGATGCTATTTTATCGATTTGTCCATCAACATCTGATATCTCTTTTGTAAAAATGGACCAACATCTTCCTAATAAATCACCTCCAGGTGGTCATGTGTGATTTGTTCAATCATTCCTTTGTTTTTTCATGTCTGGTTTCATTTTGTCGAATTGTCGTGCGTATCGTTCTAAAGTCATCGAAATCAAATCGTTTTTTAATGAATACAGACCTGCCTGGTTTACCTTACAAGAGACATATTTAAAACCCTCATTAATTTCCATAATTAGAGGATACAACTGCGTACGCAAAGATGCAAATACAAATTTAAATGCCAGTGTTCATTTGCTCACCTTCACTGGCACCCCATTGGGATTTCACAGTTTCAGATTACCTATTTAATAGCGACCACTTTCCCATTATTTTAAAATATCCAAAAATTGACTTTAGTCTTCCCAGAAGACCTGGGCGCTTTATCTTTGACAAAGCCAATTGACAGCTTGTTAAGTCTCATTCTGAACTTACACAATATATGATAAAACAGCCATATATAGATAATGCTGTGTATTCAGTAACAAAATGCTTGATAAAAGCTGCAGAGACAGCCATTCCAAAGTCATTTAGAAACTTGCCAAGATTATACAAACCCTCGTGGAATGAAAATTGCGTTGCTGCTTTAAAAGCACAAAGAAAGTCTTGAGATAAATTCGGAAGATATCCTAGTAACCATCACAAATTTTCTTGCCTTTAAAAGAAATAAATCATTTTTAGAAGAATTCGATGACAGAATCAGTATAATACCTTCCAGAAATATGTTAGCTGCATGCACGGACATCTGTCATCCAAGAGCATGTCAGAAAAAGAATGAAAAATCTTAGGCATCAATAAATCCTATCAGAAACTGTCATTCTTACATAGCAATGGAAATTTCATCTCTCCGTCAAGAATCATATCCTTTAACTTTTATTATCTATAAAAAACAACAAGAAAAACAAAAAATCAATTTTAATACCTTAGTGTCGTATGCTTATAATACTGATTTTCAGCTCCACGAGCTTCAGCGAACATTACAGAACTCGCATCCTCCTACAGCACCTGGACCTGATGGCATTCATCATGACATGATTAAAATTTTGAGTTCTATTCAATCGAATATGAAATGAACATGTTTTCCCAATGTCCTGGAATCGAGCAACTATAAATCCCATTCGAAAATTTGGTAAAAATCCAAAACTTCCATCAAGCTATAGGCCTATAGCTTGTTGTCTGTGCAAGACTCTGGAAAGAATCATTAATCCATATTCTAGAAGAGAAGAAACTGTTCTCTAAATTTCAAAGTGGATTTAGACACGGTCGCAGTACTTTAGATAATATGCTAATCCTGGAAACGTCTGTCAGGGAAGCGTTCATTACAAAATGCAGCTAGTGTCTACTTTTTTCGATATGGAAAAAGCATATGGTTGTATTTGGCGCCATTTCATTTTAAAAGATTTACATAATATGGGTTTTTGTGGAAAATTGCTAATTTTCACTCAGAAATATTTCAGAAAAGAATTTTTAACATTTATATTAGTGATTTTTATCCAATTTTATTCAAATTAAGGGGGTACTACAAGATAGTATTTTAAGTGTTGTTTTCATTTATCATTAAAATAAATGGAATCGTGCAAAAACTTCTATTATATATTCATGGGTCATTATTTGTTAATGATTTTCAAATCCATGGATCAAGTACTCACATGCACTTTATCGAACAGCAATTGCAAACTGCTGTTACATCCATAACGAAATGGGCTGATAAAAATGATTTCTTTTTTTCTACTAAAAATACGACATGCACTAATTTTGTCGTGTGCATGGCATGCATCCTGACCGAGAAATTCAGTTAAAAGGTACAGCCATCCCCGTTGTGCCGGTCGTTAAATTTTTAGACCTCTTATTTGATTCTAAACTAACATTCCGATCTCATATTTCTCATTTAAAGAAAAAATGTGCTCAGTCTTTAAATATCCTTAAAGTTTTATCAAATACAACATGAGGTTGTAATACTTCAACTCTCTTAAAAATTTACAAAAGTGTGATTTTATCAAAACTAGACTATGGTAGCGTAATTTACGACTCAGTGACAAAGTCTATTCTTCAGCAGCTTGATGCAATACATCATCATGGCCTACGACTTCTATCAGGGGCTTTTAGAGCTTCTCTGGTTCAGGTTCTTTAGTTTAGAACTTCGTAATAACTAAAGAACCACGTTTACAATTACGGCGCCAGAGATTTTCTCTCAAACACTTTTTAAAAATAAATCAATGTCCATCCCATTCTACATATGACAGAATAGTGAATCCGCTTCATGGACAATTATATGAGAAAAAAAGTTTCATTTATTCCATTGTTTGGATTTAGAATCCGCGCTGTTTTAGAGAATTTTAACCTGAAGAACATAGATATTTTACCTAAAGAAGACGAAATTCCACCTTGGGCATGCAAATGCATTTTTTATTAAGATTTTAATAAGCTGCTAAAATCTACAACTGCGCCATCTGTTTATATACAAATAATTTGTGATCATAGGTAATTGTTTGAAAAATACGGCACTGTTTTTATAGATGGTTCCAAAGTCGGCGACCATATTGGCTCAACTGTAGTATTTGATCACATTTTACTCTCTAGGAAGCTGAACAGGCATTGTTCTGTTTTTACCTCGGAGGTTTTTGCCATTTACACGGCTTTAAGAGCAATCAGACTATTATCAAAGAAAGACTTGATCATATATACTGATTCACAAAGTTTAAATTGAAGCAATTTTGAACTCATCCAGACAAAGTGATCTTTTGGTGTTCAGTACAGTAAAATATATTTTAAACTGCTAGATCGTAATTTTAACATTCTATTTCGTTGGATTCCTGGACACTTTGGTATCTCTGGGAACAATCAAGCTTCTATGAACATTAAACTATGAACTAGAAATAAATTTTTTGGCGCAGTATGACCTTCATATTTGTTTTTGTGCCATGAAACCTCAAACCAAATCAAATTTAATAAAAAAAAAAGGGGGTTGTTTAGTTATATTAACGTCCCGTTTTAGAGCAATGCTAGGGGTAATTTGGGACAGACCTCTTAATTTTGAACCACGGTCAGATCACGAGGAAGACACCTGAGCGGCAACCCCCTCTCCACATCACACCCAAGGGAGGGGACGTTTGGTCCCAACGGATTTAGCGTGCACCAGACGCACTTACACGACGGTTCTTCGGCGGAATCAGATCTCACACCTGAAGTCTTCCACCTCCGAAGCGGAGACCTTACCACCAAGCCACGGGGAACTATTACGCTTGCCTCTCCAACAAAGTGCATGAGAACACGTAAACTAAAAAAATCTTGATGGATGATTTGGTATAATATTTTAAAAGAAAGTTAAAGATCTGCATCAAAATTTGGACTAGCTCTATCAAATGATTGAGAACACGTTAATCTGTTAACTAAACAGTGTGAAGTGTAATAGAATTTCATACCCATTTGAGTTGTCTATTACTCTTAGTATATCAGACAAAATTAATAAATTTTAAAATATTTGATATATTATGTTATTAAATTAAGAAATGCCTATTTCATAATTACAATATATCCAGAAATTTTCTACTTGAATCTAAAATTATTTCAGTCATTTTATTAGAGAATCGGAACCTAGTCATATGCAATGCAGAGTTCAGTGAAGTCATGTTCCATGCTTATAATTATTATTGCCCTTGATCAGCAAGCAATATTTTTCAAGTTGCAAGGGAAATCTTTCCCAAAAAATCAGTGCACAGATTACCCCGCTAAAGCAATCTAAATTTTTAATAAATAACAGTATGAATTTTTCTTATTTACATTCTCAATAGGACCTATCAGTGTAGTTAGAAAGGAAATTAACTGTGAAAGATTGAAATGATCTGAATGTTGTAAATTTTTTTTTCTGGAATATTTCTGAGCATTTCAATAACATACGCTTTAACACTATGCTGTCCTCACGTCTAATTGAGATTCTTTTGTTTGACGCCAACGATTTTCGAAGTTTCGGGGGACCATAATTTTATTTTCACAAAATAAATAAATAAAATAATAATAATTTTCATAAAATAAGTAATAATTGATAACAAATAATTAAAATAAAATATGAAATAAAAAAATCATAAAATAAATAAAAATTCGCGGGCCACAGATGTGGTGTCGCTGGTCGGCATAGAGCTAAGCCTCAAAAGAGCTTTAGATAGCTTTTAGTTCTGAAAGAGCATCGAATTACAGAATTTAATATTTAAATCTGGAAAGAAATTTTAGAAGGATGGAAATAAGAACAAATGATCAAACAAAATTTGACATTGTAACCAAACGCTAAAAAATAACCTGCAACGTCTACAGAGCCACTCTAGTAGATAATGCCTGCGAATATGCTGAGAACAACTCAACCCTTAGTTCAGAGCATGACATTTCCATTTTTCCACAATTAAAATCCATTTTTCCAATTTTTAATTAATTTGATCGTTTTGTAGTTATTTTATGTAGCGTTTGAGTGCAATTAACCCTTTCGTTACGAGCGCCGAATATAGACGGCATCCACTCGATCGCGTGTGTACGAGCGTCGGATATAGGCGCATCCACTCGACGACCCGCATCTACCACCGCCGGCAATAGACGGCATTAACGTGATCCGCGTGCACGAGCGCCGGCTGTAGCCGGCGGCAACGTGATTCTACTTGCTTTCAGCCCCTGCTGCGAAATTCTTGTTTCTCTCTCTCGCTCTCTTTTTTGTATTCATCTTATTTATCGAAGGCATATGTCATTGTTTGGTTCGTTCTGGATATGTTTTACCCCCCCCCTCCAAAAAAAATAACAACCATGCACTAGTTTGGAAGCAATTAGGACAAGAATCACACTCCAATATTTTTCAAGCAGTCGGGGCCAAATATTCAACCGGCGTACAATTTACAATTCCATTGATCCGTATTAAGTTAATACCACAGAAAGTATATTTTGAACGCGTTTAATATATTCTGTGCGTCCAAATAAGTTTCTTCTGAGCGTTCTATTCGGAGTGAAGTATTTGGTATAAAAGTATAATATCACAAAAAATTTTAATTGAAGCATTACAAGAAATTGGATAATAGCTATTAATTTTTCAGAGTTCGTAACACTTATAAGGAAATTTTATTTGGTGCTTTGTTTAATTTGTTTTATAAAATCTTTTTGCATTCCCCTTGTCAGAATGTTGCGACAAAGGTAAAAAAAGAAAAAATGTATTCTCTGATTAACGGATTGACTGATTCAGACAATGAAAATCAAAATAATTTTACACCAGGCAAAAAGGAAAGAACTATATATAATACATCTGAATCAGAAGCAGAGAAGATTGAAACAAATGACAGTGACTGTGAAATATGGACGTCAAAAAAATTGTCCCTAAAATACATAAGATTGGGTCAGAGGATTCAGGAATTAAAGGAAACATTAGTAGATCAGCCAAAATATTAAACTACTTTCAGCTTTTCTTCTCTGAAGAGCTCGTAGATTTAATTGCAAGTGAAAAAAATCAGTATTGATCTCGAAAAAATAATAATAACATATGCAATTCAGAAGGAACAAAGGAACAGTACTAGCCGAACTATACTGTTTTTTTGCTTTTTTTTCTTTTGCTTTGTTATTTTAAATGACACGCAACAAATCGTTAGGATTAATAGAGTACTGAGTAAAGACAAACTTCTGCATAGCGATATTTTTGCAGAAATAATGACCAGAAATCGCTATTTCAAATTATTACAGATGCTACATTCCACCCATGATTTCGGTTCTACTAATGATCGTTTGTCAAAATACGATATGATTTGTCATTGATATATTACGAAAAGAATTTTGTCAAGTATTTCAACCTTACCAACGGATGTACATTGACGCAAGTTCACTTTTAAATAAAGGAAGGCTGCCTTTTAAACAATACATCCCGTCCAAAAGAAATAGATTTGGTGTAAAAATTTTTATTCTCAGCGATTGTCAGACAGGATTTGTACAAGATTTAATTGTTTATGCTGGATCATCTACCATGGTGTATAGCGAAAATCAGGATATTGGAATATCTGGGACAATAGTTGAAGCACTAATGAAGCCCTAGCTAGGAAAGGGTCATATACTTTATGTGGGCATTTGGTATTCAAGTCCAACTTTATTTAATTTTCTACATAATAATTGCACAAATGCATGCTGGACGGTTAGAAAAAGGAGGAAAGGAAAGCCAAAAATTGACGGTAAAAAAGAGGTGAGGCAACATTTCGATCATCTAATAATTTATTAGTCACAGATGGATAAGAAGAACATTTGCGTGTGGAATGCTTACTGTTCTTTACAAATACAAGATGAAAGAGCCGATATACATGGCATATTTCAGTTGCAATTAATTAGGGAAATACTGGAAAAGTATCACCTAAGTACAAGCCGTCAACATCGAGCAGGAAATAATCATCTACTAAGATTAACAGAAAGGCATTTTCTTTCAGTTTATAAATCGGCAGGAAAAAACTGAAGTAGACGGTTCGTCGTTTGCAGTACAAAAGACGAAAGATCTGCATCTAAGTATGAATGTACAGACCGTAATATGGGTTTGTGTATAGATCCATGCTTTAAAATTCATCACTGTGTATCATTCATCATCAAATCACTGAAAATTTGAAATATTGTTCTAAATTTTATTTTTATTTATAATAATTGCAAAGTCTACAAACGTCATTATGTAACACTTGAGGAAGAGTACAATCCGGAAAATGATACAGTAGCTTTGAAAGAGATAAGTACAAATACCAGTTTACCGACGCGTAAATATGCACACTTTGCGGAGCAATGCTCCGTTCAGTGGCGTTAATCCAGCGAAGCGGACTACCGTAACGAAGAGTTAAATTCATTTGTTAGTGTATCTAGCTTCTTTTCTATTTGGATTTTGTCATTCACTGAGTACTGGTTACACATCTTTTTCATCATCTAAGTTTGTCGTTAGCAGCTAAAGGATCTCAAAATGAACTTTTTTTTTGGACACAGATGCCGAAAAAAATACTTGATTTTGATTTTATCATTTTAAAACGTCACAGCTCACCTTAAATTGATTATGCAGCCTCTGTTAGCTTAAAATTCTCTAATAAGTAAGTGTATTCTACTACCTTTGACTCTAGTACCATACGGGGGTGGAGGACATCCTCATAGATTTTTCCTGAAATGGCGTCATTTATATTTGAAGGAATAATCGATCATGATATTTTATTCTGCAGATCAATGATATGAGGATAAATAATATTACAGTGTAAAAAACAGACAGTAAAATCTTACTTCTAAAGTTGGTATTTTTGCAATATATGTACTGAAAATTTGTTGAAATACCTTAATTATCGAAAGAAAAGGTTGTTGCTTTCGCGAAAATGGCAAAAATATACAGCAATACACAGAAAAAAAATGTCAATTCTGTTTTAATGTGTGTGCAGTGTTCATATTCATCAAAATCAACTCTTTCATAGTAGATTCAAAAATACGTTATTTTTATACAGATGGGCAAAAAGTTAATTTTACTGTTTTAAATATGTATCAATTCTCTAGATCCATCATATATCAAATCACATAACCAATACGATTAGTTAGTAAAGTGTGATAATGTTAAACAATTAAATGAAATTCCATAAAATTCGTTATCTTAAAAAAAAAACTCAATGCCAACTGAAAAATATCAACCCAAAATCTGTTTTGAACAAATCATACGTAATTTTTCGCAAACAAATGTTATGTTCATTATTTTTAAACTATACAATTTTTCAATTTGCATATGCACCAAAATAAGAATTTTCGCTAATTAAACTTCAATTCAATAATGTTGTTGCTTCTAATGGCAAGACAAGCCCGCTGACAAAGACAGCGATTTTCAGTCGAGAGAGTGTCTCTTGTTTTTCAGTAGAGCCATCTAAGGCCAAGAGTACATCTACTAACGCGTCACAACCCTTTTTACGGGGTGGACTTCAATCATGCATTTCATTCATAGATCATTATTTAGACCTGAATAAGAGAACGATCACCTCTGAACCAGTACCCCCAATGGTATTCCTCTAGACATGGAGGACTTTTTGACCACGACAGATTTATACGTGCGCCAGCCACCACACACGGTGAGTCTTCGGCCGGCGGGGCTCGAAACTCACAACCTAAGGATGCGAATCCAACGCCCTACCAACCAGGTTATCCCAGCCACTCAATTCAATAATAACATAAACAAGCAGATCCAATGCACGCTAATATTTTAATTCTGTAATTAAAATAAACAGGTCGCATACTTTCTTGAAAATACTTATTTAATGTCAAAAAAGTCATCGATACTATTTTTCTTTGATTTCAAAAATTACCTAGATATTTTTCGGTTTCAGTAAATTATTCAAAAGATTCCACTTACAATAATGTTTAGCTAAATGGAAAAATTTGTAATCAAATTTTATTTCATTTTTTTTTTCTATAGTCTCTTGAATTTTCTATTAAAATATTAGCAAACTATCGCCTTTAATTCGAATATATTTTGTTTATTTTAATGTTTGAACTAAAAATTTGTCTGAATTATTTTCCATTCTGCATCATTTTTATCATTTAAATACATTGAGTCTTAACTGATCTTAATGGAATAATTTTTACATTTCTTAATCCATCCGGAAGTTCGCGGATAAGCAATTAATGAGAACAAATTGCCATTGAAAATCCAGTTTCTGTCAAATTTCAAAGATTTTTTTTCTTCTAATTTATAAAATCTATTTTTAGCTATTCTGCATTAGAGAAAGAATTGAAAATATTTTTTGCAGTCTATGGAAACATTATGCATAACGATACACCCTTAAAAATTTTATTACTTCTGTATACTGAATGCAATTATATAAAATGCATATATAAAAGTATTAATCAAAATATTGGTAGAATAATTAGAATATTTATTATTGTTCGAATAAATTTATTCTGTTTCCTCAATTTCAATCTTTTTAACCCTTTCTAGGGCCGTGGGAAGTATGCTTCCCGCCAAATTTATCAATCTTTGTATGAAATTAGGTAGTTTGGCATAAGTTCTGACAAATTTTTTAGTAAAACAGAAACAATTTTATTTAATAAATTTTTTAAAGAAAAATAAAGTTTATATGTCAAATTAAAATCTTGCGCAAGACCGTGATAATTACGAGTACTACGATTTTTATTTTCATAGCTCCGCACATGAGAGTTTTTGCTTCGTAGAATAGCCGTATTTTGGATTCCCTTTTTGTCAGACTCAAATCAAAATTTGACACGATTTTATTAACAAGATCACATATCAATTTCCATTTATCTAAGTTCTTGCATTTTTTTAGTTCACATGACCGACAGATGGTCAACTCTTTGGTTCGAAATTTGATACACTTTAAATGTAAAATCTTATTCATTTAGCTCGTACGTTGTAATTATCGTGCTCACTAGTACTCGAGACAGGACTTCTAGAAAATGATTTCTTTCAAAATTCTACAAATCTGATTGTAAGACACCACATTTTATCCGAAATCTTCCAAATTTTGAAATTTCAGAGATATTGCTTGAATAACTAAAGGCTTCACCTTTAAAAATTGTTCGTATTATTACGTATTATTCAAATATATCTTTAGAAGCTTGTGAACGATGATTTAGTACTCTGAAGTTAGATTTTCAACCATAATCAAATGAGCATACATGACGAGCATATGGATAATTAATGTTGCTTCTTTAAAAGACATCGTGACATTGTAAACAAATGGTCTGTATTAAATTTCGGTAAAGTAAAGCTGCAGATCAAAAGTTGTTTTAAAGGAAAAGATTATTAAGCTGTATAAGAATATTCATAAAAATAAGTTGATAGAATGTTTTTGTTTATAATCATTCATATCAGTCATTCACATATTTTTTGCATTGTTAATTTCATTTAACACTTTTTAAGCTTTTTGTATCGCTGCTTTCTCATTACTTTGATCGTATAAGATGAAGCAATAAACTTCGTATGTAACATAAATTTTTAAAAAAATATTATACCCTATAATAACATACCTTGAGTACAGAAAACTATTTGTTTTTTAAGGAGACAACCCTCCGAAAACGGAAACATCTTAATGACATTTCGAAAGATGCGCCAATATTAGCTCATATTTCTATTGAAAATATGAATATTGTTAGGATGCATTGAGAGAAATAGAATTTGGGATAGAAAACTAAAAAATACATCTCGAAAGCAAAACATTCATCTAATAACTTCATTTAAACGATTTTTCATTAAAAAGTCATGATAAAGTATCAGTTTGATATTAGAATAGAATAATGCTGTTAAGGTAAGAAAATATATTTTTTTATTCTTCTGAAAGAATTCAGTTGAAATATTAGATTTGTTTCAAAATATGAAAATGCAGTGAGCACGAATGTTGAAAAAATACTGAAACTAATTTGGAATATCGATGTCAGTTTAAAAGCAAGTGCACCATCACACAAAACACATCTTAAAGCACATCTAATAACTGATATTTTAAGATGGTTTGAGTCGGTTATTTCTTTTTTACCTTACACTAATTGAATCTGTTTGTGATCTCATAAACTATTAAAGTAAGATTATATACTAAACAGTTTCTAAAACAATCTAGCAGTCAAAATCAAAGTAATGTATTATTTTTTAGAGTTCTGTTTCCTTAAATTCCATGGAATTCAATTAATGAATTCAGATCATTAATTGACAGCTACATCAGCTGTAATTCCAATGTTTAAACATTAATCACATTTTTAATTTTTAATCATTTAAATAATTCTCAGATTTTTTTCATTTAAATTATCCCATAGGGTTGTTTGATTCTTGGTTTGGCATTTTAGGTTTTATGTAAATAATAATGATAATGATTAAAAATTGTTATCAATTTTTAAAATAATTGTTTTAGAATTTAACGGTATAAATAAATTTTAAAAGATCAATTAAAATTTTCCATAAACATAATAACTTACCCAGTGTGGTACAAGTAAACAGAGCCATCAACCAAATAGATCTTAATAACAGGGTTGGTCTCATTGTTCGGTAAAAAGTGCATAGAATACAATTAATGATGTCTATTTCTTTTCATATGAATTTTTATCGCTTTCTGCTTCTCTAGAAGAATTCATCCTTTTCAGTACATAATTTTAAAGTGCAAAAATAATGTATTTCGAAAAAGAAATTTTTTCGTTTTCACCTTAATCAAAACGCTACATCACAATCGTTAACAAAACACGAAATTAGTCTCCGGAACAAAGACAAGATAGAAGTGGCAGCATTGATTTCCAACTGAAAAAATAATGAAGGAAGAATTGCTCTAACTGCTTTATCGAACCAAGCTATTCATCTGCTTCTAAGTCTGTTTCCTTTTTTACGAACCCACGCGCGCGATTCGACTGCTGCCTAAACACAGCCGCTAAACTTCCGTCATCCAACCTTGAACTGCCAAACTTTCTCTTTCAATAAGTATCCGGGGTAGTGAAGCATTAGTATTCTGAGCGCGAAAATGGCAGAACTCGTTTGGCAGCTCCTCTTCGTTATCCTATTCCACTGCGAACATCAAATCGTTTCATCTAGCACATTCTATACATTCTTTTTCACCCACGTATATTTGCCTTATTCATAATGGACAAAGCTTTACAATGAAATTATAAAATGTTAAATAATTTCTATTGCGAGTTTTCATTCAATGAAATTACAGCATCTTGTCCATCAAACAGATAAAAAGTCTATCTTTGGTAGAAAAATGGGCACTTTACTTCATTGTAGAAAGCTTCAAATTTAAATTCCAAAGGATATTTGAAGAATTTTTGAAGCAGAACATTTCAAATCTCCTCCTTGCTGATTTTTACTTCCCCAAACCACTGGAGAGTGAGGACCGAAGTAAAAGTTAAAATAAGCCATCTCTAATGTACTGGAAGTGAAATATATTCATAATGGACAAAGCTTTTCAACGAAATTATAATGTGTTAAATAATTTCTATTGCAAGTTTTCCTTCAATGAAATTATAGTATCTTGTCCACCAAACAGGAGAAAACAGCATTTTTGGTAGGAAAAACGGTATTTTACTTCACTGTAGGAAGCTTCAAATTTAAATTCCAAAGGATATTTGAAGAATTTTTGAAGCAGAACATTTCAAATTTCATTCTTACTGATTTTCACTTACTCAAACTTCTGGAGAATGAGGATCGAACTGAAAGGTAAAATAATCCGTCAGAGTGTTGAAAAATCTAAAGTTCAATTAAAGAGAGTTGCAATTTTATATTAATTTTTTGATATATGGATAGAAATGCTAGAAAAGAGTGCTACAATTCAAATAATGTTGATGGGAAAAAGTATTAATTGTTTAATATCTTCTCTTAAGCATGTTTCAGTAAATGTCTTTGCGAACACATTGAAACTCATATAAATAAAAGATAATAAACGCAAACTAGTAGAATGATGTTACTTTTGAGTGCAAGAATTATGGACGAATTGCTTAAATCTTTTGAATCATTTGAAATTTGTGGACTTGAATTAATATTACTCTATGTATTGCACTAATTCCTTTTGTATATTTTACCTTCCAAAAAATATCAAAACAATTCAGAAATACCAAGTTCTTCGAAGAAAGAATGGCGAGTTTTCAAAAACTAATTAGGATAAAAGTTTTGAAAGTACTACTTGTATTTGAAACACTAACTGTGAATCCACAATTACTAATGATGAAGAAAAGACTTTCTCGAGTGGAGGAAGATTCTGAAATTCTGTAAAGAATAATAATGAAAAGATCAATGAATTTTCATTGATGGAAATAATTGAAGGAAAATGCAAGCAGATGCTTTACCTGGAATATCAGCCCTTAAAACATTTTTAGGGAAAACTCAGATTTAACTGGACTGGATATACAAAATGCAATTTTGAATTATAAACTGGATACCCCCAAAAGTGGGAGATGAGTTTATTTCCTTAAATATTGCCCAGGACAAATACTTCCAGTTACAAACTTTCCTTAAATAAGGCGGGTAATTATGTGAAAATTTTTGGACTGATAATAAAAATTTTTGTAGTTGATAATAAAAATGAACTAAAAAAATTAAATTTTTATATGGTTCATTGGTTGGTTGGTTGGTTAGGGTTTTCTGGCGCAAGAACCATACTTGATTATGCTGCTCCAAGCAAATGGTAAAATCATAGACCAAACTTAAATTTTTATATGAGCCCCGAAATATGATATATAATATTTAGTGAAACATTTTCCTTTACATTGATCTACGCTCACTCAGTTTCACACTTCTACCCGTAAACTTACAGAAATATGCTCATTTTTAAATTTAGAAGCACTTGTCAAAAAGTTGAATGGAAACATTTATTTTAGAAATTCAAATCTATTCCATGCATAAAATCCGTCATAAAGAGATATTTGTCAAGAAGTACATCATAAAGTCATCATGGATTAAGAGAAATTTGCTACTCAAATATACTGTTGTTCATTTTGACTGGTTTACAGATTCAACTTCTACTTAATAATCAGAGAAATTTGATACATTGAACAGGTATCTCAGGTAACCTGTATCAATTTGATACATGTATCTCAGAAAAGACACACAATTCTGAACAAGAAAAAAAATTCTTTAACGGCAATTAAGTGCGTGATATTAAACTTTTCTAAGCAAAAAATGACGAGTTGAAGCAACTAGGAACATTTAAAATTCTGCTGATAAATGCTGTAAGTCATCGAAAAACTTTGTGTAGATATTGAAAACGTTATTTTTGAACGAGTTTTTGTAAATACTTCAGCTGATGTAATATTTAACCATTTAAGAAAATTTAATCGGAGATAATAAATGCGATATTATCTATTATCTTACTCTTTTATTAAAGTATTGTGATATAACAGAAATTTTCAACAAATAACACCTTAAACATCTGTTAAAAATATAAAAAGTGGTCTAAGTCAATAAATTTGTCTTTTTATATTTTTTATTGCAAACGTCTACCTGACAAGTAGTCAAACGTTTAGAATAATATTTAAGAAATAAAGAAAGAATTCTCCTTTTTGATATTTTAAACCCTGATTGTCAGGATGTGAACTATCTGAGAAAGATTTCTCTAAATATTCGATGTCTTTCTATTGGAGCGGTAAGATTGAAGCCACTTGTCGTTGGGTTGGTTATCCTGATTTTTTTTTGAGCATTTAGACTTCTGTTATTGAAAATGCGGTTACACCCTGTCGTTCTGTCTTTTACACCTGCAATGTACTTTTTGATTCGGATTGGCACCTCCCTGTGACAAGATCTTGTAGTAGTTGGTTTTGGGTTTTTTTTGGCGTAAGAGCTGTTCTTGGCCATACTATGCCAAACATACGATCTAACTTCAACCCAGATTTTAAAATATGAGTTAATTATGCTATTCAAGTAAAAAAGTGCAGAGTTTGACAAAGCAACAATAATATAAAATTCATTTAAATACTCAACAAAAATAAAATGTGAAAATTTGATTCAAAAACGGAAGTAAGAAATGAGAGAAAAGAGAACGTTCTTTTTTTTCAAAGACAAATTAAAACTAACAATAAAATGAATTAGTTACACGTAAAAAAAACAAATAGCTTTTAAAAAGATGAAAATAGGTTGTTGTTGTGTTGGATTTTTATGGCGCAAGGGCCATGTTTGGCCATGCTGTGACACACATATGGTCTAAAATCAAACAAGATAAAAATAATGCTTTAAAGTATAAAATCCTTCGACTTCGGTTAGAGAGGGCGAAAGTTAATTAAATTACAATGAATATATAAAATTCAGATATTTAAAATAAGCAATGATTATTTAAAAACAGAAGTGAAAAAGGAAAAAATTAATAATGATTTTTTTAAAAGCTGTCACATAAATTAAAAAACCACAAAAATATATTAGATGTATGTAAAAAAGCGAATAGCCTTTAAGAATTTGAAAATATTTGAGTGGTACATCTCCCCCGCCAAGTTTGATAAAGACGATGATTTTTTAAAAAAAGAAAACGACTTCTGCGAGAGTTAAATGAGGAACATTCGATTAAAATGTGTTTAATGCAAAATACGACCAGACATGTGGGACATATCGGTGCGCTGTCTCCAAAAGTGAAATGTTTTTGGATAAAACGTGTGTGTTATTCGGAGAGAGTCAGTTTAATATCGAGCTCTTGTATAGAAATAGTAGGCCACAAACTAATGGATGGCTTAATGGGATATAACTTATTTTCAATCTGAAGATCCCATTTTCCTTCCCATATTGATAGGAGGAGGGAGACAATGGTTCTTTTGGATTGGATTGGATATTGGAATTTAATGGCACGAGAGCCAAATTTAGCTATACTGCGCCAAACAAATAGTAGTTGTAAAGGCACTAGGCAACAAAATTGTTAAAATTATAAAACAGTAGCACTTACAATAAAAAACAACTTTTCTGTAAAAAGAACACTAAAATCCAGCAGTTAAAATTTCTTAACTTCCTTTTTTGAGTTCATTTCAAATTAAATAATTGTTCCAACAGTATTAAATGAATTTCAAAACTCCAACATTTCAATGAAGTAAAAATTCGAAATCAAATGAACAAAGATAAAGCTTCGAACGATGATAAAAAAATAATTCTCTGCAGTCTTTTGATATGGTGCTTTTTTAAGAAACTGTCATGGACAGGAGTATTTGATACTTTAGAATAAAATGTTTTAAAATTCACCCACTGAAGTGGGCTCTGATTCATATTCTGTTCGAAAGAGCTTCAATGGAGGAAATTTTTTTTTATGGTAGGTTGTTTTGAAACAACAGGAAAATTTCTTCTGTGGTTTCATTTAGATCATATTTTATGATATCCTTAGATGTTGAGGCCTCGATTTCATTGTTAGTAACTTGGTGAGAGATATCTTTTGACTTAGGAGCTTCAGAATTTGAATGCGGTGACTGACTTTCATTATTACTTATGACAACTTTTACTGCATTTTTTGAAAGAGAAATATTGCCTACTTCCATAGGAAGAGGAAATGGGACCTGTGAAGTCGATTTCTTAGAGGTTTTATCTGTAACTGCTTTGTTTTCAATATTAGTTTTATGTTTAGGCTGATTTTTAAATTTCTTCTTCTATGTTACAGCTTTATTACCAGCTAAATCCTGCAAAGTGGGAATTGTATCAAAGGTGAAAATGGTATCACATTTCTGAATGTGAGAAATAGAAGGAATTTCAGTTTGTGAAATCAATGGAACTAGATTAGAAACTGTATGCATGTGTTTACGAACAGGGAACGATGTTTCTGAAGTAATATTTTCAGTTGGTGTATTCTGAATGTTTGACTTTTTAACCTTATCCAGAGAAAGAGAAGCATAGCTATTGCCTGGAGTAGGTGCTTTTGATGCAACCAGTCTCTGTATATGTAATTTGCTGTTTTACTTTTGTTGCGAGGATTTCTTTTTCCAATTTCGGACCATGCAGTTTCTAGAAAAAGAAGGATGACCGCTTCTATAGTTGACACATCCTCCTTTGCAGTGCATTCAGTACTTTCGTGGCCTACTTCCGCACAACAGTGGCATGAATGCGTCCCGCAGCAGAAAGTCTGGGAATACCCAAAACGCTGGCGCTTGAAACGTCGTAAAGGGTTCAGGATAAAAGGCCTATACCAGAAAGACGCATATATCCGGAAAAAAAATATATTCTGGAAAATCTTGATTTCTGAATATAAGCATTAGATGATTCGTATTTAGGAGCTGGCAATCTCTCTGTAAAGTTATGCGCCTCACAAGGATCACGCCCTGACTTGCAAGCTTTTCAGCGATTTCCTCTTCTGGTACATGAACAGGTAATAAAGCCTTTGGAAGATTTTAACGTTTCATGAGGGCCAACAGATACAGATATTGCAGACATTGACTTCAGTTTTATTATCTGCTGGGATGGACTGATTTAAGTTTTTTAATCGATTTGACTTCACAAACAAAGTCCGTTATAGATTTTTTAACTACAAATGTCGAAATGTCATGAAAACTTTCTTTGTTTCCAGACAAGCGTTTAATAATGAAAAACGCTGGAAATGAAGCAGAGGAAATATTAGTAACATTTTGTTGCCTACTGAAGGGACGAAGCTTTCATTTACCCATACGACATAGTTCTACCTTCAGGCCCGACGGCATCGTCCATCACGGAGCCCACCCAACATGGGAAGGTAGCATCAGCTCTGATCATTCCCAGTCTCGGCAATTACCTTAGTGCTAGCCGGAACCTATACTCTAAGAGCCACCTCCGGGGACAATGACCACCTTTAACGACAAACTCAAGAAATGACCACTTCGCTTGATCCCTAGCAGGCTAACTCAGGTGGCTAGCAACCTTGATGGCTAACCAGGTGGCTAGCTTTCTTGATACATCGGGGACTTAGAGGAAACAGACCTACGCAATGCATGTTCTGGTTGACATATTTCATTGAAACTTGGTTTATTCTTTGTATGAGCCAAAGACAGAGGGGTGGGAGGAAACTGCAATAAATTGTAATTTAAATTTTGTTCACTAGATGGTGCTTTTCATGCACTGTAGAAAGGTCTGTACTTGTGAAAAGGCTGTATGTCGAAGAATGGATTGAGAAGCATAAATACTAAATTTGAAGAGACTGGGAAGTTATGTGTGCTGCTCGGAAGAGGATGGTGACGGATTTCAAATAAAAATATGGATGAAGAAATGTGCGTGACTTGCAGATCATGAAGTGCTTAGTAAATTTTATGATGTAAATGATAAAAATTAAAAAATGTAATAAATTCTTATGAAAAAAAAAAGTTTTGTTTGCAACTAATGTTTGATTTAATGAAAACGTATATTATGAAACAATGATGAATATAAATTGTTTGTGAATAGACACCTTTTTTTCATGTATATTTTAATTTTTATATCTTTTAATATTATTTTTTACACTACACCAATATATATTTTTAAATAGCTATATGTAGGGTCATATTATTAAATCGGTAAAATACGTAATTACCTAGATGCATCAATATCTTTTTTTGCGGTATTTTCAAAGTAATGTAATATGGTGCTTTCCTTTAAATTACAAGGACCAAGTATTCGAACTTATTCGAATTAAATTCAAGAATCTTTTACATTTTGGAACGCTATTTTAACAGTATTCCTAATTAATTACTTTTTACAAGTTTCATATTATGTTGTTTTATTATGATTAAAACTTTTGCTTAAATTTGAATATAATTTAGACTAAATAATAAACGTGATCATATTTACAATTTTGCATAAAACTACTTCAAAATTTACAAGAAGATATTAAAACCAATATTAAAGAAAGCAAAATATTAAAAGCAATCCTCTAGAGAGTGACTCATAATTAAGAATTTCGTTATACCAATTTATCAAAACTTGTTTTTTAAATAGAAATTAAATTAAGTACTTTATTTTTACGTTTATTTTTAATCAGCTTCAATTTCAGAGAAGAGTTCTCATATATATGTCCATGTAAAAATGTATATGTCCTGATAAAGTTTGACGTTCCCGAATCTATAATTTCATTTTATAATTCATTGTTTGTTGTCTCATCATAAATTTTATCCTTGACTTTTGTCACAGTTTCATTAAAGAAAGCAAGATATTAAAGACAATTCTCAAGAGAGTGGCTCATAATTAAGAATTTCGTTATACCAATTTATCAAAACTTGCTTTTTAAATAAAAATTAAATTAAGTAATTTCATTTACGTTTATTTTTAATCAGCTTCAATTTCAGAGAAGAGTTTTCATATATATGTCCATGTATTATCAATTGATTGATAAAGTTTGACGTTCTCGAATCTATAATTTCATTTTATAATTCATTGTTTGTTGTCTCATCATAAATTTTATCCTTGACTTTTGTGACAGTTTCATGCAAAAAAAAAATAAAATAAATAAATAAATAAATAAAATAAAATAAATAAATAAATCTAGTTTTAAATTTATCACAGATTTTTATCATCAGTGTCTATTTCAACCATATGTTTGGCGCAGCATGGCCAAATCTGGCTCTTGCGCCATTAAACCCAATTAACCAACCAATCAGCATTGGCCGTGTAGTTACTACAATTTATTTACTTCAGGAAAAACTAGTTTTCAAACATATAGAAATTTAATATTTAGGTTTACTCATCAGTTTTCAATCGAATAGTGTCCCAGAGAGGACACACTTTTTACTTCTTTGATGAAAGATTGAAATCAAATTTGATAATTTTAATCTTCACTTATGAAATTTTTTTATTATTTATTTCTGTTAAATATTTCCATGAAGTTTTCAAAAATATATAAAGCTATTGGAATACTTTTGATATGTCGTTTATTATTTTTTTCTTTTTGTTGGCTGAATAACTCACTTTTTGCCCATTTAGAAATGTTTTGATTTTTATCTGAAGACAGTAGAATTTTAAGAATTTATGCATCTAGACTTTTCTTATAAAAATGTTTCTCTCTCCCTTTGTTTATTAAACGGATTCTTTCAACTATCAAACTAAAAATGTGTAAAAAGGAATATAGGTGAAATTTTAAAAATACTAAATTCTAACTGAAACTTAAGTTATAAATTATTTAAATTAATACAAACGAATATTACAAATTTTACCACATAAAAATATATTTAAAATATAGAGAGCTTTTAAAACATGCAATTTAGTTTCGTATTCTTTTTCACAAATAAACCAAAATGTCTGTGAATTCGTATACTGTATCGTTTGGCGACTAATAAGGATCTAAATTTAGGAAAAGTATTATCTCTGCCTTTTCTCGCCAGTCATGTCATCCAGGTCGAATATAATTATTCAGTCTTTGAGGATTGAAAATTTCGGCGAGTACTTTGACATTTTGTTTCCTCCATCCATTTCGGCTGTCAAAACCTGTTTTTGGAGAGCAAACCACGAGCTTGTCCTAGGTGGCGTGATTGTGCTAGGAGTCTAACCGATCTTATTGATGCGATTCTCGCAAAAGATCCTTTACATTGGATATCTCTTCTGAATCTAAAGCAAAAATCATATATTTCATATTAAATATCATCATCCACAATAATAGCTTGATGGAATTGCCTTTCCATTTGAAAAAAAACTGTGTTTCTAGATCGCTTTCTAAAAAAACATGAGCGGAATTAATTGATACTCGAGCCATGTTGACGCTTAAGTTTCTTATGAGACATTATGGACACAATGCAAGCAAAATTTTTGAATTCGACAGACAAAAAATTTATGTCCTAAAATTGTTTTAAATGGAAAGACCCAGAGTTCGAAAAGTAAACATATACGAGAAAACTATAAGAAAAACCAAAAAGGTTACGAAAAAATTGGCCGACGAACTGTGAAATATTTGTGGTAAAAACTTGGCCAAAAATGTAAAATGTTAAATTTGCGCAACAACAGTGAAATGCGTATGCTATAACAGTGCGTACGCTATAATTGGCGTTTCAACCATATCCGAACATGAATTAATCATATACCATAGCTCCTATCCTTAACTAAGGAAAAAAAAATCGAGTGGAAGAGTTTTTTTTTTCCTATTTCAGATTTGGTATAACGTTCAAAGACATATTTTTTTATGAATGAATGACAGATTGTAAATAAATAATCTTTATATTTATGTTCAGAGAAAAGTTATAACCTTGTTTTTAAATTATTTATTAATTGAAATAATTTCATTTTTAATGTAATAAAAATTTCAAACCTAAAAAAGTTATTTTTTAGGATTTTTAGCTCTAATTTTAGATACTAATATATATATATATATATAAATTAAGTCAATTCCTACTTAGATCAGGAAATTATTTTCTTTATTTTAGTTACTTTTTATTAAATAATTACAATTAATATAAATATGTATATACATATGACAGAATTACAATATTAAGTGGCAAAATTTTTAAAATTGAATTCCTACTTATTTCTTATATTATTTATATATATTTTATATTATTTATGATCGGATATCTCAGATAATCGGATATCGTCAATAATCTCAGAGCTTGGCGACAAACTTGGCGACCAAATAGAAACTACTGGACAAATTTAATTAATTAATTAATATTTGAAAGAAAAACTGTATTAACATCAAGTGTCATCCACTACAAGTTTAAAAAAAATGTATTTGAACTTGAGTGGATGAATAAAAAGTATTTTATTAACGATTAAAAATTTGAACAAGATTATATATATATATATATAGGGAGAGTGTGAACTAATAGTAGGAATTGAAAAAAGAATGCATTGTTTTAAAATTTCACTTTGTTATTTAATAGTACTGAAAAATATGAATATAATAGAATCAGTCTGCAATAATTAAGAGCAAAAGTAAAAAAAAAAAAAAAAAAAGCGAGAACCTTATTTCGGAACTATTGTCCAATGAAAGCAATTTTTTAATATTGGCAAAAACAAGCGATTGAAGGCTTTGATGGATGAATTTGAATTTTATCATAACATTAAAAAACATTGTAGCAGATTGTGTATCGAATTAAGTTTAAAATATTATGAGAAAAGAAAAAAAAATGTACAGAAATGAAACTGATATCTTTAAAAAGGTAATTCTTTTAGTTTAAAGAAAACACAAAACCCATTTTTTTCCGATAATACTTTAGGAAGATGTAATTATAAATTTTCATAGGTAAGTCAAAACGATTACCTAATACAGAATTAATATCCAAATGGGGATGGTGCAACTCTCAGCAATCATGATTTAAGCAAAAAATTAAAAACATAAATGATAGCGATGCCAATATCTTCCAAAGCATCAGTGTATCTGCAAAACTAATTGATAATATAATGAACAAAAGAAAACCATTTAGAAAAACCCAGATCCCACCTCCGCAATATTTTGTAGACCTATTTGCATCCGCTTATTATGTGAAACATCAGATTTTACAAATAAGAAAAATCAACAGTTGATGAAGTACGAAAGTTTTAAAACACTATTCCACTGGAAAAAAATTTTTGCAATGGACTAACATTAACAATAAAGTGTACATCTGTGGACCGACATCAGAAGATTTAAATAAGAATAATTCAGAAAAACTTGATGCTTTGAAAGTTGGTCTGTCGAATTTGTAAGCACGTATACAATTCTTTGAACCAGGTCTTCATTACACAAAAACCCAATTTAAGAAAGGAATATTTACATTTATTCCATTTATAAACAGTCACCAACGTAAATGGTCTTTTTGAAATTTTCTCTCCTACTCCTCTTCCAAGCAGCATAAAAATTCTGGGGATGAGTAAGGCTGTGTAAGCCAGGAGTGCTCAGATTTTATTTTCTTCTTCCAGTGCATGAGCATTTAGTGCTTCGTAGTATAGTGAAGAAAACGAAAATCAATTTGGGAGACTTTTTCCCGACTGACTGAAATGAAAATTTGACATAGAACTACAATTTTAACAAGATCACATACCGAATTTCATTGATTTAAGCAATTGCGTTTATATGCATGCGAAAGTACAGACAGATAGACGGTCAAACCTTTGGTAGATTTAATTCAAAATCTAACAGGGATCTAACACTTCAGATGCTAAACTTGTGTACAAATTTTTTATCCATCCAGCTCTGAATTTTGTAGTTATCGCGTTCACTTGTAAACATTAAAAAATAAAAAATAAAAAATTCTTTGTACATGGTATTTCATACTTTGTACAAATATTTGATAGAAATCTACAAATTTGGCGTCAAGACCACATATGAAATTTCATATCTAGCTGCAAACGCCGTCGAGTTACCGTATTCACAGACAGAGATAATTCAATTTCTGCAAGAATGGTTCCCCAAAGCTTTCTTGTAAAAAACTTTCCACCAAAGGTCTTACTCCCCTTTCTCCTGCATAAAATTGTGGACCTTGGGTAAGGCTGCGAATACTTTGCAAGGCACTGACGATCAGTAATAATGAAATACCGATCTTTGGAGTGAATTTAGTGTTTTTATTGAAACTATTGTGCGAATATGCATTTGAGACGCCTTTTACCAATCAAATAAAATCATAATTTAACAAGGAACTGTCGTTGTAAGCACAAGAACACATACTGAATCTCACTAATTTAAGTTATTGCATTTACATGCATACGAAAGTACAGACCGACAGACGGTCAACCCTTGGACACATCTCGTTCAAAATTTGAGAATAATCAACATTTTAGATGCTGTCACAGCTTCACGCCGATAGATGGCGTATCTGTCGAGTACAAAGTTTGTGTTAATTCTTTATTGTATCTTAACGTTGTGTGTGTAAGAACGATTCTGTGACCTAGACGTGGCATCCGATTGTGAGTGGTGTCCTAATCTGTAACAGTCTACCTGAAGAGGCACAAAAAATGCGTCCGAAAATAAAATGGTGTTCACCAGAAAGAAATGAGTTTTATTTGAAGAGAATTACAGATGCCGAACCTATGTCCCCAATTTTATCTGCCTAGTTCGTTACGTTTTGTAGTTATTCAGTTCAATTGTACTCGAACATCAAGACAGATTTCCTCTGACTGGATTTCGTTTGAAATTTGATAAAAATTCGGTCTTAATTTCGTATGCTAAATTTTTTAAGTCTAGCCCAAAGCATTTTTGAGTTATTGCGTTTACAGACAAATAATTAGACATAATCCCAAAATTGTATTTTCCGAACTCGGGGAGTTCTGAAGCGTAGAGATTCGTCGAAATTTCAAGCTCGGAATTTTTGACGATATAAAAATTTCCATTTTTTAAATTTAGTATAGAATTAAGTAATTGAGCAAATTTCACATTACATATATTTTTTTTATATTGCATCATATGAATTATTTAAATTTATTTACTAATATAAAGTAATGCAAACGTCAACAAAACCTTGAAAAAGAAAATAATCTTGCCGTGGATATTTCTACAACTATTACAGCATGGTGCTTTTGAAAAAATGCTATATTCACTATGCTATGTTATTATGTTTACCAATGCAATGTTAATAATAAATAATCACATCAATCTTTCTTCTAATCAATCTCGTTAAGCTCACTAAAAATATCAAGTTAACTTAATGAATTTTTTGAAAATAATGAAAATATATATAACTATATTCTTTATGTATTAACATAACATGGTTAACGTAATAACGATAACATGGTTAACATAATATTCGTTATGTATAAAACATAACATGGTTGACAACCAATTATAAGAGAAGGGGAAAAATAGGATAGATACAAATTTTTGAGTTTTTTATATGGTAGGAGTGTTCTGCAGAAATAGTCAACGGCAAAAGCAGATGAAGATTATCAGATCAATCGCCACAGGCGCAGAAGAAATTATTTTAACAAAATATACTCACAATAGAAAGTTCTAACTGAAAAAAAATTATATAAAAATTAAAAAAATAAAATTAAAGCGTTATCAACAATATAGTGATGAAAATATTTCATGATTCATAAGTATATATTAGTGGTGTACAGTGGGAGAACTTCCGCTCGCCTTTCTAGTAAGCTAATCCAACATGGCGAATTTTATGTTTCATAGTACAGTGAAGAAAATTCCATATGGATGTTGGGTTTCTTTCTTTTTCAGAAATTGGATGCAGTACTATGTAATGCTGGTCACAAAACTACATACCAAATTTCCTCTGCCTATATCCTTGCGATCCCAAATTTTCATGTTAACATGCGACAGTGTTTATAAACTGATATAATTCCAAAAACGTGTTTAACAAATTCACGATCTGAAACGTGAGGATTCATCTAAATGCAAAGGTTGAAATTTTTGACGATTAAAATACTTTCTTTTTGCTAATGAGTAAATAAATTAATAAATAAAAAGGATAATTCCTCATCAGGAATAAAATACTAATACAATATCAGTAGTACATTTACCTCTATACCAGCAAAAGAAATAATTATTTGACAGCTGATTATAAAATAGTTATATATAATGAGATCATAATTCAACAATTCCAAACAAAAGAAATTAAAAATGAAATCGTAAACGAGGGGAAAAACCTCAAAGCTGAAATATGGAACAGTATTACAGATCACATTTTAATAGTACTTCAAACTCGACTAACAGCAACCAACTCAAAAGATCAATAAATCTTTTTTTTCCCCCACAAATGTGATTAAATATAAAATAATGTCTCAGTAATCTCTTCCCAACCAATTATCTAAAAGATTAAACCTCAAATCTTCCACAAAGTGCAGCCATCAGGGTCGTATCTCCTTCAGGGCCGAGGGGCTTCACGACTCCAAGGTACATCAATGTCTGGCCTACTCGTTAGGTGATCACTGTGACTCCGAGCGTATAGGTTCCGCCTAGCACTATGGTAAGGACCGAGGCTGGGAATATCCACAGACGGCATCTGCTTTCTCTCTTTGGATTCCGTGGTGGGTGGTGCCGTCGGGCCTAAATTATAAACAATGTAATATGGTCAAACTCAAATCTGCTCCATTTAAGTGAGCAACAAATCCCTTCAACACAAGTAAATTATCCAACCTTTTTTTATTATTAAAAGAGCTTCCTCTTTGAATGAAACATTTCATTCTGTATCTCCCTTTCTAGTAGAAAAAAGTATTACTAAACATGTTGGCGAGGTGAAAAGTACTAAAAAGCTTCGATTCGGTGATTTGCTGGTCGAAGTACAATCTCGAAAACAATCGCAACAAATTGTGAAATTAAGACCTTTTGGGAACATACCAGTTAATGTCTCCCCACATGCTTCACTGAATTTTTCTAAAAGAGTTATGTCTTGTGGAGAATTACTAAATGTTCCGTTAGAAAAAATTTCTAAAGAATTGCAAGTACAGGGTGTGAGCTACGTATGGCTTATATCCATACGGAGGGAAGGCTATCTGATAAATACTATGCATTAAATTTTGACCTTTGATTCTCCCTTATTACCAGAGTATATTAAAGAGGGTTACATGCGTCTCTCTGTTAGACCATATATACCCAATCCGCTTGTTTTAAATCTCAACGTTTCGGGCATTCGAAAACTTCTTGCTATGGGACACTAACCTGCGCCCGCTCTGCTGAAGTTGACCAAGACAGTACTTAATGTACCTCTGCAGAAAGATGTGTGAATTGTAAAGAGGCACACTCATTATATTCTAAGAATTGTTCAGCTAGGCAATTTGAAAAAGAAGTAATTAGTACCGAAGTAAATAAAATAATAATCATAAAAAAACAGGTCTTATACCGAAGTCTGGAAACTTGTTAAATTCCAAACACCTGCAAGCACTAGCTTTGCTTCTGTCGCTCAGACTAATGTTAAGCAACCAAACTCTACAAATATACCAATATTTTATTGCTTTAGAAAAATTTCTTACAAGCCCTAAAATACAATTTATTTCTGATTTGTCTAAAACATCAACAACACAAATTAAACATACGCCTGTTCCAATTTGTGCTGTTGCTACAACTTCATATAATTCGCTTGATTTTCAAGTTGTTAAAAAGAAATTAAAAAAGCAATCTAAATTTACAATAGAACACCACAGTCAATCAAATTCAGAGCAAGCATCTAAACTTTAGGCAAACTCGCCTTTGAAGACTCCGATTTCGGCTAACATGAAGATTGATAAATCTTCTACAAATACGCTAACCAATCCCAACATTACATGAAATCAATTCTGTATCAGTTTCTGTCGTCTCCGAACTTGTGCCAGTGGATGATATTTCTAATGATAAAATTGACAATGATAGCAGGTCACCTGTGGCGGAAGATAGCATAGATTATGATGAAACTATTTAAGAATGAACTATTTAAGACACCATAACTGTTGAACAGCAAGAACCAACCACCCTTTACAAATCCCACATCTGCTGATAAATGTACCCTTAAGAAAAAGTTAAAAGAGGGTCCAGTTCGATGGGTAAATTTAAAAACATTTTACCCCACATTAAATACCCTGTCCAAGACAGGTATTTAAAAAAACATTTTGTGAAAAGGCTTCAATAATTTTCTAACCCTTTTGTCTTTTGACATTGTTTTTCATTTGCATTTTGTAACTTTTTTATGTTTAAAATATTTTTCCCGTTTTATTTCTTTCTCGTTTTAATTAGCTTGTAGTTTTCTAGACTTTTGATATCCTATCATTTATTGGTGGATCTTATATTCATATAGATTTTAAAAATATATTTTAGTTTTATTATTTGATTGGCGCAGTTTAGCCAAACCTGGCTCTTGCGCCATTAAACCCCAACTAAACAAACTTCCACAAGTGTAGCGTTTCTATAACTATAGAATCTTTTATTGCCTTTTAATCTATGAACTTCTAAATGTTTTATTTTGATATTCTAAAGATAAATAAAACAACATATTCATCGTATAGAACCAATGCGTCTTTTAGCTTATCCTAAAATGTTCCTACGTAATTTCCAAATTTGTACCATGATATCAACGTGACTGAATACGAACACTACGGCGGACGCGTCAGCCATTATCTAAATGAAGTTATCGGCAGTTTAAATTAGATTTGCTTACTATTTAATAATCTTTCTAAATGGAATTGCAAATAATATTTAAAACCAACCACAATGGCAACATGTATCAGATATTAGCAAGATATTTTCCTGCACATAGACTGCCGTTCTGTTTCAATTTAAATAAAGTAGAACGTTTGATAATTCTATTCAACACATTTAGTTTTTGGGTTAGGACTATATTTTAAAAATAATAATAATAAAAAAAAATTAAAGGACAGTAGACGTCTTCTTTCAAGCCTATTTGCCAAATTAAATACCAAATATTTCACTATGTGAAAACACCTATCGAAATTAGGGAGTTAAGTAATCACTCCGATCACCTCGCTCTGCTGTAGACATCTAATACCAGGAAAAGTTACAGCGAAATGCAAAAGTTTTATAACTAAAAATTAATAAATGGTTAATAATTTAAAGTCTTTGAAACGGCATCAAATTACGCTCGTGTGATACTATGAAATACTCATTAAGAACGCAGCATTAATTTAATTTTGGAAGCCAATGCATATGTTACGTCTCATCAAAGAACATTGGGAATATAAGTGCAATAAAATGAACAGTATAGACATAATCAATGTGACTGTAAAGTCACCTGAATCAACAAACTTTTTAAAATCTCAAAGAATTTTTTTTTCATAACAGGAAATTACTATGATTTTATTGTGGTAGCTGAATAAATATAAAAAACTGACAATTATAAAGATAAAAACGATTGTTATTTATTTCAATAAGTGGCATTTGTACATAAATGACAAGAAATGCTGTAATAAATTAATTAGTACTAGAATAATGACATAGCATAACGTTTGTTCCAAGCAAAATTACACACAAATTCAATATTTTTTGCAAAAAATGTTTTTAAAAGTTATTATTTTAAAACGAATGACATTATCAAAATTTTAAATGAAGAAGATTAAATATAGATTTAATAAAAAGATAGACTAGCTTCAAAATTTGATTGCAAATATACCAGAATTGAGAATTTGCACAAAATTCAAAGATCTTTTTTCTTTAAATCTGATTGAGAGAATCTGAAAAAAGATGCTATGTGTTTACTAAAGAAGAAGCTTGTTCATCAACGCATCCGCAATACGCATGTTTTGTTTTCTGTTCTACATTTGCACGCATTAAAGTCAAGAAGAGATATTTATCTACATAATTACATGCAGCTTTACAAAGCTGTGGTAAGTATAAAAAATATGCTATGATACATCTTTGATGCTCTAAAAGATATCACAATATAAACAGCAAAAACAATTCAATCACATGCAATTTTAATTTGTGGATATTAAAAATATATATGATAAGAGTAACATGAATATATGTGACAAAATATAATGTACTATCATGTTTCTGTACATCTTAAATGCAGAAGCGTCATATTTTTATTATTATAACTTTTGATAATATCCGAAGGAACACTTCTCAGAATTTTCAATAAAAATAGTTAATTGCAAAAATAAAAACAATAACAACAACATAATAATTAAATGATAAAAGAATTAAGAAACTATAAATCTCATAAACATTACTTTACTAACAAAATAAGATTCAAATCCAACAAAATAAGATTCAAAAAATCTTTTATAAAAACTTAAAGAATGTTTCTGGAAATAACTTTATTATTAAAAAACAAACTACATATTTTTTAAAATAATCTAATCAATTTATATAAAATTTAATTTTCTGGGATATCTCTAAATATAAAGTTGAAATGATACTATTACAAAGACCCATCATATTATAAATTCAATAAAGAATTCTGTATGTATATTTTTTTAAAATATAATTTATAAAAATAAAATAATTGGCACTCTTAAAACCACTAAGCCCTTTGCTTACCATAACTCAACAAGAATTAATAATATATATATAATATATAAAATTTACTGTTATTATAAAATACACACCATGCCTTGATGACCTATACAGTATTGAGAAAATAATGAACTATTTTTAAGAATAATTTTGTATATAAAATTTGTACAAGTTCTATATGATACATTCAATCATAGATTGTGTTCATGGTAACTTTGAGAAGGCATTAAAACAGAGCCTTGAGAATGGTCAATATCTCCCAGATGACTGTGTAATACAGGCCTTAGTACTTCTTCTATTTGTGGACAATGGGGCCTGGGACCAGGTTCAGGGGTGTAAGTAAAGGTTAAACCAGTAGCATAAATAATTCCATCACTTCGTACTAATGATACAGGAACCTAAAACGAAAATTGAACTCATAAAATAAAAATCAATAAAAAAATCAGAAATATTGTGTACCTGTCTGAATAGATACACACAAAATGAATACATTTTCTGGTATTTTCATTTTCTATAGTACCTTCTTAAATTCATTTTCATTGGTCAAGCATTCATTATACAGGGATATTTTGAAAAATCCAGTGAAATATACAGGTAGGTAGAGGGAGCCGTAATGACTCTTTAGCCCACACACTAGTTTTTGTGCTTGAACTCAGATTTGAAAACCTTCCGCGTTTTTGCGCATGTGTCAGAAATCGCTTGTTTCGTCAAAAATAGAAGTGAGAAGAAAGATGCTTACATTTAAAAGTACGTCGAACTAAAGATTATCGTGGAATCAAGAGGCGTAATAACACAACCACCGATACAAGGCCAGAACACTTATGTCACAGAAAGTCATGACGTCGCACCGAGTGGTGACACGAGTGGGTGTGAATTTTGGGACTGAGGGAAGAATTTCACCTTCATCAAGCTTACTGATAAGAAATGAACTCTCCCCTTCCCATGCCATTTTTTAGCCAGTGGTCATTCTCGTGTTTGAGGAGGCAGGAAGCGTGTTTTATTGTTTTCAAGAAAATTCATTTGGAGTTCACTAAAGATAAGGAATAGAAATGCTTTTAATCTCCCGTGTTCCAAACTGTAATTTCAATTATAGGAATGGCCCAAGAGTCAGTGTTTTCCTCTTTCCTAAAGAGGAAGAACTTAAAAAAGAGATGGTTAAGTTCCATACATTGTGATGGATTTTATCCGACGCAGCATAGTACGGTAAGCACATTTAACTGTTTTAAAGTAATGCCAAATGTTTCAAAATGAAAAATCATTTATTTTCAATTTAACTACTCGATAATATCCATTATTCATGATTTTAATCAAATGCATTCTAAAGAAAATTATTTCATAAATTGTTGTAATACTGTCAATAATAATTATAATATTTGCCATAATTATGTTTACTATTATATAGCCATTCTGTAATTACGTTTATATAGTTAAATTTTATTATATGATAACGATAAATACTTCAGAATAAACAAAACAAAAAGTATCCGTACTTATGATTATATATTGTTTCATGTTGCATATTTGTTACTTTATTTAAAATAAACATGAAAGGAAGTCAATATTTACAAATAATTTCCTTTACTGTAGGTCTGTGAATTACATTTTAGAAAAATGATATTGAAAGAGAAACTAGTCTATTTGATTCGAAGTCAAGAAAATTATTAAGTGCTCCTCTTAAATATCCCAGATTAGTCACTGGAGCAATTCCATCTCAGATGCCAAATTGTGCCTCTTATATCGTCTTCAACATTTCAGAGGGAAAATCCAGAAATAAAAAAAGATGAAATTAGGGTAGCAATATATAGAAAAAGCTCTCCAGGAAAGCATAACAGAAAAAAAGAAATATGACGAGATAAGACAATTTAAAAATCTTGAAGAACTGAAGCAGCGCATTTCGATAGTAAATTTGAAAAACTTCTGTAATATCATTCATAAAGAAAATTTTTTATTTGTAAATACTGAATTAAGTTCTGGTCTTGAAATTGCATTATCTGTCGTAATAAATGATTTATTAGAGGTGTCAGCTTTTGTTGGAAATATAAGCCTGTCAAATGTTCCAAATATTTCTTCTTTAATATTTCATTTAAATTGTTGATGTTATTGACTTTTATTGGTAGAGTATCTGCCAGAAATTAAAATAAATAATTCATTGCTGAATTCAGATATTATTTCCCAGATTCGTGGTTTCATGGATAATTTAAATATAGCCCAAAAAACATTCAGAAAACATTCAAGAAACAGTTTTGTCATGAATACTTGGGAGTTCTACTGCAACCACGTAAAAAGGTAAATTATTACGAAGTAATGTTGGGAGATACTGTCTTAACTGAAGACGAATACAAGAAGAAATTCCTTTGGCCAATGGCTAAAATTCTTTCAGTTTATCCAGGTAAAGATAAAGACATTCGAGTAGTGCGGCTCAAATGGTGAAGTTATACGTCCTGTTAAACGGATTTATCCTTTGTAGATAAGATCTTCAGCGGATAAAGATAGTAAAGCCAAGAAGGATACTATTATTAACAACAAAGATGACAACTTTGGTAATCTTGATGGACCTTTGACTACAAAAAGTGGTAAAACTGTTGAAGTACCTAGGTGATTTATGAATACTTGATAAAATACAGCTGTTTAATCCTACTTTTGTAAATTGTTAGTTTAATTTGAAGTATTTTTAACGTTCCTATTGGCAACATACAAAAGTAAGTGAGTGGACGCATCAGAACCTTTATAATTTTCTTTCATTTATTTATCTTAAATTTTGTGACAACGGTTTTTCTAATTAAATTATTTTTGTAGAATAAAATTTAGTTGACTAGAAAGAAAAACGCGGTGTGGCATTCTTTTTTATCCGAATTACTTTGGATTTAAAGTGACTTATTGTGAAGCTTAAGGAATTGGTTAAATTTTCTGAAAACAAGCCATGCATATCATGTCTACAAACCCAGAATAATTTGGTTACATATAGTGAATTGTTCGGTGATTTGGCAAACGTCAATTTGTAAATCTTTCCTCTACATCCTTCAAATAGCTGTTTTGTTTCTGCCCACGGACTCGTAGATAAAATGCACGAAAGCAAAGCTCCGTATTTATACCGCAATGCGAATTGCTTCAGATCTGCATTGGGAATAACAATTACATCACTGAACCACATTACCCCTATTGATCTTAACATCACACTTCTTCAATACGCCATTTGTGCTCTCATTTCATCAGAGACTCTCCTTTCTTATTTCGGTCTCTTTGACTGCTTTAACATCTCTGCCATATAATTTAGTATGCACTCTATGTTTTCTGTTACAAATTTACTTACCTTTTCCCATTTGAGGATTTGATTGAGAAATATGAAAGTATATTCAATGACCCTATTCTTTGATATCTTTTACATCATTTTTAAATGCTCCCGAAAAAAAAAAAAAAAATTCTGTAAGAATTTTGCAAAAATCATTCAAACGCAACAATATCAACTCCTATTATACTTTAAAAAATTCTGGTAGTATTGCTAATATAGTCATGGGTGTTAATTTGGTTGATCCAATAACAGGGTTGCCACTTAAATCTGGAAAAAAATCCCTTGTGTTTTCCCTGTACATATATTCACGATAAGAAGAAATGCGAGAATAGAACTTTTGTGCTAGTTACAATGGAATATGATTTTAAGGAGTGGGAAAAGCAAGAAAAGGAAGCAACAATTTAACAATATTAAAAAAAAGCATATTAAAAGAAGGTTTATATTTATATACAGAAGAAAAAAAAATCTCTTTATTTATTATCTAGAATTTAGCAAGATAAAAAAATTTTTATTAAGGGAGGGAGTGTATATTACCTCTCATGCTCTTTCACTGTAAATCACAGAAAATTAAGAATTCGAGCGAAATAAAACACAAAATATTTTTGTGATCATGATAAAACTCATTTAACATCCCTTAACAAAAACAATACAAAGCAAGATTACTTTTTTTATTTATTCATTTTTGCCACTTCAAATATTTGAGCATACATTTCTGCAGCAATTTCCAACAATTTCATGGAGCTAATGAACAAATAACAAATAAGGTACGACATTTTTATACGGCCTAACGTACATTTTTTAGCTACTTCACTTTCAGTGAACATATATGACAATATTTGATATATCATTGAATGCATTAAAGGACGAATGTGACGCAACAAGTTTAATGCCCATAAAAATTCAACTTTAAATTATTATTCTTGAACTCAAAATCGGTTCATTTTCTGACATTAAATTTAACGTTTTCGGATTTGATGTGTCATCTTTTCCTGTATTCCTTTCAGATAATAAGTCCAACAACAGTGATGACTCTTTTGAACTGGCGCGCAGTCTTGTATGCTTTCCTCTTTTGGTCTGACTAGTAAGTGCAATTTTCCCCATATTACTTAGGCTTATTATTTTCTTACAAAGCGAGTAATACGCGATAAATGGATTTTGCGGAGCTTCTCTAACCCATTCAGCAAATTCAGGATTGATTTGTTTTACCCAACCAATTCATATTAAATAAGGATTTTGAGCAACTTATTGTTTAAAAAAATTTCTAATCTACTCTGATTAAGCTCACAGTTTCTCAAATAATCAACAAACCATTAAATAAATTCAAGTATGGTAGACTAAACACCACAGCGCTGTCTCCACAGATTGAATGTTCCCACCGGAGGAATGTATTTTATTCGTTCACCCAATTAGAGAAGTCTCGCGCATGCTCATTAACTGCAATTTGGGAATCGTATGGAAAAGAACAGCTGTCTCGCAAAACGAAACTGGAATTATTTATATAGAAAAAAAGGGGCAATTTTACGCATTACACAATCGCGAATGTTATTGTATCATTTTTAGAAGCTATGAGTTCGATCTTTTATTCTTCTAATCTTTAAAATAGGCATTTTAAAATGACAAAATAAAAATAAGAAACCTGAAATTTCCTATTTTTATGAACATTTTCAAAAATTTCAAATTTCTCTGTATTTTTTTGGGTTTTCTTAAACGATTTTTAAATTTCGTGCTTTCCCGGTGGCGTGGCAACCCTGAATAATCTTTAAAGTGAACTTAAATCCTCGTAAAATATTGAAGATATAATCAAATACAATAGACAAGAAATAAATCTAATTACTTTAACAAGAAACTGGATTTCCATCAATTATTTTTAGAATTATTTTTTATCCATTTTGAAGGAAACTATAGGATTAAAACTAGGAATGAGGTCACTTCAAAAATTCAAAATTGCAGTTCTAATACATAATAAAATGATTCGTTGAAATAATACATATATAAAACATATTAATAACATAACGCCACCAAGTTTAATATTTAAACAAGTCAAATGTAAAACGCATAACATCAAAAGAGTTAACTAGACTTGATTTTTCAACAATTACTGATAATACACCCTCAGAATTACTCATTATTCTTCAAATCAAGCAATTATTCATCTTCCTAATTAACAGCACGATTAAAAAAATAACTATTGAAAAACCTGTATTTGAGTTGAATATAGCACATTAATATTTTTAAAATATAAATAAATGCTTAACATTTGCCACATTTTAAAATTAGAAAACACTTTTTTTAAATTCCATGACATTAAAATAAGAAGAGTAGAAATATTCTTAATGTATAAGACATTAGAAATTAGCTAATTGAAAGGAGTACATTTAAAAATTGCTATTATTTTATACGTGATTCATAAAAATTGTGATGAACTTGAAGGGAAGGTCATTCACAATAGAACAAATCAATTTCAGAATGAAACAGAAAGAAAAATATCATGTGTGCATGCTAGACTTAAAAAGAATCTGACCATCATTATTCCAGTCAACAAAATTTTGAAAATAAGATGGATTTATACATCCATACAGAAGTGACCTATTTGTATTTAACATATGGGCATATATTCTATTTAATATATGAAGCAAGGTTTGTATGCTTTATTCATTAAACAGAAAGTATTCTGTAAAGTTTCCAAACATGCATACATCCCATCACAAACTAGTTGCATGATTGCATAGAAGAACAAATAAAATTAAAATTTCCAGAATAAAATACCAAAATGGTGACGAAATGAGCATCACACATCAACTACAGAAGAAATTATTGCTGTAAAATTGAAGATTTGTTGGACATAATAGCTTGAAATCCTAAGCTAGTCATGTAATTTCAGTGTATAGCAAACAAGTGGAAATTTCACATGAGAAGTATTTCCTTTCAAACAACAAGTATTCAGATACATATAGGAGATAATATGCAATGAATGGACTTAGCTTGTTGTGTTTTTACAATGAAGTATCATAAGCCTACACTATCCAGCCTATGTTCTCATGTATGATGACGCAATTTTTCACCAAGTGTTGTAAATACTCATTAATATTATATTCCCTTGAGAATCCATTAGTTATATACAAAAACATGAAAGTATAAACATACAGACAAGAATTGCTAGAATATCTATTTGGTTAATATTCATATTTTTATTATTCTCACATCAATAATAAGCAAATGTGATAGTTCCATGTTTATGTTCTGATATAAAACTGAATTGTTTGGTTTGCCTTATCTATACTTAAAGTTGGCTGGAACTTTTTCAAATATTATTCCTTAATCAAGTAAATAGTATTATGTTTTTTATAAAAAAAATATTTATTTATTGATACTTAAGAAATCTTAGGTAAAAATGAATGAAATATTTAATTTTAGTTTTGTTTTTTAATATCGAATATTGGAGAATTTTAAGAAGGAATAAAAAAAATGTAGGACCATTTATGAATCTTAATTTTTTTTTCTTTCTTCCAGAAACTTAAATTTATAAAGATGATATCTTCCCTCTTTTTAGGATAAAATTCTCTTTCAAATAATGTGTATGATGCAGTTTAAGATAAGAGCGAGAGAGAAAACTAAATCAATACTGATACATTTTAGAAAAAATATCATACCTGAGTAGGCTGTCGCACAAATTGCCATCCTTCTCGAAACGCAGATATATCTGGAACTACACACAAAATGCTTTCTTGGCATCTACGAACATTTATATGTGAATTAAAAAATGTTTATAATTTTCACTTCGAAATAAATATTGATACAATACTTTCGGATACGCATGAATAATGTGCCAACTATAAAAACTTCATTTACCTGTACATTGTTTCAGCTTCTACTTCTCCAAACCATACTCTAAGATTAGGAGTAAAACTCTCTCCAGATAACTCCAACATGGCAACATCACCACCTCCATTTAGCTGGTATAAAGTGAAATACATTAATAAAATACTTAAATGCATAGCAAAATCACCATCTCTATTTAGCTGGTGTAAAGTGAAATACATTAATAAGTAACTTAAAAATGGTATAATTATACAAAGAATTACTTTATCTAAATTTTCACATAAACTCCTTTATTAAATTATTGTTAGGTAAATAGCAATCAAAAGGGCAAAAAAAAAAAAAAGTAAAATTTTAATAAAGTAAAATTTAAAAGGCAATATAAAATGCCTCTATATTGTTAAATTTTTATTAAAAATTAGTAGAAACTGCCAGTTCCTAAGGCATTATTTAAAGTATCAAACATTTTTGTAAAATTGAAGGGGCTTGTAGCAGGATGAAGATGCTATTAATTTCAAATGCTGTTAATGTTTTATTAACCATATGATTTTAAGTAAGAATGGTTCACATTTTTCTGGTATAGAAAAAAAATAATAATTGAAAGTTTAAAAACATTAATTAAAAAGAAGAAAGAAAACATATTCAGTATATTATTTGAAACAAAGTCCAGAACAAAACTTAACAATTTTAGGCTGCATTAAAAACACCAAAATGTTAATTCAAATTTCCTTTTAAAACAAGTCACTCAGAAAGAAACCTAGAAACTTTTAATCACATAGAAAGATGCATATGAATTGAAATATTGCAATGCACGATGTAAAAAAAAAGTTATCAAAGTATTTTCAATCACTATTCTGTATATTTGAACATATAGTACAGATATAATTTTTTTAAAGTTGAGGTATAAAAAATTACATAAATTTCCACATTATATTTTTAAAATAAAATGTTTGACATCTGCATTTAAAAAATACAGTTTAATGAACAATTTTTAGTAAACCACTACTTGCTTCCTTTTAAGTTTTGAGTTAAACATTATTAAAATTACCCCTGTACACTAATTATTTACAGACAATAATGAAAGCCAATTAGAATTGAGATAAAATGGGTTGAACAATGTAATGCATGACGTAAAAAGAAGAAAATAAAAATTATCATAGTACTTTCAATCACTATTCAGTATATTTAAACATATAGTACAAATATAAACTCATTATAAAAGAGTTTTTTTTAAATAAATATATAAGAGAGAAGCCATATTTTTTGCATATTTTATTTTATAATACTAAAAAAAAAAAAAAAAAAAAAAATTTGAAAGTAGATATTTATCTTAGCACAAAATTTAAAGGAAAAATTCAATACAACTTTTCCAACCAGCACAATAATCATTTAACAGATACAGAAAAAATAAACAGTTTCCTACTTACATTCAGACTGTGAACAACAGGTACTGGAGTTACTGGAGTTCTCACTGGACCCATGCCTTCATAGAAGGTATACTCTGCTTTATCAGTACTTATGATAGTCCAGGAAGCACCATCATTTATCATTTCTTTATTTGGCTCTTTAGGGCAAGGGGTGGCCTGTAAAACGAATATTTATTATACTAATTTTCTGGTAAAAGATCAGGCATGAAGTTCTTAAATAATAGCTCCACCTTCAATATTATTAAAAATTTCAACTTTTAGGAATTTTTATTAAAATCATGACCAGGAAGAGACATATTCAGCATTGTAAGACAGAAAGCACGGTTGGTTGCGATTTAGTGGAGTAAGAGCCAGGAATGGCCAAACTGCGCCGAACGAAGGGTTTAAACAAACTCGTTGGTTAAAATGCAAAAAAAAAAAAAAAAGAAAAAAAAAAGAAAAAGAAAAAAAAAATTAAATATAATGACAAAATTAATATATGTATATCTAAAATTAAATTATTGCATTTTAAGCTGATGGATATTTTTATTTCGACAATAAGTGCTAGATATTTAAATGAAAATTCTCAGAAAGCAACAAGAAGGCAAGAATAGTCATTTACAATTAAAAATTTAAAACAGTTATACTTTGCTACAAATAATATTCAAACAACAACAATATCAGTAAATTTTACCTGAAATTGGATTATTCGTTCTTGCGATAAGCAGAGATACATTCTCTCTGTATCTTTCATATAAAAAGCACATTTATGCAACTGAGACACAGGATCATCTGCATCTAATAATGCAGTTTGTTTGTCCACTTTTCGGATAATCTGAAATGCATTACACAAATATATATTATATATAACAAAGAAGAAAATTTAAGTAAAAATGTAGCAAGAAAATTAAAACAAAGTACGAATGCACAAAACAGTAATTCAAAAATGGAACTAAACTATAAGTCATTAATAATATTGCAAAAAAAAAAAAAAACCCCGTGGATCACAGCAATAAACGCATTAATCACTCAGTAGGGAATTTAATGTGAACTGTAAAAGGGATTGTAGCATTTTCAGCAAACAGTGTCAAATAATAAAGTAAAAAAATAGAGAATACCTGACACTCATACCAAGTGCTATAATAAAACAATGCGTAAATAACTTTAAATGATATGCAAAACTGAGGCACAGTATAAATATTTTAACCCTCTGAAATCAAGCTGAATAATTTAATGAATTTTTAAGTTTCGACTTAACACCGGTGACAGCCAGGTTCTGGAATCAAATTTCTTAGAAAGGGAAGTCAGTCTATAGAAATGACTTCTGGAGTAATCACAATAGAGGTCTTATTATCTTCAACTGTAATTCCTTTTTCAAAGTTCACCTACATGCACCTTAAAATGACAAGGAACAGGAAGGCATTCAATAAATAAGTTCATTGCATATTTCTTAAGTTTACTTGTACTATTAGCAAAAAAATAGAAAATATTTTATAGCTATTTACTAAAAGAACTTTTTTCACTGGAGTATTTTTTTAAAATGATAAATGGCAACAAACACTTCTGATATAAAAAGAAATTGTAATGATATAAATGACAAACTATTGCATCATCACTGTTGCCTATTCACATGGCAAATTTCTTCAATCAATCCTGTTATTGTATAACATATTTTGGGTTCCTACTGTCCTAAACAGTCCTATATTCAGACCTAAAAAGGCTGCCCTAATTTTTATTGGCAAATTTCTTCAATCAATCCTGTTATTGTATAACATATTTTGGGTTCCTACTGTCCTAAACAGTCCTATATTCAGACCTAAAAAGGCTGCCCTAATTTTTATTTCTGGACAGAAAATACCGCTTTTAAAAAGCAAAGAAGTGAATTTAAATAAATAAATAATACTTTTTTTAAATTCCTTTTTTTTTCTCATAAATGTATATATGCATACAAGCATTTTGATGAAATGAAACCTTTAATTCTTAAAATAATATGATCTTATATCCTAGATACAGGATTTGTAAAGCCTCAATTAACATGTAGAATAAAGAAAATTCTACTGCTTGTCATGGATATTTTAAATATTTAAATTTCAAATGCCAAAAAAATTTCATCTTATAATGAGAGAGAACAGTTTGGTCACTCAGAATTTCTATTTAAAAAAAAAAAAATTGAAAAATGTTTTATTAAGTTTAAATTCATTTTTATTTATTTATATACGATTGTTTTTTCATAAAATGCTTTTGAGGATTTTAATACTTGATGTGTGTGATGAATATGCCAAAATAAATTTCTTTATAAAGATTATAAATATCTTTGTAATATTGTTTGAAAACTAGTTGACTGAAAATTGATAAAATGTTAAAAATACATCAATTATTTTCGAAATATATTTCTATTACTGATAATTTTCTGAATTTCAATTACTTCACAAATTTGTTTATTTAATTATTAAAAGTTAAAAAATATAGTCTATTCCTCAATTGTTTTAATATAAAGAAATTGAGTATTATATAGAGTATTATTTACGTTTAACAAATTATTTCTTTAGTAATATTTTAAAAGCTTAGTAAAAGTAAGATGATGTTTTTGATGTAGATATTTATGGATGCAGCACAAAAACTTTCATGCTTCAATTCTTGGAAGAAGAATAAACAACTATTAAACAACTAAATAAACAACTATTCTGATATCAATTTGAATTCTTCCTACTGATTTTATTACTTCATTTAATACAGTTGGTTGATAAATGCTAAATTTTTTCTATGCCAATTTAATTAGATTAACTTTGTTGTGTTTAAGTAAATAGGTTCTAATATAAATCTTTAATTATTAAATCGGTTACGTCTTAAAGAGATCCAATGGTATAATTAATCTTATAATTATATTTATGTATTATAATTCTTATAGTTATATATAATTATTCTTACAATTACTCAAAAAAATTCTTATAATTATCCTTTTTTTTTTAAATTTCTATTCTATTCATGCACTTTTTAGCTTCACTGTAATGTTAAGTTAACTAGCTTTAGAATATATCTAGTGTGATCCCATCATTTGGCCTTCAAAACTTTCTCTCTTGCATCAATTTTTTTTTGCTTACAAGAAATATCTGGTTTTTCAAATCCTTACAATGATCAAAGACCTTCATGCAATAATCATTTCAACAATTGCATAAATCCTTGAGTGTCTGGCATCTTTGAAAGTTTCCACGAATCCATGCACAGACAAGGTATATTAATATTTGCTTTAAGCATGTAAATGCAATAAATGCATAATTTTTATTTTGTTACTGCATGAGCCTGCCATAATGTCAATAAAGTAATCTAATTGTAATGGAAAAGGAATGATTTGTACATCCATTCTTGTAAATCTTTATTATCACTTGCATCACAACCTTTATTTTTCAATGTTGCACTGATACAGAAGGCTTTAAAGTAGCTGTATGTTGTATTGGCGACCACAGGCATCATGTAAAAATCAATACATTGCCAGTACCAGTTTATGTACCAATATATGAATTACCTTTAATGTTTTTTAAGGACTTTTAAGTCACCATTCATACAATAATAATCTATAGTATATACAATATCTGTATTTAATTTGTTTCTTTATCGGGAAGTGTTCAAACGGTTTCATTCCTTCGAAGACTTCACTAAGGGAATAAAAAAGAACATACGAGCAGTTAATAATAGCTACATTGAAGCAACTCCTATGTTCTTTAAATAATCATACTGCAAAAATGTTCGATTTACTTTGCATTTATATATGGGATTGATGCAACTGAATAATTATTTAAATTTTAAATTAAATACTTCTCACATACACATGTATCAAATTTCTTCAATAACTACTATAATTAAACAAAATAAATTATAATAACGACAGATGAGTTCTAGTCATATATAATTCAAGAGAATAAGATTAAAAACTGACATTTTAAAAATGTAACCACTTACAAGTCTTGGGAGAGCCATCCCAGTCACAGAACAAACAAGTTTGACAGTGGAACCATAATGAATGTATCCATCTCTTACAGTAAATTCCTCAGATTCTGATTCATTATCATCCACTAAATAATAAAAAGGAGTATTTGTACCAATATATAAATGTGCATACAAATTATTAAAACAATTACTTAAGAGTTCCCACAAGAAAATAAACAGAAACCTTAAAAAAAAAACTGCATAAATAAAATAACAACAAAGGCAGGGAAATTCTATTAAGTTTTTGGTTAATTTCGGAAAAAAAAAAAAAATCAAATTTGCATTCGTAAATTGCCTTTTTGAATGTCACAAAAGTCGACATGCACACATCCTTTTATGTCTCATAGAAGTCGAAACATCATGCGAAAACAAGGTATTTATTTTTGTCAACTACACAAAAACTCTATGATCCTCTTGTTATGTTAACTCCCATACATTGTTTCCAAAACCAATAATACTAGATCTGTGGAAATTCCAATTTCCTTGGGAGGAGGAATCGCCTTCTGCAAATACGTTTTCCAAATAACTAAATGAAATGTATTTACTGAACGACTTATCCATTTTATCAGCTGCAATGAAACATTTGAATTGCAGATATGTATGCATCTTCAAAAACATGCTGCATCCGCTTAACCTTTGTTGCTTGTATCTTTGTTAGATGCAAAGTTGAAGGTGAAATAAAAGTGAAACTTATTTGTACTGACAACATAGTTGTTATTTTAGCTTTGAGCATCCCAAGATTAGAACTGATAGCTTTTTGTATTGGAGTAAGATTTATTAATACCACTTTTAAGACGCTCGATACATCAGTTATTAAAGTCATATTCTGGTGTGATTTCAGTGGAAGGTGAAAAAGCATGAAGAATGGTCTGTTTTTGTTCTCCATTGAAAACGACCGAAAATTAACTGGGTGCTATTGAAGAAATATGAATATAGCTTATCTTTTATCTAGTTTATGAACTCTCCAATAAATGGTAATTCGAAATGGTGGGAAGTTTCAATTTGTTTGAAAGAAATCTTGCATTCTGGATTTTTAGTGAAATAAATAACAAACCTAATGAAGTAGATATTAAAGGGAAAAAAAAGTATGAATTTAACAGAGGTCTGGCCCCCTAAATATGAAATAAAAGTGCAAGAATAATATATGCTGAGTAATGTACACTGGCCTCCAAAAGTTAAAGTACAACGATCTTTTGTGTTTAATTTGAGAATGAATGAAAACAGGGGGAAAAATTTTGGAGGAAATGTGCACTAAACAGTTCTTTATGCATACAAACATAAATTTTCTTAGGTTCAACACAAACATGCATTATTGGCAGAGAATCCATTACATCAGTTTTATGTGGAAAAATCTTACAGAAAATTTAAAAAAATTTGGGTTTTAGTAAGGAATATGTACACCCCTACCTGTAACGCAGTGACGGCATTGACTTTCCCTGCTGAGAATTAAATTGTCGGACACCGAAATGAGAAGGGAAAACCAAACACGGATACTCCTTTCTGCTCATCTAACGATCTCGGAGGGGGACTGAAGCCAGCAATCTGTCTCAAAGTCCAAAGACGCGGTATTGGATTCAGTCTGGGGATGGAGCTGCCTTCCATTCGCTCCATACTGTGACCCTTAAGATAATCCTCAATAAGCTGAGCTTGATGCGGTCGCGCATCGTCGTCCATCAGAAGAAAATCATAACCAATAACAGCGGCATATGGGCGGACATATGAACCATGGATTTTGTTTCAATATCTCATACCATTCAAAGTTCTTCCTGGAACACATGCAAATCAGTGTGACCACCAAGAGAGGTACTTGTCCAAACCATTCTTCTATCATCTTTGTAACTGTGGCTTTCAACAAAGTTGGATTGGTTCTATCTGGTGCGTTGTTCCTTCCAAATCATTTGACGATCTGAATCACTCTTCCGTGAGAACCCGAATTCATCTGTGAAGAGTATAGAAGCTCATCCAGATGTGTTCTCTTGCCCAATGCAAACGGGCAGCTCTATGTCCTAGCTTCAAGTGGAGACAAACAACTGGTCGACGTGCATAAAGACCTCTATTGTGGAGGCGTATTCGCACTGTAATAGCAGAGATTTTTGTCTCGTCACAAAATGGCCTACCTTGAATAGAAGTACAGTGGTGTTTCTCCTCCTTCGAGATGAAAGAACTGAATAACAGTTTCCTGCAGGTGTGATCGGTTCGAAAAGTGTCTTTTAGACACTGAATCCTCGGATTGAAACTGATCCCGTAGTTATTTTACTACACTACGAGACATATTGTGACGTCTAGCAGCATCGGCTTATGTAACCCCACTTCTATTTATCCGACCATCCACCACCTTAATGAATCAGGCAAACGACTTCACGTAGACATTGCTACTTATTTAATATTGCTACCGAAACAGCCAATGACAATAGAACATCAATAATCACGCCCAAAATTTCCACACGAAATCACGAAGGTTAGATTTCTGAAAATTTTCTCCCACTCCTACATATGTATTTACTTCTATAATATAAAAGTGATACCTATAGTATTTGCACAAGTTTTCTTAAAGTTCATTATTATCATGCATGTTAGCTGTGAATTTTAATGTTTCTGCCATTTTTTTCAATAGTGAGCTTAGAAAAGCATAGCATACCTTAATTTTTTGGAGGCCAGCGCACATGCATGGATTTTGTGTTTTATCAACCTAAGTTTGCTGGGAAGAGTAGGAGGAAAAGCCGAACCGAATATTAAAATTAGGCATCTTGAATTGACTATTTGTAATAGAGAATCAATAATTAAAATCTTTCAGAATCCCAAGAATTGAATCCTCCGACTTCAACGTGTTTAATTGAAAAACGACGCCTTGAAATGCTAGATATTGATAAAACAGGTAGTTAACGCTTACAAAAGACAATAAGATATAATGAAAAACTTTTCGATGATTTGTTACATTCTCACAAAAATACAATAGACTGACCAGTGGATCCAAAAGCCCAATAAAATCAAGAGAGATTAAGGTAGGAGTAATAATTTTGTTAGGTGAGTAGCAATTTCAACAGATGAAAATAAAAAGGCTGTTAGAGAAATCTTTAATTGTAACTCTCGAATTGACTCCTAGTCCTTATAACAAATTCATCATGTGAAGGTCAAAACCATCTCATGGAACAATTTCATGCCCAGTGCAATGCATCTCTCTTTTAGAGACACAGTCAAATGAAAAGTTTGTGCGGGAGAAATCCCTGATTTTATCGAATATTTACCAATAGATAAAGTGATACTTCAGAAATACATTTTATCAGAAAAATATGTGAGGGAACCAAAACGATTATACCTTTTAAATCACCTCTCTAATGAATTTGAGTCTTTTCAAAAAGACCCAAAAGTGGGAAAGATATCACCAATTGATGAAATTTGAAAATGAAATCATTGATATGACGTTACTGTTACATGATTGTCTGCAAGATTTCTTCTTTTTCTCAATATAATGTGAACTTAGACCTTCAGCTACACCTTATAAAATTTCTATGATGCAAATGTTACAAGTTCTTAGTATATTGCACATCTAAAGATATTTAATTCCAGTCTCGTCGTTGAAGTAACAGCTTCATTTAACAAATTTACATAAAATACAGTATTTATTACAGGAGGCCTATGATTCGGCAAAAATAATGAAATTCAAAGCTTCACAACTAGGCCTGCTTTAGGCAACTTTAGTCTCCTAAAATTCGAAATTTTATTTAAAATGTTAATGTATCTGTAATGTTTAAATAAAAATACTATAATCACAGACTATATATAAAAATTTAAGACATAAGTTCTTCAGAAATATGTTCATTTCTGTAATTATTATAGCTATACATTTTTGGTTTTAATTATTACATTATTATCACAACAAAACATACTTATTTCTGCCATTAAGAGCATCGTTTCAATTTGAAGCCTATTCCTACCTCTGATGTTTTAGGAATTAGCTATTGAGCTACGATATTGAACACTTTTCATTTAAATCGCACGTTAGACTAAGTCATTATATGGTTTCTAGTAATAAAACACAAACATATTGCATATTCTTTTTATACATAAAAATATTCTTGCTTATATTCTGCAATTTGGTGGCTTTTAAATATTAAAAAAAAAAAAAATGTATCTATAAACCTATACTACTATTACAAGATGGAATGCGAGATTTGAAGAATAAAATGTGAATAACAAAATAAATATAGACATTGAGTAAAAATAATGAGCAGCAAAATTAATATACAGACATTTAGTGTAAAATATAAATAGCATAATAAATATACAAAAAAGATTTGATAAGTGGAAAAATTCATTTTGCCACTTATCAAAAGGATACTTACATAAATGTATTGTAAAAGCACCCCATTGAGTAGAGCTTGCATGGAAGTTCCCATTTTCAACGTGCAAATACCTAGTACTGACAGTCTGAGAACGCAAGCGGTTGAAGAGAGCTACTTTTGTTCCTGATGCAATACAGACTATAAAAAAATGACGCGTAAATCCAAGCTGAATTTTGGTAAAAAGTATAATGGAGAGCCACAGACTTTTGAAAAGAAACAAAATCTTTTTTTTTATTCATTCACCATATTGTAAGCTCGTAAAATAATATAACAGCAATATTAAAAATGCCTTTAAAGCACAAAATTTAATAAACATAAAAAAAAACGAAGAATTAACATAATTCTAAAATACTTGCTTCCAAATCACCGATAGTGAAGTAATTACAATAAAAAAGGGCATGATTTAAAAGGGACAGTAAATAGAAATGTTATTATCTGAATTAAGCTTTTTTTTTTTTTTGTAGATGATGATGATTGAGTCAATATTTTAAGTAAATCGTATTCCCAAGCATTGTTGCATTTTATTTTCTAGAATCACGCACAAATTATCCTGATACTCATAGCGGAAATTATGCACAAACTCTGGCATATTTGTTTACATTTTTTTTTTTTTAACAAATATCAAAATGGAAAAAATTTATACTCACGATCAGCATTTTTAAGAGACTGCTTTTTCTTAGATGGTTTGGATATCACTTTGATTCTTTTACTTTGGAATGTACCTAAATCTTCACCATTCCCATAAAACATTTTTACAGATAACATGAAATGTTTTCTTTTATCTGAATCACTGATGAAAAGAGTCTTTGCCGCACAATAATTCTGAATTAAAAGATAAAAAAAAAGTTGGATTCAAAAAGCTGTCAAGGAAAGCAGAAATTGAAAATATATTACAAGATCTTTATGAGCTTCATTTCAATGAACATAGTGACATTAAATAGAAAACACTTTATAACATGCTAACATAAAAATTTCTCAATTATAGTTTAAAAACTAAAATATTTCGACTCTCGTCCCAAAATAATAGAATTAAAAAACAGACTAGAATGCACTGTACCTTCCCATTAAAATCAAGTTGTTGCATATCTTGCTCTGAATTTCCAATGCCAATAAAAGCACAAAGATGAGTACTTTGTTCATTTTCACCATCTCGAACCATCTGATCTTGTTTTCTTCTCCAACCATCTCCTAACAAATATATGCATGGTGGAGGACAAAAAAATCTGGAAGAATTTTTGAATCCTAATTAATTTATATATGAACAAAAAGCTTTTAAAGATAATATTGTAAAAGAATAATGGACAGAATATTCATAAAATACAGAACAAATTTTATTTTAAACACACACACACATATATAATTACCTTTTCTCATTGCCATAAGATTTTTGAGCAACCTTTGCATGCAGGATAACTATTACCATATCACCACGTTCTCTAAGGTATTTTTTCATCGCCTCTCTATTATAAAATTTAAAAGAATTAAATTCACAACTTCAAATTTCGAATATATAAATTCCGCGTTTCTCAATACAATAAATACAGTATATATAATAAATATAAGTACTATAAATACAATATATGCAATAAATATAAGTATCCCTATTTGGATCTGTCTGTAGCTTGAAGAAATAATCTCAATGAAACAAAAATCGGTATATTTACTAATCGAGAAGAGGGAAATAGAATGGAATAATGAAAAACATTAGTTGCAAAAATCGTCGACAACTGGCACTTTTGAACGCATAATGAGTAATACATGAACAAAGAATAAAAATGCAAAACCGAATGGCATACCTAATTTATTGAAAAATATTACAGATAATGTGATTATGCTTGCGTATGACGGTGCAGTTCAAGTTCAGGTTCCACACGACCATGGATCTAATGGACATAATCCAGGCGGTGCGGGACGTACTCAGCTACGGAATTTTATGCTTAAGGAGTGATTTTTCGCACATATCGTGTTATGCGATCTTTTAGGTCACTGAGGTTTGCGGCATCTCCATGGGGCACAATAGATTTTACATACCCCCAAAGCCAAAAATTACACGGAATCAGATCAGGGAAGGAGGAGGTCACACCATACGAAAGGATATATTTATTAATAATCTGCGAAATGTTATTGTAAGAACTGTTGCACTACTCACCTAGTATGGGGTGAAGTTCCATTATGCATAAAAAACATTTCAGTAAGACACTGTCATTGCTGCAATTGAGGAATTATGAATGTGTGCAACATGTGCAGGTATCGTTGTGCAGTAAACGAACATGTTACAGGTCCTGATGGCTGTAACTTCTAAAAATATAAAGGCGAAGAATGACGCTTTCCGTAAAGTCACTCCACATCGTGAGTTTCGGAAATTGACGAGGGCGGGGGAGTCTTTTATTCAAAATTATTTGGTTGCTCCGAAGCCCATATTCTACAGTTCTGCGTATTGTTTGTCCCATTCAAATAAAAGGGGCTTCATCTCATCAAAAAATCTTCCATGGGAAATCATCATCCATATTTATTCGTGCAAAACGTGTTAGAGGAAAATCCAATCTCTGCTGCAACAATTGTTCAAGACGACTTATACGGATAAAATTGGATTACCTTTCTCAGAAAGTTTTCAACAGTAGCATATGAAATATCCAACACTCGAACAACTTCACATGCACTGGGACCTGCTTCCACAGTCCCTGATGACTCCACAGTTGCGATGGTAATTTCTTCTTGTATGGGAAGAGGTATTGGCATCCTTCACCTTCCATATTTTACAGTAAGCGATCTAGTCTTCTCGATTTTTTTTTATTATTCTTCTCGATGTACACTCTGTCAAAGGATCTTTTCCTCGCCGCATTTCTTTCATACGTCTAAATTCAAATAAAGCAGCTGCAATGCTTCAGCTGTTAACATAGAATAGTTTTAAAGTCAAATTGCGATCTGGCAAACTAAGAGGAATTTCGTACCACGTTACTGGCAGAAATGACGGCTTCTTTATTTTGCTGATGTTACAGAGGGTTCAATGGCACCGTCATCTATTGGAAATTGTTGCCGTTATTTATTATTATTATTATTCCTTTTCCTCCTTCTCGTTTAGTAAGAGTTCCGATTTTGGTTTTATTCAGTTTATTCCTTCAAGCTACAGACAGCTCTAAATAGAGATACTTACTCTGTAATTATCCGGTATATATACAGAAAAAAAGTGTAAAAAAGAAATTTATTGATTATTTTATCAATATTTTTTAAAAAGCTATTTATTGACAAACATATCATTTATTAATTAAGAATTAAAAATTTTTTAAAAACCAATTTGTGTCCAATAAACAAATGAAATAATATAAAACGTTTGTGTTGGTAGTTAAAAAAATTTTTAGAAGTTTTTTTTTTTTCTTTTTCTACCAGAAGATGACTAATTTCTTTCTGTTGCTAAATCACAATTTGGAAACACAGTTTGAATTAACTTACAACACAAAATCTAAGATTCTGTTCATAGCAATTGTTTCTTAATCACAGTTCATCATGCTGGCATATTATAATAAATTAGCCGCCTAGTATTATAAATTATAAATACTAAAATATCATACAAACCTCGATAACCTTTGCTCATTCCACCTAGAAAAAAAGAAAATTTTTATATTTATTCTCAGAACTGAAAAAGAAAAATGTATTTCTAGATAGAACAGATAAAATAATAAAGAAGAAATAGAAAAAAAAATTCGGTTGTAAAATTAACATAATAAATTTGAGTAAAAAGTATTAGAAAAAGTGAAAATTCATAGGCCACTAAAACACATCCAATTTTTTGTTGCAACAATAAATAATTTTATCATTGTTTTAAGGGAAAATACTTTTAATATGTATGTTATATTTAAAGTCTTTAAGAGTGAAAAGAACAAAACTTTTCAGTTAGTACAAAACATTCGAAAGGTGTATATAATTTTTGCTGGATAATAGCAAAAAAGTTTAAGTAGCTAATTGACCATTTAACCCTTCTGTCACATTACCCATATAATAAACAAATATAATTAAACAATTATATATATATAAATTATGTCATTTATAGGAATCACAGTTCCATACACAAATTTATGTGAAATGCATAATCATCTAAAATGTTCTATAGTCTCCATGATAAACCAAAATGATAATGCATCTACAAAATAGAAAGTATTTTCTAATTAGATAGGCGAAGTAGAACTGTTGAGAAAATGTTACGTCATTATAACTAAAATTTTAAAAATTCTGCGTGTACTTAACAGATATATTTTATCTAACATAATATTGCAAATAACATTAAAAGAATTTTTTTAAATGAATTTCAAACGTATTTATCAATGACTCTACTACTCAAAACGAGTTATGGCTGCCTCATGGATTTTATTTTATCTTGCACTTTACTTAACAACACTTATACAAACAACTTATATAACAATATCAAAATTCTTAACAACACAATTACTTCCTCTCCTGTTAAATCTATCTCTAGGAAGCTTTCTTATTGCTCTTACAAGAAAGAATCTTTTCTGAGGTGCACCCAGCTGGTATTTAAATATGACCTGACCATCTCATCCATAGCAATTTTTTAATTTAATAATATCAACATTCCTAAAACATTTACATACAGTGACTATATCTGATTTGACACATTCCATCTAATTTTAATCCATCATAAATATTTTTGAAATTGTTTTTTCAAGAATAGTTTAAGGTATTCACGTCCCTGAATCACAGCTCAAGTTTCTGAAGGATAAATCAAAATGTGTTTGACATTAGTTTTACACAGAAAAATCTTAGTTTTAAATCAGATATGTTTAGATTCAATATTTTTAAAAATATAAAATATCCCATTAGCTGCAATTATCTTTTATTTTTTCATGTATTTTTTTCAAAAATAGTTAAAAGTGTTTATGTCTCTGGGTTGTAGCTCTAGTTTCTAATGGATAAATCAAAATGTTTGACAATGATATTATACAATTTTAGTTTTAAATTTGATAAACTTAGATTCAATATTTTTTTAACTAATAAAGATCCCACTGGCTTCACTTATCTTTATTTTTTCATGTATGTTACCAAATTCTAATATAGCTCATGTCTGCAACTTACCTGTGTCGTGCCCTGTCATCTAAAGTTGGAGATGGTGTAGGCATAGGACTAGGTGAGCCATGGTAATTTGAAGGATGCATCATGGGAACACCAACAGATGTATTACTGCCTAGAGATATCATTTGATGTTGCTCCTCATTCATTTTTTCAGATCCAGATGCATATTGTATAGAAGTATCTAAACAATGATAATGATAATAATGATGAATTCAATTTAAATGACAATGATTGCAAACTATTTAAATTTCTATAAAGTACATATTTCACTAATTTATAACACACACTTGAATAAATTAATCAGTGCAGATGTCTTAAGCCAGAAACTAACAAAATCGCCATATTATGAACTATTCATATGTAGAATGTTTTTAATCAAAGGAACCAGATAAATCATACATCTACATAATAAATAATTACATGCAAAATGTAATTGTGAAAAATAAACGATAGTATGATCATACTATCATTCGTACGCTGTAAAATATCTATAAACTTACATTCCTGATGAAGAAAATGTGTCCGTAATATATATCTGCATATAACAACTTTTTGACAGTTAAAAATATGATTCCAATAGTTTTTGCAATAATTGTGTTCATTAAGCAAGTAGAAATTACATAAGAAATCAAGTTAAATTATTGAGCACATATGATATCTAGTTATATCGCAGAAATGAATAAAATAAAAATAGAGACAGATTACTTTAATTCTTAAACCAAGACTAATTGCTATTTTCTTATGAAATGCACAGCTGAAATTTTAGAATTTATGAAATTCTTCTAAATAATTCATACGCTCTTAATAAATATCATATGACCAAAATCTAATACTACATTAAAAATTATATCATGGTTAAAAGATATATACCGTATAAAAACTTCATCCAAAACTAAATTATGGATGGTCGTGTTATATAAGAAATCGTTAAATCTTGCAAAAAACAGATATCCAAAATCAGAACCATAATCTTTCGAAGAGTAGCTTGAGAATTATTTACAAAAGTTGGATGTGAAATTAATAAAAATAATCCAGATAGATCATTTAATAAATTCTTTTTCATATTATAAATTTCAAAGCATGTTGCTGCATAAAGGACAACATTAAAATGTTTACATTCAAATCCTAAAACAAAGTAATTCCTTTTATTATTATTATTATTATTATTATTAAACATTAACGATGGCAAAGTTACAGTCGATAACTAAAAAAATGGAATATCTCTATAACTTTTTTATTTATTGTCGCAACTTCACAAAATTAGTACCGATGGAAACGGCTCCAGGAGATAGGTTTATTCCAGCCGACAAACTGATTTACTGAGTAAATTGACATGGATAATTAACTACTATCTCGATATTTTTCCATTATGGAAATCGAGATTTTTTAGCTGAATCGATTTATCAGCTTGCAATTATTTTTTAAATAAATTTTTTTGAGAATTCTGATGATAATTTCGAGAGTTAAAAGGTTTTGAAAAATGACACTTCCAATGTTAAATGAAATTTATGCACTTTCGGCGATATCTTAGAAACTACCATATATTTTTCAAAACTTTTTTGCTCACTTAAAAAAAAATATCATGATTTTTTATTAAATCACGAAACAAACGCATAAATAACACAAATTTAACATTTTCTTTTTTTTAAATGAATTTTTAAATATGAAGGTGGAAAAAAGTGAATAGTAACATAGTAAAATTTTTACATAAGATGCAAAGCTGACATGCCAAAATGCCTGAATTCAAAAAATTGTGATCATATCTGAAATAGCTTTTGAAATATAGACAAATATTGTAAAATTTCCACAATCGATTTGCAACGCCTACTTTTCGCGAGACCGTATATTAAATTTACTTGTATTTATAAATCTATTCTCTGTGAAACACGAACTTAAATGGCCATTATAGTTTCGTCGTTGGTTAAATAATAAATTCATTTTCAGATAAGACGATTTTAATTAAATATAAATTTTGTTTTCTTCTTTTAATTTTTTTTTCACTCAGACAACATAAAATTTATTTCAGGACAGATTAGCTGCAAGAATGTTTAATTTCTTCTCCTTATCGGCGTTAAAAAAAAAAAAAAGTTGACAGTTAATATATGTTTCCCGGTAGAGTCTCTCTTTCTGGGTGGAGTTTTCAAAAAACAAATTATATCTCAAGAACTACTAAGAATTTTGGAACGAAATTTGATACAAGTGCATAAAAAAGCCTACTCAATCAAATTATTAAAAAATTCCGATTCCCGTAATGGAAAAATTTCAAGATGGTAGCTAATTAACTACCATATCGATTAACCAAGTTAATTAACTCGGTTAATCAGTTTGTCTATCTTAACAAATCTCTCCCTTTAATTCATTTCCATCAACACCAATTTTGTGAAGATGCGACAATAAATAAAAAAGCTACAGAGGTGTCTCACTTTTTTTGTTGACGACTGTACCTGAGGAATAGATTTCATAAAATTATGAAATCGAGTTTTGCATCATTATGATGATAAAATATTTTGTTACAAATAATAGTTAAAATTAATTTTAAGGAAATTATTAAATTTGTTTAAAAATTTCTCGAAAACAATTTGTTATCGGTAGGAAGTTAACTTCTGAATTTTTAAATGATGCAAAAATGATAAGTAAATATTTTTAATCGATCAAAATAGTTTGAAAATTTCAATTAGTTCTCTTATTAGTTAAAAAAATTAATAAAACTTTAAAACACTTTTTTTACTGCGCAAATTATAGCACCGTGCTGTGGGTCCATTCTATTCTTTCACGCAGTTATAGAAGTCTCGCACATGCTCATTAGCTGCAATTCGAGAATCTCATAAAAAAGAACAGCTGCCGAGCAAATCGAAACTGGACTGATCTATACAGAAAAAAGGGGCAATGTTTCCGTATTAAACAATCGCGAATTTTATTGTTTCGTTATAGCAGTCGGCCACAACAAATCCTGTCGATACTGCTACATTCAGTGGTGGCGAGGTGGTCGGCTGTACGCGAGAAGAAGAAGGTATTGTTTCGTTTTTGGAAGCTATGACTACGATCTTTTATTCTTGCAATCTTTAGAAATCGGCATTTTTTTAGATGGGGGGAAACTATTTGAAAAACTTAAAATTCCCTGTATTTTCCCAGTTTTTCTTAGACGATTTTTAAATTCCCTGTGTTTTCTGGTTTTCCAGTTTCTATCGGTGGCGTGGCAACCCTGTCTTGTCTCAAGCATTATTAAAAAACAGAATGAAGAATGATGTTTGATAGAAAACATACATAAGTATCGATATTTATATTTCTTCTCATTAAACATTTATTTTGAAAATAAACATATTTTGGCTCTATAGAGAGAGAAAAAAAAGTTAATGTAAACGATCTATTTCCTAAATTAAATCAAATAAATTCTGGAATACATATCTAACGGAATCTAGACTCAAGTATTGTATCTTCGTTATCAGACCAGAATATCAATTACATAATCCGTTGAACTCGTATAAATTTTCAATATTCTCCTAGCAGCTTTCTAAATATGAATTACAATTAAATCAAATTTAATTTTTAAATGCACTGATATTTTTATGCATTTCAAATTTGACCCACCCCCCATTTAGGTAATAAAACACGAAATGACTTTGAAGACTTATTCAATACTTGTTTACATAGTTAAAAGTCAATTTACTTCTCAAATTAAAATCAAATTAAATTCTCAAGGACTCAATTTTACATTTAGCCAAATTTACATTTGGGTTACTTGCGCCAAAAAGCCCGAATAAAATTTTTTTAAAAATGACATTCTTATACCAATATATACATTTAACAAAGATTCTTATACCAATATATACATTTAACAAAGGAGAATTTTCTTCCCTAAGTTTCCGAAAGCAACATAAATCCTTTCTTACATAATCGTTTATACGATAAGTAATTCGTGATCGGTGCAAATGTATTCTCCCCTATCCCCATCTAGTTTTTCTATAATAAAGTTTAGAATTAGTAATCCGTCATTATCAAAAAAAGCCAATAAGGAGAGGAGAAGGTAAATGTGAAAAAGAACGTCCTTTTTCCTTTCACAGGGTGGCCAGCATTTCTGCTGTTTGAATTTCTCTGACTTTTCCAGGTTTTTAAAGAAATTTCTCTGACATTTTTCGGATGTTTCTAATTCCTCAGAACGATGTCGCCTTTTTAAAATTATTATTCTCTTTAATTATTGCACAATATGTTCTTAACCGAAACTAAAAAATTGTTTTATTCTTTTAACTAAAATAAAATTTAATGCTCAGGGAAAAAAATCACTTTCACTTATTGAATAAATTTTAGATAAATTTCAATTATGTTAAATCCTCCCCCTCTTTTTTTTTCTACACTAGAAGATACATGCCCATCTAGACCGACTTTTAGCCAACCAGTCATATTTCAGAATTGTTTGTCAAATTTACTAACAAAAAAATGCAGTACAAAAGTATATGCACATTGGCTGAGAGCTTAAGTATGAAATGATTTGTTTCCTTCCAGTAGGATCTTCCAATTCATAGTGTTTATCAACACACCAAAAGAGCTGAAAAATAATTTTACTAACAAAAAAATCATTTACAAATAAAAAATGCAACTGCTGCATCAAAATAAGAAAAATTCTTCAATGAAATCAAAATTGCATTGACTGTTAGCTCACTAACTGTAATAAAAAAAAAAATCACTTGCACATTGGTTGAATGCTTAACCGTAAAATAGAGAAAAAAGTGGAAAATTGGTCAGTTTCATTTTTTTTTCCTTTGTTGCACAAAATAAAAATATTTTAGAGGTATAAATTTCAAAAAAGATAGTATGAAAAAATTTTGTAAATTTTTGAGGCAAACAGTTTTATATACATGAAACCGTATAAGAAAAATGCTGCCCTTCTCTTTCTAAAAATTTTTTGAAAAATTACAAGAGGCATGTGTACTTATAATGTATCAAACAAATTAATTTCTTATATTTAATATTATTTTTAAATTATAGAGTATTTTGTAGAATGTATGGGAAATTTTTAAGCGAACATAAAATTAAAAAAAAATGTACAAATATTAGCAATAATGTCCATTTCATGTCGTCCATATCATTAATTCATATGAAGAATTTAGTAATCCATGTTCATAATGTTTAAAAATAAACAAAAAATAAAATGTTTTACGGAAATAATAGAAATAATGTCCGATGCTTCATAATTCAACAAAAAGATTTCTGAGAAGAGGTAAAAAAAAAAAAAAACAACTTTTATTGTAAAATGCTTATTTAATTAAAATAAATTGTTTTGGAATTATAATAATGGATCAATATTTTACAACCAGTTTTGAATATTAATACCCAAAAATCAAACTTCGCTCTCGTAACACATGGTATGATCGATTTGACGTTCGAAAGTAGAAAGGTGGGGGGGGGGGCATAGCTCCATATATATCTTTTTAAATAAAAGAGACACATTAAAGCTTATAATCATAACAGTAACAGGAGCTGGGCTTTAGATAGACTGCCTTTTCCCATAGTACGCAAAACCTTTTACAATAATTATGTCGATACCTTGTTCTGAAAAAAAAGCAAATAAAAACTTTCGGCGAAAATATTATATATTTATACATATATGCAATAAATTAGATATGGATATTAATCATTCTCTTCCATAGTCTATTTTAGACTATAAGCAAAAGTTCGATTTTCATTAGTTGCCAATGATGTTCCATTCTACGTATGAAAAAATATCATCGAATTATCATGTTCGATAAATATTACCGATTTATATAAAATTTCCAGTTTTATAATGAATTTTCCTGACTTTTCCAACCCTTCCGGAATTCCCTGATGATTCCCGGTTTTCACGGACGGCTGCCTCAAAATTCAAAGTAGGGAAAACCGGTTGCTTTCCTCTTGCAAGCCATCGGAAAAGACGTTTTTGGAAATAGATTTGATTTGTGGGGAAACATGTCTCCGGCGCCAGCAAGGTTGAAATAAATACACAGTTTCCCGCAATCGTGATCTGTTTCATTGTCTACTTTGCCTGATTTGCACAACATCTGTCTCATGATAGATAATCGAAATACATAAGATGACTCAACGATGTGTGAGTCATCATGTGATGTCTTTCGGTTATTTTTAAAAACAGTCTTTGTTAAATATGGAGAGAAAATCCAACACTCTTCTAATCGCATTCATTTAAAACAAAATTATCCCACAGCATTACTTTTTTTTTTTACGAATTTTTGAAGTTGTACGAATTTATGGCACACTTTGTATTTTGCAGTGCACATGGTTTAATTGTCTACATATAAAAATAAACTGAAAATAATTGGATTGACACTAAAATCAATTAATGTACTTCTTAATATTTCGATTTGATATAAAAAAATATCAATTATAGGATTAAAGTAATTCATAAACATATATCTGTTTTTTAATTAAATATAACTAAGTTTTATTTTCTTTTGTCAAAAGCCATCTTAAGAAAAAAAAAAAAAAAAAAAAAAAAAAGAGAGAGAAAACTTGGCAACTTAGTCTTTTTTAATAATAAAGTAGAAAGAACTTCAGTTTTCTTAGTAAACAAATATGTCCTTATCGTCTAATGAAATCACTGTCGGAACTACCTAATTTAATTAATTTATTTCGTCCTGGTATTAGTTTTAATATCATCTGTGTATCATTTATTTGCTATCTTATTTCATAGTTGATTTACCAAATTTTAGTATTTTAATATATATTTCACTTGAATATTTTACATTCAAAGCATTAATTATGTTACATAAAGTATGCATATAAATACTTACCATTCCAAATACATCTGAATTTTGAAAAGCTAATGCTGAAAAACCATGCTATTTTATTAATTTTTTTTTAAATGATGTTTACTTACCACAACCAGAGATGTTCATTGAAAGGCCATTTTCATAAGATGGAGGATCATGAGATCTGTAATGAGATGAACCATGTTGATTACCTAGGTTCATATGCTCATAATGACCATTAGGACGAGGACTAGAAAGGTCCACAGGACGACCTTCATACATTCCATTTCCTCTTGATTCTCCCTGAGAGTGTCCCATGAGATGTCCACCATTCATTTGTAGGTGATTGTGAGGGTGAGATTCACTGAGGTTCATCATCATTGAAGGATGTCGATGATTATCACTCTAAATAAAAAAATATCCACATAATATACAACAAATCTCATACTTATAAAAAAGAAGAAAGAACAACATTTTTAATATGTTTAATGTTACATTTATTAACTTTTCGATTGTTGAAAATAAAATGATTCCCATTCGAAAAATTTATGTTGGAATTGGAATTGGAATGTACAGACCCTGGCCAAATTATCAGATATGCCACAATTTAAATATATTTATTAAATGAAGCATCATTATTATTTTTGTTTGTGAAATGGTTACTTCCAAAGCAAATTAGCAAATTTTTATAAACCAAAAATGTAATAATTATTATTTCATATACATATACAAATAAGGTAATATTAAGTAATTCTTTCACTGCAAATTAGGGCCTAGATACTTTTTGCCGTGTAAATACATGATTATATAGTCTTTATTGATCTACAGATAATGGTTTTTTATCAGAGATAAAATTGTCTAGCTACAAAGTGTTGGTGTAACAACATTAAAAGACCAATCTAAATTTTAAAAAATATTTGTGTTATATAGTACATACCCCTTTAAATAACAGTATCTCACAAAAATAAAAAAACCTGGATGCATTTAAGTACTTTGCCAGGGACTGCATATAAGCTAGTTTCAGTTATTATTTAAGAAATAGAAGATAGTATAATATGGCTACTATGGTCATCTTTTTTCTTTCTTTGTAATTGATGCAGTATGGATTTTTACTAATTAGATGAATAACTTTTAGTTTATTTAGAATTAGGCTCATTTATCAAAAAGTATATTATTCATAAAAAGGCATAAAGTACACAACTAAAAAAAATGTATCAAAGTTTGAATAAAATGAGACATTCAGTAGTATGTAGAACATCCAAAGACTCAATGACCAAGGTAATTTTAATACAATTTTGACATGGTTTCATTGTATCATGCATTTCAAAAAGCATACCATGAGATGTAACATAAAAGATATACATTTGAGAATGCTGTTCTATCTAGAGTATATCGATTAAGAAGTTTTACTTCACAGTTTATCTATTAAGAGGTTTACATATTCAATTATTATACAAAGATAGATCAAATAGGTATTATAAACTTTAAGCTGTTTTATTAACACTTTAAATTAAAAAGTAAAGAAGCGAAGGAAAATGAATCAATGTACTGCAAAAGGGCAATAAAATTTTACAAGAATTTGAACTCAAAGTTTAAACAGTTTTTCAAAGTCACTTAAATATGCTATGACACAAACCCACTACTTGTAGCTTATACATAAGAAAACCTTAATATCATAATTTCACACACACACAGACAAAAAATGTGTAACTTTTGCTATACAAATTCAATTAACAAGCTACTACACAGGAAAGAATGAAATTCTAGGTCAGCAAAAGCCAGCTTTCATCTAAGCCAGCCTATATAGTCTCATCTAGTAGCAGGGTTGACATTATTTGATTAGTCACTGAAGCATTCAAAGATATTTTTTTACTTATTCAAAAATAAACTTTATTTCTAATTGATATATAACTTTTCAACATGAAAAGTGAAAATATAAATATTGATAAAGAAATTTAACCTATGATCTTTTAAATAAAATCTTCACTACAGAAAATCTGACATTTTTTTGTTTCCTCATTTGACAGCCTCTTAAGATAGGGACCTTCAGGCACAGCTTTGCTGGTAGTTATGGCCCTGAACAAAATGAATGGCCATCTCTAAAAAATGTATGATGAAATCTAACTTTTTTAGAAAACACTACAGAAAAAAATTCTAAATTTCAGTTTTCCAAAATTTATAACTGCATTATTAGTTTATTGTGCAATAAATTGAAATTGGTTTCGGTTCTGCATAGCAAATTATGCAATCATCGGTTAAAATCCGCAATAGTAAAAATAAAATTAACAAATTGAAATCTGTTTACCTGTCTCTGATTATGTGAAATTAGAGTGCCTCAATACTGTAGAAGAATGACATCAATTCACGATAAAATTCGACTGCGCAAACGCAAAGATACAATCGGGCTGCCAGAGAAAAAAAAAAAAATGGAACATTCTACATTTTGCTATTCTGGCATCTTTATCACCCATTAGGCATCTCGGGCGTATATTTTATCTGTATCATTTGCGATCGGCATAGCAAGCTTGATGCAAAATTTTAAAATTTAATATTAAGAACTTTTTTTTTAATTATAAAGGAGATTTCTTCCACATTTTAAAGTTAATTTAAAGAGCTCAAAGAAGTATACTCATATTTTCTAGGAAAGTGATGAAATCATTTTTTGACGATTTAAGAACTAATTCAAAAATAAATGACATATTTTCACGGTTTGTAATTTTTACAAGAATTTTTATATCTAATGAGTTTTAACAGTATTTCATGCTTTAGTATGAACTTGCGGAAGAATGTTCGTAAATGTAATGTTGAAATAAAAAAAAAAAATTAAGAAATAGGATACAAGAGTTTTAAAGCTACTTTAAAATTTATAATCATTCAAGCGCCCCAGAGCCAATTAAGTTAAATTATAATACGAAAAAAAAAAAAAAATCGATCTTTTAGAGCCTTGTTTCCAAACAAATTTATTTTACAAACTATTTGCCAACGATTTAATTTATATCTTAAACTTAGAAAGATACATACCGTTTCTTTTGTTTTTCAAATATGTTAAAATTGTAAAGAATTAATTTTAATTGCATTAATTGCGAAATTAATGCATTTACGCAATTATGCAGGAAATTCTTCAGCGAGATAACAGAAAAACTTATTCCCCCTAGTTTACCGTCATTTAAGATAAGTATAAAGATATATCTTAAATCGGTCAAAACTAATTAGATTAATAACTATTATAAAGTAACATCAGTCTAAGGCAAAAAAAAAAAAAAAAAAAAAATCCAATTTCTAATGATATCCAAAAAAGCATTTCAAATCTATTTCATTTTTCAGGAAACAAGAGCTACGTGCGTACACAACGAAAGTAAACATTGGCGAATGAAGATAAAAATGGAACGCCAAACATTCAATAACATGATCGTTATTAATAACTTTCAAAACAATATATTTAGCAATAGTATGGAATAAAACCGATACAAAAATAGAATAGAGAATAAAGCTAATTAAAAATGAAAGTATTTCGGGGATAATATTTTAATAATATCTCTCTGCAACCAGCATTACGATTACCGTTTCGGCCATTCTGTAGTCATCGAGAGTAAAATAATGAAGAAAGCAAAATAAGTTGACATTTTTAGAGAATTATTCAAGATCAAATATGAATCACTTTATGAAATTATTAAGGTTCCAAATGATAATATCTTTAATTAAAAAATTTCGGCTGATTTTCAGTAGCTTCTTTCACCTTACATGTAAATTCTGCTGGAGTTTTTACGAAAGTGCCCGGGGCGGTAAATGAACCATCAGATTTCGTCACTCGATTGGCAGCACTTTTTCGCGGTATTGAGCACTCGATGTGAAGTCTTTCATCAAATAAGCCATCAAAGCCATTAACTAAATATTATTAATATACAAATTTTAAATAAAATGTGAAAAACTTCAATTTTATAAGAAAAAAACAAACAAACTAAAACAATCCAAAAATATTCAAAGCATTCGATGGCTTTTTATTAAAAAATCTACTTATTAGCCTTGAAGTATAGTAAGATAATCATATCATCAGGTATGTAACATATGCCCATTAAATTTCATAATTCTCATTTCTTAAAATAAGTACTACGTAAAGCACTTATAAGAAATTCTAATAATACTTAAGAGTTACGAAACAATATAACATATAATAATTACTTAAGAACTACAAAACATTACAAACACAACTTACACATTCAAAAATGATTACTTACCTGATTAGGAAGACTGTACACAGCCATGCTAGCAGAAGTGGTAGGAGCTGCACTTGATAAAGCAGTATATTGCGAAACAGACATGGCATTATTCATACCATACTGCCTGCTTTCCTCGGGTTGATAAGACTGATTAAGTTCATATCCATATTGCTCCTGCTAAAAAGGACAAATATTTACAAGGAAAGAACAATAAAATCCTAAAGTAAAATAAGAAAATAAAGAAAAAAAAATGCAAAAGCAGATTGATTTACTAAGGTCTGCTGCATGTACAAAAAAGCTGTGGCATTGTTATTTGCCCATATATCAAGAACATGATCCTGTTAGTACAGAACTCTAAATATTTTAATTTCCTGTCAGTAAGCACTGAATGAAATCGTGGCCACTATCAGCTTCTGAGAATCTCATGAAATATAGTTTTGTTTTTAATTTAGAATACAAATACTGTCAGCTAACATGAGTCTTATTGTTAAGATTTCAAGAAAAATTACTAATACTACAACTTTTTATACCTTAATGATTTTTTTTAAACCCTGGGCTTAACAAAAGAATTAAGTAGTAATAGCAATTTAAAGAAATGGGACTTGAATTTTAATATTCGCTTTTACTTTCCGGTTACTTTGAACATTGCTCGTATGCAATATTTATGAACAATTCTAAAATTATTTTCCATAAGAAAAAAAAAAAAAAAAAGAATAGATGATCATTTGAATTCCTCTAAAACGAAATTCATATATCAGAACTCTCAAGAGATATGTATTACATTTCTATTTAATTATTTTATATAATTTACATAAATTTCCAAGAAAGAGGTTTCATTATAATATATATTTTGAAATCAATTTTTATGAAAATTACATTAATCTGATATAAAAACAAATTATATTTGATTTATCAATACGCAATAGAGGAACAAGTATTAACTCTGTGAAGTAGTTTCCTTAAATTATTAGAAAAGAGCATTCTTAATCACCTATGCGCTTATTAGCACTTACTAAAGCCAAATGAATAATACTAAAAGTAGCACATTGCAGAATTTTATTTGTTGCATACTCATTTGTATGAATCCTTTTCCTCTCAATTTCTACTATAAAATTTTCTGTTAGTACTTTTTAATTTGAATGAAATTTGAAAAACAATTAAATTAAGTGAATTACATTTAAGCATTGAAACATTTTTATTTTCTCGTATATGTAGTATAGAAAAAGTACAAGGTGTCCATAAAAAAAACTCTGGGGTTTTAAAGTCATATCGAGTTAACGGTATGAGTTTAGCCAGATCAGTTAATTTTAAAGAAATAAGTCGCTCATCAAATTTTCTTCACACTAGTTTCAGTTTGTTTTTTCAATACTAGGTAGCGTAGCGCGTTATTGACCTTGAAGTAGCGTAGCAGAGGCTCATTTCATAGGGCAGTGCGATGGCGACGCCACAACAAAATGCTCAATTATTTTCTGGCTTATAGAAATTGGATCTGTTACTACTATACAGCGGAACTTTCGGTGAGAGTATGGTGGCAATGTGCCTATGGACAAAACCATTCATCAATGGCTACTTGCGTTTAAAGAAACGGGAAGTGTGAAAAGTGTTAAAACGAAAGTCTTTTGGAAAGTCAAGAGTGTCTGAAAAGAATGTCAATAAAATCCGTACTTCATGTCAACTAAGTCCGAAAAAATCGTTGAGACGACGTAGACTTCATTTGGGCATAACGAAATCAACTTTTTATAAAATGGTTCACAAAACGCTCCGCCTAATAGCGTAGAAGGTATAGTCAAGGTATGTACACAAAATCAAATCAACAGACACAAACAAGGGAAGACTAGAATTTGTTTTTACTATGCTAGACATGATAGATACTAATAAAGATTTTTTAATAAATGTGATTTTTACTGATGAGGCTACTTTTCATGTAAGCGGTACTGTGAACCGACACAATTGTAGAATTTGGGGTTTACAGTTGCCTCATGAGCTTGTGGCGGATTGAATTGAGTGAGGACAGAACCTGGGACCTTGTGGTTCGCAGCCGAGTAACATGACCACAATACAACAGCAACTGCTCGTGTAACGTAGCTGTTAACTGGCTTATAAGCTTTCACCACAAGCTCGTGGAAAATCAATGTGACTCACCGAAAGTGAATGTTTGGTGCGGTAAAATCTACTAAACGGTAAAAATCTTGATAAATTAACCTTTAAATACATATATATATAACATTAACCAGATTGAATTAAAAAAATTTGCAAAACCCCGGAGTTCTTTTATGAACACCCTGAATAGTAATCGTCAAAAAATTCGAACTCGAGATTTTGACGAATCTCCACACTTTAGACCTTCCTGAGTTCGAAAAACACATTTTTGGAAAATTATCCGTCTGTCTGTGACAATAATAAGTCAAAAACACTTTGAGCTAGAAGGTTAAAATTTGGTATACTGTCCTTACAATCAAATTTGCAGGTTTCTACGAAATTTTGAGTAAAATCTTTTCAGAGAAAGTTTGGCTGTTCGAATACAAGTTTATACAAGTTATGAATACATGATAATTACAAAACGAAGGGAGTTAAAAAGATAAAATTCGGTACACTGATTTAATACCTATAGTTTAGACACCTGCCAAATTTTCAGCCAAATCCAACTACGGCTGATTGTCTGTCAATATGTACTTTCAAAAACAGGTAAACGCAATAATCCAAAAATGCAATGACTTAAATATATCAGTGTTGGATTTTGTGTCTACAAGTACGTTTTTTGTCAACATTTTGCTTCAATCGGTTAAGAAAAATGTGTCTAAAACACAATTCTATTTTTGGAATTAATAACGCATGCCAGAGTTTAATCGCCAAATCACTCGCCACGGATGACACGATAGATTCAGTAAAATTGGTAAATTCACGCCAAAAGTAACTATTTCGTAATTATTGCACGCCAATGCCATGTAAGGCTCTCTCTGACATGACAAGTTTAATCTAGAACATGCGAGAAAGTTTTGGGGAGACCACTCCCACTTGTTCTTTTTGGGTTTCAGAAATATTAGCTTCTTAAGTGATTAATTGTTTAAAGAATTTTAATAGCTGTCATAATCATATGCTGCTGACATGAATAACAAATCTACTTTTCGAAAAGAAGAATCTAAGAAAAAAACATTTAAACAAGAAAGATTAAACATTTGAATCCTTCAGCGGCATCTTATACCTTACAATCATTGCTAGAAAAATATATATAGCTTTGCCTTTTAAGAGGTTCTTTTTCAAAAGTAAAATTCCTTAGTTAAATAATTCTACACTTTCTGATCATGAAAAATTAATTTGCTATGGATCTTGATTCACTCAAAAACATATTTGTTGTACATCACATCTAATCAAATAAGGAAAACATTTTACTTGGTGTTTAAAATTAATTAAAGTTGAATTAATTAAATTTGGTTAATATTTAAAAAATTAATACTTTATATTATTACTCCATTTATTAAAAGTTCATATTGTTTATTTTTTCCTTATGTATTATTAAAAAACTTAATTATTTTCCTGCTCGCCTTTTTTAATTTAAAATTTATTTTCTCCTTTGATATTAATTTTTAGAATTAAATTTTTGAATAAACTGAATTCAAGTGTGGCCATCGTCAGCTTTGAATAAGCCAAATTTCACTACCTTTTATTTTACACTGCTTTTATTATATTAATTATTTGCTTTAAAAAGCATGCTTAATGAAGTTATGAAACTATAAGCAGGTCTAAACTACTCCAGTCAATATACATGATTAAAAAAAAAATACTTATTTTTAAACAAAAATAAGAATTTGTTCTCTCTGAATTTCTTTTGCAAAATATTGAATGGAAACTCAGTTTGATTTTGGTGCAGTTTTTTAACATTGAGAAAAACATATTTTGTCTTTAAATAGCAATTATGATTGCCCAAAATAATATGCTTTCACCCATTTCTTTATAATTATTATTATAACAGAAAGTAATTAAAATTTTCAAGGACATGAATAAGAGTGGATTTTTAAAAACTGTTTTTATTAAATTTAATTTATATTCTTATGATTTTACAGACTTTTATGCAAGTTAATTGAGAATCAGGGTCATTCAAAATTCTTATGAGGCTTCACTTCTCCCAAAGCCAGACTTGATTCATTATACTTATTTATGCAGAATTACTGAACTGCTGTTCAGAATCTTCTAACAAATGTTACAAGTAAAATTAGAAATCAAAATTTCTTCAAAATGCATATTTTGTGCAACAGTTTTTACACTGCTCAGAATAAAGTATCTGGATAAGAGAAAGAAAAGCATCAACAACTAAATAAGAATTTAATAAAAGAATCAGAATTTTCTAAAATAATATGCAATAACTTTCTGTTTATTAAAAAACATCAGGTTTGATGCCACTCAAAAATGAAAAGACAAGTGAACTAGAAATTTATGAAATAAGCATTCTCAGTAAAAGTTTTACTTGAATTAATGCAAATTTTTATAATTAGATTGAATGGTTCAATATTTCAAATGTTGCTAAATTAGATTAAAGAATAGGAAAATAATTATTCAGCCATATGCTTCCAAATGATAACACAATATTAAAGAATTATTATTTAATTTCAATATTATTATTTCATATAATAATAAATACATATCAATCAAGGCTCTTCAATCAGTTTTATAATATTTATAAATCTAAACTTATTACAGAAACAACTACAAATCATATTAATCCTTAACTAGTAAGAAGAAAATTCTGGATTTAAATGAAAAGGAGGAGTCTACAAGGGCACATTTAAAAAATATATATAAAATAAAATTTCTTTATAAAAATACCATTATAAGATTCTGACTATATATTCTGTATATATTATCATTATAAAAATATATTAAATTTTTTTTTTACTAAATATACTATCATTAGAGAAATTATTTTCATAACAAACAATTTTCTCCAAATATATATTATAACTAAAATTAATCAAGAAAAAGATGTAAAATTTTTTAATCATATTTATTTTTATTTTATATAAATGTATGACAAAGATAACAGAATGTAAAAATTAAAAATTGTACATATAAAAAAAACTGACATTGGGTAAATTTTACTTGTTTTATGTGGAATTATTTCAGTTTTGATCTTATGCACACAAATAAAATATTGTTTACAAGAAATAAACAATACATACAAAAATAAACATATTTCACTATAAAAATTAAAGATTGAGATAATGTAGAATTAAAAAAAAGAAAAGAAAAGAACATGTGATCCATGAGATCATCATCCTTAGCCCATCAGCACACATATGGGGTCATTTTTATCCCAAATTGTCAAGGATTTACTTATTATCTTATTAGCTATTTTTATAAAAATAAAATATGGTCAGTGTATCTGAATATTTTTTCATGGAAATATGTTCTAGTTAAGACACAAATGCAATATTTAATAAAAAAAATCAAAATTGAAGTTAGTCCTTTTTTTAACATACTTTTTTGTATTTATTTCCTTTTTCTCATTCCTTTTACATAAAACTCATTATTTTCAAAGCAAATAATGTTTTTTGGTATACAAATATTGAAAGTATAAGAGAATCCATATTTTATCTACTATTACATCTCAAATTTCCTTGGTAAAAGAAGCTTAAAACTTTGCACATGTATAACTTTTATCTCTAATTTTTATACACATACTAAAAAATTGCATTCATTAATCATTAAAAATAAAATGAAATTTTAACATAAATTTCAAAACAATTTATTAATATTATAAGAAAATGCATTTTATGTAACTGATCAGATTTTCTAAAATATTCAGAATATGTGTTTTGTTCCGATTCTGTATCATAATAGCATTTCAAACTTTCATCAATATTTGATGAATTTGAGCTATCATCATTTTCACTATCATAGAAACATTTGTGTGAATATCTCTGAATCTCTGCAGCTCATTTTCATATGGTGTCATAACCACAACATTAAAAGAAATGAAGCGCTAGCACATGCAGGGGTCAAATTGACCTAAAATAAAAAATGACCAATAGGCTAATGGCCCTAAGGCCTCCAATAAAAAATGAGGTACATCGTTTCATTGATAAAGGATGGGATCAAAAAGACCCTGTGCGTGTGCTGATGGGTATTACATGGTGCATAACTGCCAAAAAAAAAAAAAAAAAAAGAGTTAAAAAAATCTAACAATAAATGAGTTAAATAGTCTTAAACTGCCAGTCTACAGCTGTATTGAAACCTAATATGAATGATCAAGTATCCCCAACACAAGCTCTAGCAGACAGCAGTATGAAGAGACAGTGAACATTCTTATCAGATAGAAAGCACACACAGAAAAAAAAAACCCAGTGAATTGCTTATAAAACTTTTTTATTTAAACATTACAAAAGAAAATCGTTGAGGTTACTCACATTCCTATATAGCATTGATATATCAAACAAAAATTTCATAAATCTATTAAATTAATGTAAAGAAAAATATATACCATCACATACTTTTTTTTTAACTGAAGTCATTTTTGGCACTCCTTTAAATATAACGAGAAGCACTAAACATTGAATATTATAGCTGATATATGCTTTTCACAAGTATAATACAAAATTAACTTTTTCATGCAAAAATATTCAAAAGAACTGATTATCAAACTAAATAATAATTTAAATCGCTTTACTTCATGTTTCTTTTTTCAGAGGTGCTTAAGTGTTAAAGTACAGGTAGCAACTACTACTGTAAAAAATATTGTAGGATTATTAATATCATCTATCAGCAAATTTCCATGTGACAAGAGAGCATTATTTTTAATTTAAAATGCAATATACTCATGATGCTACTTGTTATAAAAAGATTATATTATGCCCTATAACTATTAAATAACTATATTATTTCTATTTCACACACTGAACTTATTCATGAAATTCCAGATGCATTTATTATTCAGATTATACTTAAAATATTTAATATACAATTTTAATTATCAGCTAAGTTAAATTTAAATTTTTATTCAATACTTCAATTTTATTTTACTCACTTATTCTAAAATCATTATTTTTATTTCCATTTATATTATATTGTATTATATTATATATATATATACATTAGACATCTTTAATGTTTATATTCAGACTTCTACACCGCCCTGATTACATAATATAACAGTACAAATTGTGCACTATTCGATAGTTTTTTCTCCTCCCTTGAAATACTTGCAACTTTATACCTCATCCAAATCATTTAAATAAACATAGAAATAATCATTATTTTCTCATTTTTAATTTTTTTAAAGGAATTGATTTCAGAAGCTTTATACATAATTCAATCTGAATACCTATTTCATGTCACTCAGAAGACAAATAATACTTTTAATTAAATTACTAACTTCTGGAATAAATTTTCTATTAATTATTTAGTTCAATATGGTGAGAAATTAATTAGCTACTAACCATTTTTTTAAAAATTTTAATTAGCTCTGTTTTCTGCAATTTTATTCTCTTATTCCTTTGTTAGGTTTTGAAATCATTCTTTTTTGTTTTTAAGTTGATATTGTAAATTTTGTACATTTTATATTCGAAATATGATTAATTACTTCTTGGCACATCAAGTTTATTTACAGTACAAATAAAACAAAGAGTTTATAATTTTATTTTGTTATTACAGCTTTAAAAGAATTTTAAATACATATTGAAGTAAATGAAATGCAATGGCTTAGCATGCCTGCATCAATAACTGATATATAACTTTTGATCGCATAACTTAAGTGTAGCTCAGTATTAAAATACTGACAAATACATAAACCTCAACTGCTGTGTCTTTTATGGAAAATGTTTCTTTTAGTTTAGTATTTTTTAAATATAACAAGTAAATATAAATTTTGTATAACAAGCAATCTTGCAATTTGCTGATAAATCAGACAATTTTAACAAAAAAAAAAAAAAATGTATACATATAACAGAAATTATACTAGAGATAAGCATTTACTAAGATCCATATATAGAATTTTCTTTTAACAAAATTTACAAAGACTGATGTCATTTGGCACTGTTGATCAAAAAAAGAGAATGAGAGAGGGGATATCTTTTCAGCTAATATATATTTATAAGTACAAAATAACACCAATGATTTATAATTTTTTTTTCAACTTACATCATGCATTAAAAAAATTGCAGGAGATAAAAAATAATTCTGCATACTTATTTTGTTCAGCTATAATCACCAATAAATATTGTAAGTATTTTTATGAAAAATAAAAGTATCTGAAATAGCAGCAGTAGTCAATAAATAACATGAATTCATGCCTTATTAAGAATCAATATTAATTCTACAAAGATTTATCTGAAATTTTAATAATTAATTGAATAATAATTATAATTATCTGAATAATAATTATCTAAAATTTTAATCAAATTTATAGCAAATAACAGAAAAACATATTTTTATTTAAATAAGCAAAATGTTACTATGAAAAAAAATTATGCAACTTTAAAGATACTATTTCTATTATTGGACAGGAAATTAGTAGGATATCATAAAAGACTAACAAAAAGATTCTAATTAATTCTTTCAAAATAATGTTCCTGTTATATCAAATCAAGTATGTGAAAAATTCAATCTTACTTTCACATGATACTGAATTTCTGAAAGTTTCCGTTTAGAATAAAAGTAATTGAAAAAAAAACTACTTACCTTGATTTAAATTCCATCCCGTAATAAATCTTCCATTAAATAGAGACAACTTGACAATTCATAATTCTAAATATATATATATATGACATTTTTAGAATGTCATTTTTTTTGACATTGCAGATAGTTCCATTTTTAATCAGCAGGCCAATCTAATGTACCCCTTTAATAATTATCCGATACCGAAAAGTGTTTGAAAGAAATTCCTGTGGCATTATTTATAGCTAACCGGCATCATAACAGAATAAAATTGGCAGTAAACTGCGCAAACAAGCATTATATTTATATAAAGAAAACAGTTCGAAACAAAAATATTTCAAAATTCGAAAAAACTTCATTTACAAAAAACAGACATAGTATGTCAACACAAAAGAAAACGACGATACTATAGTGCTACAGAAGAGATGATAAAACCCACATTAAATAATTTTTTAAAGTTATAATCATAGTTATTTTTCTATTTCTAAATTTGGCCAATGGATAATTTTCTTTTATTAATTAATAACACTTTTAATTTTATTTTATCTTCATTTGTTGCTATAGCAACCAAACCATCGTGTCCTTCAATAGGCAAGATATTAGGAAACATAAGACGATACAGAAGCGGATAGCGAGAGTACGATCATGTAATGTTAACGGACTTAGAAACTTTCTGAACTGGAAGGAGTTTTTCTGCGCATGCTCATATTTAACTGGAGAAAACAAGTAATATTCATCCTGTTGCTTAGGAATGAAAAATATAAATGAGCATTCTAGTTAAGATTGTCATCATAGGAAAGTTTTTTTTTTTTTATTCGTATTTGGGAATCGAAGATAGAAGATTTTAAGAAATTTACCAGAGGTTTTTAGAAATTTTTCTATTTACTAAAAGAAAATAAAAAAAAAAAAAAAAAAAACTCTGAACAATTAGGGCATACTAAATTCTGTTTTGGTTATGATTATTCATACGAAACACCGTGTTTATTTTCTTTGATGCTAATTTGTTGTTTTTAGAATTTCTTCCAAAATTATCATAGTATTGTGCGATATTTGGACTCTGTTCATTTTCACGTTCCTCCCTCTGATTTTCACCTGATGAATTCGCGATAATTCGAATTTAAAAACGTATTTTGAATGATTAGTGAGTTTTTGAAGAGAAATCTGTGTATACTATAAGCGTAATGCAAATAGCAATCAACAATGACCCTGCCCTTAATATTTTCTCCGATTTCAACACAGTGATCACAAAGATGTCATCGATTAGAGTGGCCTGGTATATATTTACCACTCCCTCCTAAAATTTTTTCTGATAACATTGTAGGATCGTTCTCTCACTAACCGCTTCTAGACGATACAGCATGATGAAGTTTTCCCCAGGTTCTCCGCTAGGGGTTCAATCTATTTGTAGAATAGGTAAAAATTATTAAAAGCGGCAAAATTAAGTAATCTGGAGCAAACATAATCCGCAGGTACTTCAATAGATTTCATGAATTGTAACCACTAATCCTAGAGCAAATTTTAAATTAAAATTAGTCGTTTGAAAGCCACTAAAGAACATTTTTTCACAATAAATAGTAATAAATATTACTAAACATGAAATAATTTATATTTTACATAAAATAAGAACATTGCAAAATTTTTAATCTTGCAAGAAATTTTTAATTTGATTGTAATGTTACCACTAAAATAGTAGTATTTTTCATTAAATGGCTAAAATCCTTGATCTCACCATTCGAAAAATAAAGTCTAAATGCGAGCTATAAATCTTTTTTCAATTATCTCGTTATTTTAGAAAACAAAAAAAAAAAATATCTAATGTTATGTCCAATTTAAAATTAAATGTTACAAAGAAAAAAAGCGGGAATTATCTCCCACAAATTTTTTTGAGTACTTTCCAGTAAAGTTTTTATCCCTTCCCCTCGCATAAAAGTGGGGATCTTGGGTAAGTCCAAGAATGCCTTGCATGATATTGATGAATAATATCTACGAAAACTAATCTGTAACGGAGTGGCAACAACAAAATTGAAAACCTCTTTTTTTAATTCAATAACTGTTTGACAGCATAATTTTTATTTCATTAATTTTACATTGTTAACTATATTATTATTATTTCTTCTTAAACGTCAGATTAACTGTGACTATGAGACAGAACGTTTTTACTTTCTCGCGCTTTTCTTGCATTTATTCTTTTTCGCTGTAGTATTTTCATATACTCAATGTTTTTCGGCAATTGATTAAATATTTTTTTTTTACTTAAAACGGCGAAAACATTTTCTTAAACAAGTTTATTCTTCATTAAGAACTTAATTTTAAGAAGATAACATCTACATTTAATATGAAGATCATGAATAACGAAACTCCACAATGGTGACCTTTAAGTGAACTCCGAGCAAACAACCTTTCGAAAAAGATATCCAAGTGAATCAATCAAATAAGCCATCGTTTAATCAACAAACAGTGAAAAATCGTTTTTTCCGTTGTTGCTGATCTAAAATGCTAAATTATTTCGATCATTTTTTTTTTTAATTGGGCATTTTTCATCACTCTGAGAGAAGAAAATTAACGAAGTTTCAGTGTCCCTGAGTTGCCTTCATTACTTTTCATTATTGGTAAGATTTTTCCTTAATATTCACTTACTATTATTGTATATTTTTTCTTTAAGTTCTTTTGATATCAATTTATTGCAATGTGTCGGTATAGTATCTCTGTCATGGATGCTCCAGTTGTGCTTATAAAATGCGCATTTTAGGTAATATTTCTTATTCTGAATTTATTATGTATTTCCTTTTATTGTACTATTTATTTGTATACATTTTCTCCCGACATAAATGAGACTGAAGCAAGCGACACTAGCAGCCACATCGCATTTAGGGGAGTTAAGCCCAAGCCATTCTAGAAAGCAAACCTGACGTTATAGTTTCTTAGATTAGAGCCGCAGTTTATCTCAGCGAATATTACTTGCGAGTCCACTTAATTTAACCGTGTCGTTGCAGCGATTGATGGTGATATTTTAACTTCAGTAAATTCAATTATTGTCAATTTCCCTTATGATAAACCGTATGACACTTGGAAGAAACGACTCGTCCAATCTTACACCGAGATCGAGGATTCAAAAATACGAACTCTGCTTCAAGGTGAACTTGTCGACTCTCGGCCATCACACTTACTAGCGCGAATGCATTCCCTCTGAGGTAATATTATGAGAAAAGTACTCTTAAAATCTTTTTGCTACGCGCATCTTCACACGCGTAGCATTGTAGGTGAATTAAGTGATGAGCTATCATATTTCGCTGCAGTCACGGGAAAAATTCATGATTTAATCATGTCTCCAAAATTAAAGAGTTAGGTAGCGAGTTCAATACAAAATTCACCTCTAGAATCTCAAATTGCACATCTTACTCAGTATGTTAATGAACTGACCGCATCGTGCACTGGCGAAGTCACTCAAAAGATGGCAGATCCACAAATAATTGGAAAGGCAATCGCAGTCATTCCGGGAGACGCTACAGGGACACTGAAAATAACTTTTATCATACTAATTTTGGTTTTAAAGCAAGAAAATGCAATTCTCCGTGTTCCTTTCATCACCAGAGAAACTAATTGAACTGTCAAGGTTGGGCCATGATTGCGGTTGCTAAGTTAATCACATCCATTTGGCCGATCCTTCATCGAAATTATTTTTGATAGATACATTAGAGGACATATGTTAACCCGGTTGATTCTAGCAAACAGCCAGTCGTGAATGAAGGTTTAGTTCTTTACACTGCAAATGGTACAAAAATCCCAATATTTGGTACTCATCGTCTGACCTTTAATCTAAATCTGCATAGAATCTTTGCTTGATCCTTCATAATCGCCAAAGTCGGCTAGCCTATCATAGGTATCAGTTTCTTGAAAAAATTAAATTTATTGGCTGATGTCAAAAATAATAATAAAATTGATGGTTGGAGTATGATTTCGTCACAAGGGAAAATTGCACATATTCCTAAAGGTAGCAGTACTGTAGCAGTTATTCTTGGTCCTTCCAAGCTCTATAAAATTTTATCTGAATTTCTCGAGCTAACCAACCTTTCATATATTCCCAATGGGCAAACACAGTCAAAGGTCCTTCACAATATCGAGATCAAATTGGCATCGTTATTTTTTAAGCCACGTTGCCTTTCCTCGGAGCTCTTTACAGCTGTTCGACAGGAATTTGAATTTTTAATGGCGCAGGGTATTGCGCGGCCTTCGAAAAGTGCATGGGCAAAGTCCACTTCACATGGTTAGGAAAGCAAACGGTGAATGGCGTCTCTGTGGTGATATCGTTACTTGAATGCCATCACTTTCCCAGACAGTTACCTCTTTTCCCCCATATTTATGACTGCATCCAGGTATTTTACTGAAAGCAAGTGTTTACAACATTAGATTTAGCTCGCGCGTGTCAATAAATTCCCGTTAATCCCGATGATACTGAAAAAAACTGCTATAATAATCCCATTTGTCTCGTTTGAATTTTTGTTTACGTCATTTGGTCTACGTAATGCTTGCCAAACTTGTCAGAGATGCATGCGCCAAGTATTAAGTAGCCTATATTTTTGTATACCCTATTTAGAGGATATTCTCATAGCATCGTTCAATGAGGATGGACTATCTACAGTAGGTTTTGAATCGCCTCCGACATAACGGCTTGAAACTAAACCCAGCTAAATGTGTTTTGGGAAAAACTTCCGTTGCTTTTCTGGGATGCAAAGGCGGAGTTGGCAAGGGGGGAAATGGCCCCTGTCGGCAACCGCTTTCCACCCCAATCCCCGTCAGCGAGAGATTGAGAGTTTTGTCGGCAAAAGTTTTAACCACTTCGAAAAGGTTGTGGAAAGTTGCCAATTCTCGAATATGATAATTTAAAAACCACTTTAATATTACGTCTGTTTACAACATATTAACTTTAAAGTAGCGGTTAAAGCGTTTTGACTATATTTGAAAAAATAATTGATAGGTAGGTAGGTCAATAAGATGCCATATTTTGAGGACAATTTTTGATCGGCTGACTATGAACGCAATGCGATGGATGTCGAAGAAGCTAAATCTGCAGATTTTCAGGTTTTTGACTGAAATATCGTTCATCAAGCTTATAATTTGCATTACTTTTGGCAATATATCCTACAAGTCGAATAAGACATCTCATTCTATCGACAGTTTCTGGATGGCCGACTATGAACTGAATGTGATAGAAGTCCGCAGATTTTCTAACATCTTATTTCAGATGTCGTTCATTCGGCTTATAATTTGCATTACTTTTGGCAGAATAACCGGCAATGTGGCAAGTGAGAGTGAAGTCATATTTTTGCCGATTAATCCTTGTCTTTCTCCTAAGATATTATGTTATGAGAAAAAATTGCTTTCATTGAGTATTTAGATTATTTGCAGGTGGAATATTTAGGGAAATATATTTTTATATCATACATGAATAAGGCGATAGAGTTGTTTTCCTTAATTCAGAATTCAAGGAATAATAGTTCTAAAATTAATCGTCATTTTGTTCATCTGATTGTTACATCCTCGGTAATTAATTGATAAATTTTATTTATTTCACTGTGAGAATTCTCTGACTAAAATCTTGTTAATTATTAAACTAAATTAAACAGTTTTTTTTCTCTTGACACTTTTGTGCAATATGCATGCTAAGAGGAGTTACTTAACTATAGATTATGCGAATTATTATAATTATGGGAATTCATTATAAATTACTGGAATAAATAAATTGTATGACTGCAAATTAAGTTTATTTAACAGTAAAATATCTTTTTTGTAGCCTAATTGGTCATAAACATATGTGGTAAGGTAGCTTTTTTAGTATACTAAAAGAGCTTATCCAATTATTCTCTAAATTTATTAAATAAATTACTACCTAAAATTTTCAGATTCTGTATTCAGTATTATAACTATGTAATCGGGAAATGTATTTTTTAAATTTTCTTTTACTTAATTACTCTTTACAGCAAAATCTATATAATTTCAAATGCTTCTAAATTTTTAATAGACTTTTGATAAAGGTGTTTTGATAAAATGATTAAAATAGTTATTCATAGAATATTCATATATATTTATCCCTTGACATACGAATTTACTTAATTTCCTAATTAGATGGCGCATCTTATTTGGGGCAGTTATTTAAATCTCTAAAAAAATGTAAAGGCAAATTTGAGGTAATGATACATTATTTTTTCTAAAATTAGATGTTAGTGCAAATTAATCTCGAGAATCTAATAAAAAAATATTGACAATCCTTTGATGGTCAATAATAAAATCTGAGAATTTTTTTTTACAAATATCTTTGTAAATTTTTAACTAAGAAAGGGTTTATATATATATATAAGAAGCAAAATATTTATTTTCCTTTAATTAAATGTAAAATCTTATTATTATGAGTTATTTTGAAGTCGAATTGTTTACTGTATAGTTTCTTTAAATCATTAGTTTCA